>NW_005842113.1:1749202-1805144 GCF_000455745.1 Alligator sinensis | reverse complement strand
ATAAATCCTTGGCTTTTGCTTCATCTTTCTGATGCAGCTGATGGACCTGATGAGACAAGGAGGCTTACCTCACTTTGAAATGCTGCTATGATTAAACTGATCACTTGTCTAGCCCACCTTCCAGTTTGCTAAGAGGATTTATACAATGAAGTCTTTTAATAAAACAACTACTTTTTTATCACCACACTTTTGTTTCTGAATCAAACAAAATTAAGTGGATAAATCTTTTTATTTCAAAGAGAGTATTAGGTATTATCTGGCCATCATAAAATTGTTGCCTTTTATTGACCTTGTTGTAAGACTCTCAGAGCCATCTGTTTGATTGCAACCTCTTGATAAAATCTAAGTCAAGCCTAGTCAGACAGCCAAGCTCACTTTGTCCAGACTCACCTCTGTTTGCCCTACTTGGAGCAAGTGTGACACATTAACATGGAGTCTAGGAGGACATCTTCTACGTGCAGCTATTACAGGAAGCTCGCCTATTAGAAAACAATATAATAAGCAACAAGGGAGTACATGCCAGGAGCAGTCCTCAAGGGTGTAATGATGTAAGCAAAGAACACGTAAGACAGCATCAGATGCCAAAAAATCTTTTACAAGGTTAAGTTATTATAGAAGTGCTTGCTAGGGGAGGCCTAGAGTACAGCTAAAGGTGTGTCAGCTTTTACAGTACAAAATCACCTGCTGGGGGTCATAAATCCATCTTAAGAACGAGCTCAAGGCTGAAACTAAGCACATGAGGCCTTGATCCAAGAGGAAATTCAGGAGGAAGGACACCCTGGTGTTTGAAGTGCAGGGCTGAATTAGAAAGCCTAAACTCTCCTCCTTTGGCTTTATCACATGTTTTTTGATTTGAAGTAGGGGTGTCATCTGGTACACAGGGCTCCTGGAGGAGGGGCATGGATTTGAAAGATGGGTAAGTGGTGGTGGCATTAATCCCCATGGCTCCCTGACCTGCTATATCAGTGCAGGGAGCCATGGCAGATAATGCCCCAGTGCTAAATTCTAGCATACCGAATCCCGTTGGCAACTCTTTTTTGGCAGCAATGGGGCAAGGAACAGCTGTGTTAACCCCTGTGTCTCTCTGAACCAATTACGGCCTGTCATTCACCCCATCAGTGGAAGTGGTTCTGGATCCAGCCCATGAGGAGCCCCATAGTCTGGAGGCAGTCCAGGGGGCAAGCAAGTTGAAGTCCCCTGACTGAAAGGACGGAAGATCATAGGGCATGCCAATATGGCTTCCTTCCAAACCTGGGTCTGCTGCTAATAAAATGAGCCCTGGCCACTGACTTCTGCCCAGGCAATCAGGCAGGAGATGTCCTGAGGTGGCACATGTGCACACCTCAGCACCATGCTCAGGAACAGCCTGCAAGCCGTGCTGGGTACAGGGCACTCAGGTCCACCCTAAACTACTTTGAGAGGCTGCTGAACTATCTGCTCTGCCTAACTGTTGGTTTCAGTCATCTGAGCAGGAGGAAGTTGTCAGGTCTTGCTTTGTCAATGGTACATTTGGGGCCTTTAGTGACCTTTAAGTTATTTGGCCTTTAGGTGATCATTTTCATTATTCCAATCATACTGGTCTCACTGTCCACCTGCTGCCTCTGCTCATAGACTTCAGACTGAGTTCTTTGAGTTGTGCAGTGACTTTGTATTTTGTGTGTGTACACCTCCTAGCACAATGGGATCCTTGACTGGGGTCAGTAGGCTCTTCTACCATACAAATACAGAACAACAATCATAGCAATATGGGTAGGTCCAGGAAGGTGTAGAGAACAGCACAGAGAATGCCACGAAGGGTGCTGTGGGAGAAACCAATGAGGGTAGAGTCTAATTGCTGTCTTAGAATATGTACACTTGCTGATTAATGCCCTTGCTTTATAACTAAACATTAGCAGCAACCATAGCAGCTGCAGCTTTCTCAACAGGTATATTTACGGTTTGCAGAACGTTTTAAATAGCCTCAGGAAGAACATGGATGGGGTTCTGGAAAAAATATTAAAAGAATGAGAGGGAGGCTCGGTGGCAAAATTAAATTGCTTTCATTAAAAAAATAACTAAAAAAAAAGAAAAAAAGTGTGGGGGAAAGAGGGAAGCACTCTGCCAGTAGAAAGTTAATTTCTTTTATCTTGGCTGGGCTGAGCTCTATGTGGGTGCAGCTCTTGGCTGGCCGCCCAGCAGCGTAGGTGTTGTTCTCTAAACAAAAGTTCAGGGCTGCCAGATGAGCCATATCACCTACACAGGGAACTTTGGCCTTTAAGCCTCCCAAATGTTTGCTTCACTGGGACAAGTATAAATGTTCTGAGTTAGCCTTTATAAAACTAAATGAAAAGCCCTTGCCTGAGTGCATCTTGACAGCAGATGAAGACTATCTTATTCAAAACTGCGTACTGCCAGAGAGATATAAATATCAAATGGACAGGACTGTGCATGAAGATTTACAGACAGGCTGAAGAAGGTCAAAGGGAAAAGGGTGAGCTCACAATTTTGGGAGACTGTGAATTGCCCTTTTAGTGAGTTTTTTGGGCTTTTTGATCATGAGCACTGCAGTACAACAGTCATGCTGTAATAGGATAGGGATCTGGCTACACCCTACCTTGTGCTGATTCTGCTGTATGCCATTTGTTGTTGCAGCTGTAGAACACAAGATCTGCGGAGAGCTCAGATGTTTGCTCGGCACATTGTACCTGTCCAGGGTTCCATAAATAGATAATAAAAATAATAATGATGTGACATGTTTGCATCACAAATCTGCGTCATTCTGGGGCATATCTAAGGCAGGAGAGCACATCCACATCTGGTACGAAGAAAGAAAATTGAAGTAGACTTCTGCTAACTGAGCAGAGATAAGCAGGAAAGGTGCAAACTGTTCCTTTTATGGGACTGAGGGAGCTCTGCCCTTGCATGCTCTACCTAGCTGTAAACTCTTCTTACACAATTGGCTTTTACAAGATCATTGGGACTGGGTCAAGCTATCTTGCCCAGAAAATAAATTGCTTGAGATTGAAACCAGAGCAAAGTCTTCTTGGGTTAGGACAAATTCACCTCAATTCAAAGGACTGCATCATATAGATGCAACTTTTCCCCCTCTCTTCTTACAGCTATGATTTTCCTGGGACATCCAGATCATATGCCTGTGGCCTCAGTCATACCTAACAAGGCCTATGTAGGAGTTCATTTTTCTTTACAGATGTATAAAAAAAGCACTTTCCACATACAAGGCAATACATTTTCAGCCAACTTGAAACCTGGCCTCCCTGTGTTTTGTTGAAGCAAACTGAACCAAAGGAATAACACCACAGGATGGATGGTTTTATAAAATACTGCAAAGGGTCTTTCTTCTTACATCATTCAGATGATAAAGGGCAGCTTAAAACTCCAACCACTTTGTTTTACTGGACATCTATTTGCGGTAGACAGTTTTAATTGGCACAGCTCCTAGCAGTGAAGCCATAGTGCTAAAGCTCCCACTAGTTCAAAGCCCATCTGCTTGGCAAAAGCCAACACCTCAAGGCCCTCTCCTGTGTATAAATATTGTTTAAAGTTTCTATCCTTACATTCAAAGCCCTGCATAGCTACCTGGGGGATCACCTCTCTATCACCACATGACTTGCCGTGAGAGCTACATCCTGTTAAAATGACAACAGTTGACCAACAGGGAGATCTTCCAATAGGAAGATGGGAGAGAGAACTTGTAGGAGTGAAGCCAGTTCACTCTCCCTTTCAGCATCCCCTCACTTGCACTGTATAACACAGGACACCGGACAAGATGGTCTAAGTTAGTAAATGGCAGTTCTTATCTTCTTATGTGAAATGGGCATGGACTGTGGAATGGAACTCACTTTTACATGAGACTAGAAAACTTTTACATGAGACTTTTACCCTGCCTTCTCTGCTTTCAGAATTAAAGGTACAATTAATTTATTTTACTTTGTTTTCCTTCAGTTTCTTCGCATTCCCTATCACACAGCCCGCCCATGCATATATACAAACTTTATCATGAAAACTTACAAACTAATCATGTCATTCTCCCTACAGGCTGGAAACAGGCAAAGAAGAAGCTACCACTGTTATTTCTATTTTTAAATATTTGGAAGGTATTGTTTCTACTTATGAGGCCACATAGAGTGTACAATAAACAACACCCCTGGTCCTTGGCCCAAGCAGCTGCTGGTAGGCACTGACTGGCAGTGTTGCAGAGAGTGCACTCAACACCTCCTGCCTCACCCCTGCCAAAAAAAACCCAAATATGGTGAGAATATAGGTGCAGGTGGAAAACCATGGGTGTGATGGCAGAAAAGTTATGTGGATACAAAGTAAGCTGTGGTTTTTGTTCATCTGATTGTCCCTAAACAGACACAAAATCCTGATTGTAGTCTTAGCATATATGGGCCTACAAGCTCCAGTACACAGGAGATCCTTAGGCTGGCAGGGAGCCTAGTATTTTTGACGGATGCTTTGAAGTAATCTGAGGTTTGTGAATTTCTGGACTTGTGGCTAAAGAGGCATGCTTTTTATTTTGCTGTATTTGGAACCTTTTATAATGAAACCTTGAAGGAAAAATCATTTCTGCCTGAGAATAATTTGTGTTTGGCATCTGAGGAGGAGCACAAGAGTTAGTTCAAAGTTTAAATATTGCAGCATAACAATATTTTGTACAATACAGGCTATTTTAAAAATATTTAATTCCATCAGCTCTATGTTCATCCATGATATATCACTGCCCTGTTCTGGCTAGTTCTTCTCTCTGCCCTCTTCTATCACTTAGGAAACTTTCAATTTTGGAAACTCCTGACTATGGAATCTTCTTTCCTAACTCCATTTTAAGCAAAGATTGGAAACGTGTGAGAGATGCTGATTCCTGGGCACTTCTGAGAACATACCCACTCCTTCAGGTTTGTAGTTTTCAGACTTGGCTCTTATTTTTAAAAGTCCTTGAAAGTTCCCATACAAGGCAATGAAAAGCAAGCTAATTTTGGGTGCCTAAATATGGCCTGGCTTTGGGCACCCATTTTTTTAAATTTTGGCCCACAAGTCTCCACTATATAAGGATGTATATCCTCTATCTTTTATTTACTGTGCAGTTAAGCTCCTTTTAACAGCATGGTTTTGCTTTGCTGTGCGTGCATCAGTTATATAAAATCCTTGTGCCACGAATCATTTTGAGCACTCTTCATGACTGGAGGCATTTATTTTCCTCCTTGCTTTTGATCTCCCCAAGACTGTTATTCCTGCAGTAGCAAAGTTATTTGCCCTTTAAGTCTAGCATGTGGTAATCCACAAAATCCATGATTCATAATGAAATTGGCTTCGCTCCTAAGGAGTTTAATGGTTGTCTCAACCCAGTGCAACTGGCAATTTTGGCACAGAGGAGTTGCAACCCCTCCTTGAAGTAATAACGCCTGAAGTGTTGGACAAACTGGGCAGCTGATGAGAAGCAGTTTAAAAATGCTGCATAGTGCAGTGCTATATAAATGAGTGCGTGCTTTCATTTGAGCCTGCATGGCTGAGCTGAGCAGTGACTGGTGTTTTAGTATTTGCACTGGCTGAAAAACTAATGCCAGACCTGGACTTATAGCACAAAGCTTAGCTCTGAATCTGTTCTTCCCCAAAGTCTGGGGTGCTAGAAGGGAGATGAATAGCTTTACTCAGTCTGGAGATGGTAGGGCATTATAAAGTTCAAATCCAGGTCTGAACACAGAACTTCCATGGCTAAAGTATCAAACTGTACATCTTGAGCTAAAGGGGAAAGGCCATGGTTTTTCAAGGAACAGCAGAAGGAAGCAGTTAGGTTCTACACAGGCACAAGGGGCAATCTCTCTTGAACAGCTGAGGGCTCAGAACCATTTTTTTATAGACATTTCAATTATTTTACTACTAAAATCCTACTACTATTTTACCACTAAAATCCTTTTGGAAATCGTTCAATCATTCCCTAAGAAACAACCATGGCAGATGCACCTCCTCTGCAGGTTAGACGCAGACTGTGGCACGTAGATCATGCTGAGCAGTGGGTTACAACATATCTAAATGATCATTATAAAGTAAAATAGGCTGAATCCTAACCTGAATCCTTCACAGTGTCTGTAGGACTGCTACTTTAAACAGAGTTGTTCATACTAAACCACATATTTTACTACATCAAATATTAAGTTAAAAAGAATGTTAAATAGAGATGGCTGGAAAATCCTTGAATAAGTTATTTTCTGTTTGAGAAATGCAGTTTTGCTTTCAGCGAAGTGTTTGGACATCAAGAATGGCAGTGGGGCGCAGAGTCCCAGCCCACAGTGGCAGCCTGCCTCCACCCAAAACACAAATTCAGCGGGTACGTGTCCTCCGTGCCTCCCCCAGCGTATGCACAGTGGTGGAGCACACCCGCACCCCTGGATGAGTCATCTGCAGCTCCAACCACCACACGACCTGCCCTGGGGCCCCATTCACCCCAGCCCCTGTCCCTGTCCCTGCCTCTGCCCCCACTCCCTCCCTCACCATGAGGGCCTCGATCTGCCCCCACAACATCTCTTCCCTCCCCCATGCCCCTTCCCCTTCACAGACTTACCTGCTGAGCAGTGCTCCTCATGTCACCGAGCTGCATTCCTGGCTGCCTGCAGGCTGCAGCTGCATGTCTGTGTCTGTGCTTACCCCTCCCCACCCTGTTGCAGCCTCCTGGAGCCCATGCCTGGGCTGCCCTGTGGTCTTCTGTGCTGCCACCACTTGTGTTTTAACTGTGATTAATTAACAGCCCCAAATATTATATAATATTTTGATCAATTCAGAAAAGCAACTACCCTAGGCAGCAGATGGCAATGTTTTCAGACTGTGGGCTGGACTGACCCAGCTCAGGTCAGAGGCAGAGAGGCAGTCTGGCTCTAGATCTGACCATCACTGCTTCTCTCCACCATGCCATGGGGGAAGGCACCTGCTACCACTGCTTCACCCCAATGCAGCACAGGACCTGCCACCAAATGCCACTGAAACCCCACATCCATGGGCCAGAACCAATGGTCCTGCACACTGGATCTGGCCCATGGGGTTTAGATTGCCAACCCCTGATCTAAGACATCTACTATTGTGGAAAAATTTTAAATCTTCTGGTTTTGTCCTGGTTCAGAAAGAAGCCAAACTGGAAATCCTCTGCACAGCAAGATTTCTATCTTGTGCACATCTCTAACATTACAGTTAGAAAATGATGCACTAGAAAGTGCATATAATATTTATATTATGTGATCGCACACAATTTTTTCCTTATTCAGTACAAAGAATGAACAACACTTAGTGAATAAACAACTATGCAATATTTGTTTTATGTGTTTCTGCACCTTGCTTACAGCACATCCTGGCATCCACAGAAATTTTCTGTGATGCTGATTGTTGCATCTTAGTTCTTTACAAACAATAAGTGCCCCATCCATTCTGGGTTCATCTACACAAGACGCTTAACAGCACAGAAGCATAGTTTACTGCACAGTAAGCATGTGCATCTACATGTGCACATGCTTACTACACAGTAAATCTTGCTAATCGTGAGTAAACTTGCAACCTGCAAATGCAAGTAGGAAATTTACTTTCAATTAGTAATGGTGCAGTAGCACTCATGTAGATGCCTGACCAGGAGCAAATCCTCTCCTGCTCAGCAGTCCACCGGGGGGGGGAGATTGCTCCCTGCCCCCGGGAGCTGCCTGCCCCACCATGGGACTCTGGGTAGGGACTATGTCCCTCTGCCTGGCAGCAGGGGGCTCCAAGCCCCCTGCTCTGAGATTGCAATAAGGGAGTGGGGTCTGGGAGATTCTTATCTCTGGGACCCTGCTCCACCACCACAATTGGAGAGCAGGGGGCTGGAAGATCCTTACCTCCCAGCACCAGCTCTATGGTTGTGGGACCACAGCACCAGCTCTATGGTCCTGGGACCATGGAGCTGGTACTGGAAGACCCTTATCTCCCAGCATCAGCTCCATGGTCATGGGGCCAGTGCTGGGAGACCCTTATCTCCCAGATCCATGAGCACAGAGCTTAGTGGGGAACAGGTTGGGGAGCTTGTTCCCCATTCAGTTCCGCAAGCATGGAGCTGAGCAGAGAACAAGCTCCCCAGCTTGCTCCCCACCCAGCTGCATGCTCATGGAGCTGAGTGGGGAAGAAGCTCTCCAGCTTGTTTCACAGCCTGTTCTCCACCCAGCATTACGCTTGCGGAGTTGAGTGGGGAACATGCTCCCCAGCTTCCACCCTACATGCAGGGCAGGGGCTGGGAATTGTCCTGGTCAGGGCAGGTCCCAGCCCTGTGTCTCAATCAGGTGATCAAGCCTAGAGCTTCCCCAATGGTGACTGGGGCCCATTGCAGGGCCCCAGGAACAGTTTGCTGCCATTAGCAGCAAATCTGCTCCTGCTTCACTGCATGTGTAGATGCCTGCCTAGGAGCATTTACTTGTGAGTAGTTTACCCAAGAGTAAACTGATCCCAGATCAAATGCATGTGTAGATGCACCCTCTGTGAACTAAATTAAGACGAATCTAATAGAAAAAAATAACGTGATCATGACTATTTGATAATACACAAACCAAACTATGACTGCACAGGTCCCCTCATTTCTGGTAGTTCCTAACTACTGGGAAATACTCTTTTATGCAGTTTTAAAAGAATGTATTTTATATGCACATGCGCACACACACATAAACCATATTTATGCACAAATCTCAGCTGCTATATCTTCATTTCAGCATACAGAACTCAGGTTGATGCTTCCAGACATAATCCCTTCATTAACAGACTGTGCTTGGACATATCTCCTCCATCTTAACAGCATCTTCTGAAATTCACTTGTTACTCAATTTACACCCTATTAAACTGCTCACTTGAAATCATGTTAGCAGTAGGGCAGTAGTTTGTTGTTTTACTCAAAATACACTACACAACCTGTCCTTAACACAGAGCAATGAGCCTGCCTGTTGCTCTCTTTGGCACTTTTAGAAAAGATTCCTGACTGCTCTTTAAAAATTATTTTCAACAGTTTCGTTGAAAAATACACTTTTCTTTGTAAGATGCCAAAAGAATGAAATGGCTGCTATTAAATACGTAGCTTGTGATGTACATTGACAGGACCTGAGACGGTAATTCAATTTCTTTGATCCTGAAGAATCTGAGGCAGTTTCCTTCTGTCAGAGTGAATAATATCACCTTCATCATAAACATATGGTTCAAAGAGTTGTGCTTTTCTAAACCCCTATTTATTCTTCTACCACTCTTAAAATTGTTCCTTTTCAGTTGAAATTTCCCGTTATTAATCTTAGCCCAGAAGGGAATTTTCTTTGGAAAGTTTCAGCCAAAATCAATGAAGCCATTGCTAGTTATCAGAGTATGAGAATATACCTGAAAGAAAAAGAAGAGCCTTTTCTTGCTTTTAGCTAAATCAGAAATCATTTCATCAAGTTAGGTGAAACTAGACAAGACTTGTTAGAGGGACTAAAAAGGAGGAGGAGGATGAAAGGAAAAATGTCCTAAAATATCCATGTATAAAAGGTCTAATACTTTGCCCTTTTGTTTACATTTTTTAGACTTTGCTAAATCTCTGGGATCAGTGCATAGGCTCAAATTGATGTGAGACCAGGTCTTACAGTATTTCTTCTCCCAAATCCTGTAAGCCTACAAACAAGGATAAAATGACCCACCTCTCTGAGACATTAAAATGCCTATGAAAGCTGTAAGAAAATAGAGAAATTTGGCCAAACATCACTATTTCAGTCATTATTCAACTTTCTGCAAAATGCCCTGGTCTGAGCTGTGCTGACAAGCCATACTGATTTTTGTAGTAATAGCTGTAAACAGCTAGCACTGTTTCTATTGCCGGTTCCCAGTTCACAACCATGGAATTGACAAAAAGAGGAGAATCTAGTTATACTGAATCAAGGCTTGGGGGTAAGGGGTAACCTCTTTACCAACCACTCAGAGATTCCCTCCTTTATTCTGAGAACTGCACAGGATAACAAGAGTGGATCCAAAAGAGGTGCAGTGGTGTGGCCGCACCCCCTCCCTTTCTGCAGTTGAGGACTTTTTTAAGTCCCCGAAGGCAAGAATTCTCCCACACACTTTCCCTCCACACTGGGCACATCTACATGTATCCCTATGGCACCTTTGTTACTGCACCGTCATTTAGTACTTCCAAAAGGTACTTCCTTTTGGAAGTACTAAATGATGGCACAGTAACAGCCCGTAGTGCACTGTGCCAGTGGCACACAGTTATTTATAGCCCCTACATCACTGTAGCAATGCACTATAACGAGGGAGCACATTGCTACAGTGACATACCTGAGGTGTCACAGTTTGTGCCTGCTGATGCTATGCCGCTGTAACATGTTGTTACGGCAATGTAACATCATGTGTGGACATACCCACTCAGAGACACATCTGCTCCCCTCCTTTTCAGTTTTGTAGCTGCCGGGCATACTCAAAATCCTTTGTGCTGGTTGCAGTGGTGCTGAATAGGTCATGCAACAGTGGTCAATGCACAAGATTCTGTCATTAGTGAGATCCAAAGATACCCGAAGTATGTGACTGAACGATAACAGGGACTCGCATTTGGAGGGAATGGGGTATTAGACCGAATCAGAATTAGGAACTGGAGGACAGCCATTAAAGAATGGCCACCTGATGAATAAACACATACTAACAAACCTTTCAAGGATAAGGTTCTTGGAATGTAGTATCCTTGATGATAACTACATGGATTATGCATAAATCTTTGTCTAACAATGCTGCTAGAGCTGAGGCAATATAAGGGTGTGGACACAGAACAAAACTGTTTCAAAATGTCACTGATTTGGACCTGGGTTGCAACTGCTGTGGGGCAGTGCTCATGTTGTGTCCAAGTTGGTGTTCCAGTTGGTCTGACTCAGGATCGCATGTGTACATTTTGGATTTTCAATCTCAGTTTGCACTGGTTACCTCCTATCCCTTCCCAGGTCTGTGTGGAGCTTCAGGTTTCAACCATGACCAAGAACGGGTCAGTTCCTAAATAAATTTTGCTTTGATTCCACCCAAACAGAATTCAGTCCAGTTTGCTTAAAGGGTGGCAAACTTGGCTTGAGAGTTGAGTAACATAAGCCAGAATGTTAGATGCCAGATAAGTTTTCCCACTAAAAAATACATTTGACCCAGACTTCTTCCTCCAGGGGATATACCCGTGAAAGGAATCCAAGGGAAGGAATCCCTCTGAGAAACTCCTTGTTCAGTGCAGCTTGTCATTTATGTGGGAGTGAGTGTCAGTCATTAGCAGGGCATTAATGGGAAACTGCAAAGGAGAAGGACAGACTGGGGGACACCAGTTCTTAAGTTGGCTTGCAGTGAGAGAGACAGGTATTGTTGATGAAGGGAGTGTTGTGTTTTGCTGCTCCTTCTGTTTTAATTTTGGTCCTTCTCCCTTAAACTTGGGAGGTGAAGAAGTAGTATGCAGAAACAAATTAACTTGATTCTTTTCCTGTCTGACTGGAATACATGTATTCCTGATTATATGCCACCTAGTTAATGTGAACCCTTTGAGAAGGGCACACCACACAAAAGACCATACTACAATATTACATTTTGTACATGGTCTACATTGTTTTCCTACCAAGCCCACAAACCTTCTACCATCACCCACCTTCTCCTACTCTTTGGCCTACTTCCTAGGTCAGGCTGTGCGCTGACTGCCTCCATTCCTCTCTACAGAATCATAGCAACAAAAAAAAAGGGATGGAAGGGGTCTCAGGAGGTCATCTCATCCAGTGGTGGGCAACATTGTTGATAGACATGCCACAAGGTAAATCCTGCACCTTCCCCTTGTGCCACTTGATACCCTTCCCTGCCTAATTGTTGTTCTGTTTTGTTTCCAGCCCTGTGCTCCTTGGGTCAATCTGTTGCTTTCCTTTCTTCTCCCTGCCTATCTGCTGTTGTGTTCCCTACTCTTTTCCTGATCTGCCATGTGCCACACACAGAGACTGTCCATGCCACTTGTGGCACATATGCCATGGGTTGGTTACCCAATCTAGTCCAACCCTCTGTCCCAAGACAGGGGAAACTATATTTAAACCATTTCTGACAGATATTTTTTCTAATCTGCTCTCAGATCCTTACCCTGTGGAGAGTCTACCTTAAGTTCTCAGGAAGGGGATACACTTGAGGACATGGCTAGCTTCCTATCACAAACAAAACAGTCACCTGCAGACAGCTCCCTCTGTGTGCATAGCTCCCTGTAGTAATAAAAGCCTTCATTTTAGATGATTACATATTTCAGTCAAAAACATTTTCTGTGGGTCATAATTTAGCCATCTGTATAAACTCTCCATCCCAAAGCAAATTACTTTTGTACAGAAAAGCTTAAAAGTCATGTTAGTCATATATTAGGCAAATCTGAGAAGATGATTTAAGACCAAAAAAGGCCAAGCAAATGGCATCGGTAGAATTGTATATCAGCCTCCTGCATCGCTAGACTCCACAGCAACTACCACAACTTTTGGAAATCTTCCAAAATAAGCTCCTAGCTAACAGTGTAAAAGGTTTAAGTTGGGCATTCATGGTGGTACACTGAATATGTTGTGGCATACAATGTGGTTTTGATTTATGAAGAAAAACTGCATTGTTAAGTGCAGCTCTTTTCAAAACATACAAAAATAATCAACAATGTTTATCAAAGGAGAGTTTTGGAGGGAAGAAAAATTATTTCAAATTTCTAAGGGGAGCAGTGGAGATTAAATTTAAAAATAAATCATGTATAAAGGACTCTACTCTGTCCCAAAAGGAAGATTATTATCCCGAGATGCTTTTATGCATTATTTCATCTTAAGCATCACTAGGTCTCATGTTTTTTTTAATCACAAGTCTCATGGCATTTGTTATTTTTCATAGAGCTTCATATCCTAGAATGATTTGTCTATAGGAGATTGTAAAGTTTCACTGAACAAAGTGAAATTTGCTGTTTCTGGATGCAGAGAACAGCTTTAAAATGTGACCTAAAGGCACTAACAGAAGTGACAATTTTCACTCGCTCTGGCCCCTGAAAGTGTTCTATAGCCATGAGCAAACAGAAGTGAACAGCTGCAGAGTGCTTTAAAAGGGCCTGATCCTGTGAAAATCTGAAACCTCATTGCATGAGGGTTCAGATGAAGATGCTCTAAAATGGCGTGCCCTCAGTAACTTCTTCTGATTGCAGCTCAGCCCTGCTCTGGCATTGTCTTTAGAATGGGAGAGGAGAAAGGGAACGGAGGGAGTTTGGTCTGGGGGTTTTTTGGCCAGTGCTGGAGGGTGGGGTGGGTGGATTGGAGCTCCCCTCCCAACTTTGTTGGGGGGTCAGATCCACCCACCCTACCTTCCAGTGCTGGCTGGGAACCCCCAGAAAGAGCTTCATCCACTCCCTTTCCCCACTCCCATTCTCCAAACAGTGTCAGGGATGAAAATGGGGAGGGGTATTGCTATGGGGAGAGTGGCTGAGGTTCACAGCCGCTCTAAACAATAGCAGGATTCCCCAACCCCTGGGACTCAACACCAAACTGCTGTCAGGTCTGGGGAAATGTTGTAATTTCAGTTCCTGTGAAGCGCCATGAATTACAATGGGAAGCTGCTCTTCTGTCTGTGCCTTTGTGTCCTAAAGGCTTAGAAATCAGAAAGCAATTCAACAGAATTGGAAATCTCAGGATTTAAAAAATAATCTCACAGATTTCAAGGGTTTGACTTCGGATTGTAGAACACTAGGGCTTGGCAATGTTACTTTCTATTTTAGGTAATCTACAAGATGCAAATCTACCCTGCCTTCTGCTTGACTTCAGACTAATATGGCTAACTAGGTTTCAATATTAGTCTTCCCAGTGTAAGGACACTGAGAACATAAACCTCTGGTTATTGTTATTAAGATGCTATTTGCAACAACTTCTAGAAACCTTAAACAGGAATTAGGGTAACTTTGTACAAGCAAGCAACACAGAGTGACTGCTTGCCCAGGTCACTCTCTCTCTGGCATTTAGACATGAACGTCACATACCCCCGGAGGCTGGGGGCACAGTGAGCTCCCACAGGTGGTGGCGGCACTGTTGGCAGTGGAAGCCTGGCAGCAGCAAGCACTGAGCTCCCACAGGCAGCCACGGCGCTGTCAGCAGTGGGGCAGGGGTTGGTGAGCTCCAGCTGGCAGTTGGCGACCACCCACAGATGCTGCCAGCAGTGACAGTGGTGGACAGTTGTGATTGGGGACCACCCGCAGACACTGCCGACAGTGTCGGTGGTGAGAGGGGGGATGGTGAGTGGTGACCACCCACAGGCGCCACCGGCAGTGTCGGTAGTGCCTTTTGCAGGGGGTGCACCGCCAAGCTCAGGGGGTGCACGTGCACTTGCATGCACCCCCTACGTGTCACCAATGCATTTAGACAATATGCAACAGAAGCCTGATACAAAGCACAAGGAAGTCAAAGGAATTCACTGACAAATCAACTCTGAGGACATCATGATCAACATCAGAGGCTGACATGATTACCCAAAGCAGGAGTCACAGATGTGCCTAGCTAAACCACTGAGATATTGCTTTGTTCTAGAACTATGATGGAAATGATGATTGAAAATTGAAGAACAACAGTTTTGTTTCAAAATGAAGGAATCTCTTTATTTTAATTAGGCATAAAAGTTCTGTTGGATTTAATCTATTTATTTTACAAGAGCTCCAGTTACAGATGACCAACCTCTATCCTAAACCCATCAAGCACCAGTGTTTTTCCTGAATTGGGCATTCATTTGGCTTTTTATAGAATCATCATTTCTATTTTTAATACTAGTAATACCCATTAGATTACTGATGCCTGATTACCTGGCAGTGTTGTATGCTGTGCAAGGTGTACAGAATATATTCCTCTTCCCCCAGGCCAGAACACAGTACACTAATCTTCATCATTAAAGATACTCACCTACCTTTCTCACCTTGAGATAACTACATGCCAAAACCCCCAAGCCCTTCCTGGTTTCTATACATTTAAGTAGTTAAAATGCAAACAACCATTCCAGTTGCTTTCCTCTTCCTCTACATAATAAACATATGCCTCTAAAGGGTGGGGTGTATGTTTTCTGTTCAGTCATTACAGTGAGTGCTTCAACACTCACATCTCTGACACTCATGAGTAAGGCTGTTACTGAAATACATAAAACTTAATTGTACAACACCCCTCAAAGATATGCATTTTTCCTCTCTATCCATAGGGCTTTGCATCTGCCTGAGAGCAGAGATCTGGTGTGCCTCATTAGTCATCACCAAAGGCACTGGTCACCTATAGTACATGTGCTCAACTAATTAACATCTTGCTCCACAACCACCTCCACAACACATCTCCCTCCTACCGTCTGACACCTTCCTACTTTTTCCATTCTCATCTGCTCCTGTCATCACCTCACTCACATTGTCTATGAAGTAAAATGACTCCTGATTATGATTTGATTCTCAACTTCTATGTTCTTCATCAGCTACTATAACCAAGTATTTCATTTCCAGTAGACCTGGTAGGGAAATTGTTTATGCTACTTTAAAGTACTTACTTATTCAGTTATTTTACTTATTTGCTAAAAAAAACAAAACAGCTTTTGTTTAGGATTTTTTTTTCCATGAGAATTTTCATTTTGTTAGAAAGTGATTATCAATAAGATGTCTTGATGTAAATTTTTCAACCACCTACTGTTTCTACCTATGTTCCTCAGTCGAGAAAAATCGCATCACATACTAATCACCATCACAACTCCACCTCCTTTTTCCTGACATTTAAATTAAAGGAATTTTCTCTGCTTTTGCAAAGATTATCCCACTGACCAGCTTCAGTCTGGTTTTCTACTTTTTCATTCTTTCTTAATGAATTCACGCAGGTGTGTCAAATGTGCTCTGTCCCCCCAGGCCAGATCTGGACACGGCAGTAGTGTCAGCAGCCAGCTGAGCAGAAGTGGTGGAGGTAACACAGTCAACACTTGATCCTGCCATGGACACACATCACCAGCAATGCTCTGTATGCTGGATTTTGGTAAAACCCCCAAATTCTTGGCCCTCAGATTAACCCCGAGTGCCACATGGCACAGCTGTGTAGGCCTTATTTGGCCTGCAGGCTGTGACACTGACATCCTTGAACTAAAGTATTAATATCTTTCTCCATACTTTCAGGCTGTAAATTTCAGGAAGAGTTTGATATTGCAAACCAAAAATGTTTTTTACTAGATCAGATTAGGAATTTATCCTTGAAACATGAAAGCTAATTATCTGACAAGAAAGTCTCAGTTTCAACAGTTTTCCCTTCTTGAAAATATCCAGGAAGAAAGGTTCAACATTGTCAAAAGTGCACTGTAAAGAAAAAAAATCCATTTGGAGGAGTTCACAGCAACATTTCATTTGAAAATGTAAACAGTAGTAAAAAAGTAGAAAAAACGTAAAAATATTAAAAGGTCAAAACTGAAAGAGCATTTCAACATGATCTAAACAAAAAACTCATTTCCATTTTTTTCAGTTTTTTGGTTCATGAAACATTGATATTTACTTCTCAACTTTATTCAGGATAGGGAACATTTTTTGAATAAAAAAAATTCTTCTGGGATGGAAAGCTGTTTGCAGTCTTATTCCCCCTCTTACACCATTATTAACATTTGCAAGTTCTGAGGCTCAAGTATATTTTTTATATTTCAAGACTACGTTTTCTTTTAGGTTCTTGCATAGCATTTGCTTCGTCACAGATCTGTGTGATAAGTGCTTGAAAGGTGTCTTTGAGGCCCTAAATAACTTCCATCTGTTTTGATCACTGATAAACCATGTCTTATACTCAGTCACAGATTTTATGGAAACAAACCACAGAGTTCAGGGCCAATATGACCACTGCCATGTGAATGTACTTACTGCTGTCTGATCTCATGTATATTGTTTGTCACAGAACAATATCCCTTAGAGCCATCATAAACCCGTGGCTTATTTGACAGCATGTGACTCTTTCACACTGGTGAGGGTGGTCAACAATTTGCTTCTTCTAATTAATGTAAATTTCCATATACTCTCAGTTTATTTTTTCTAGAAATGGATTTTAATGGTTCTGATTATCCTTGAACAGCTCAGAGAAGTCAGCCTCTCCAGCATGTTCTTTGCAGCGTGATTGCTATTGTTTCAATTGCCCCTTCATTGTTTCAGACAGGTACATGCATTGTCCACTCATTTCTCCTCCATTGGGATATTTTCTCCATGTCCCTCTATTCTATCCTGGATTTTCTCATTCTCAGATGTTTCACTGCTAGCTTTACATTTTCACATGACTTCTCTATGTATAACCTCCAATTCTGTGTCTCATTTGATTTGGTACATCTCAGATCATATTAGATATCATCTATCTGAGACTGTCAGCTTCTGATATTACCATTGTTTTCTACTGCTAAAATACAGCAAAGATAAAAGTACTTTTTTCTGAGTGAAAATTCCTGTCTGGGCTATCTTCAAACTCACTGTTACCATCTTTAAAGATGATGTGCGTCTATAAAATTGGAAATCCAATTTTTTTCTGTAGCAGTTGGGGGTAAAGCTCCCCCCAGCCCCCAAATCCCCAAATAACCAAGTTAAAGCTGTGATCATTTTTTAAAATATATTTATCTATATTTGTCTCATCATAGTATCAGAATTAGTGTGGTATGGCACTATCCCAAAAACACGAACTGTTATGTTTCAGATACAGAGATAAAAGTTGAAATGGTGATACTCTGTTTGCAACACTGCATTTTAATAATGCAGTCTTCAGTTCACTGAATTCAGTGCTAGTCTGCCCATCAACTTCACTGGGTACTGGATCACTGGGCAGTGGATCAAACAAGGTGTCTCCTGGTTGAGTTTGTACAGGACATTCAGTCTATGTTATTGCAATAAGTTGAATTACCATGTTTTTAGTTTCATTGGAATCAGCTTTTAATTTCCTACCAAGTCCAGGAATCTTGAAGTCAAGCTTTAACCCTGCACTCTTTTTTCATCTGTATTTCCTTTGCCTGCAACTATGATTATCAAAAACCTTAATGCTGTACCATTTGTCATGACCAGGAATCCTTGAAATCCATTTCCCATGGAAAACCATGGAATTTGCCTTTTTGTGCCCCCCTCACTGCTGATTGGTTGTGGGGCCTCAACAGCCCTGCACCTCACCTTTGATTGGCAAGAGGCACAGGGCTGCTGGGGCCCTGCAGCCAATCAGCAGTGGCAGGAGGCACAGCAAGAAGAGCAGGAATAAAGGCATGCTTTGCACGTCTGCCATGGTAAATTCCTACGTGTTTCATTTTATTTGTGGAAAAAATGTGGGTTTTTTGGAAGTTGTTGGGTTTTTTTCCACACAAAACTAGGATCCCTGGTCATAACTAGTCTTACGCTAATTTTGCTACTTCTACTACTTTCCTAAGGAAATCCTTATACACTTCACACATGGACTATTGCAGTTCTCTTATTCTATTATCTCCCTAAAACTCTATTCTTAAGACTTCAAAAGAATCCAAAATGCTGCAACCAAACTGCTCTCTGACTACAGGAAGTAGCAAGAAGTTATCCTTATTCTGCTTCTACTCTCTGTCAAGGCCTCTTGCAACATAGTGATAAAGAGCATCATGCTGGGAGGAACAGGTGCCAGGTAGACACGTGTCTATACAGAGCACTGCAATTAGCATCCTTGCCAATCTCTCTGGCTTTCCAATGACCATGCTGGGCGGGCAATAATTTGCAAAAACTGACTTCAAACTGACTAAGCAGAAGTACCCTGTTATCATACAAATGAATAAATGCAACCTGGAAGACTTCCATTAAGTATCAGAAGAGAGTAAAACTCTGACTCAGCTGATAAGTCTTACCCAAAGAAGTCTCACTAAGGGTCCCATTGATAGGTACCTTCTCAATACCATTTTCCATGAACTTCTCACCACTGCTAGTATGAGTGCTAATCTGCTAGGCATACAGCATGTAACACAGATCCCAATACCTAACTGACAGTTATGACAACCACCTTTACTTAATAGGCTTTTATATGCCTAGGGCCAGATTATTCTGGCACATGAGTGTGTGTTCAAGGAGAGAGAAGGTACCACAGATCTTTCCCTTGCTTCATCAGCCACAGGCACAAAGCCCAGAAATAATGACGCTCCTTGTCCCCTCTAGAACACAGTTCAGTTGTTCTGCTAGTGTCCCCCTTTGCCTCAGGAAGGGAATACAACCTACAGCCTTTTGAGAACTGGATGAGCGATTAAGGAACAAAGGAAGAATGGGGGGAAGGGAATGAACACGTGTCTGGGTTTGGCATCTGCCATTCAAAGAGGTGAAGCACCCTGCCAGGATACTTAACCTCAGTAAATGGCACCAGTTCTGAAATTTATGCTAACGAGCTATGATTCAGCAGCTAATTTTTACTAAGAGCTGTTCATCATTTCACGTGAGGGAAGATTGGAAAGGGTCTACACCCATCAGTCTAAAATAGGCTGTATCAGTATCACTGACTGCAAAACATACAACAATCATGATGTGGTCTCCTCAAAATTATAACACTTTCCTTTTTTTAATGAAAAATGTTTAAAAAAATCTTTTTATTTATTTTTTAAAACTAATGTCGCAGCCCTATTACTTTCTGATCTATGACCATTCAATGTATTCACTTTCTGGTCCTTTGCCAAGCCCATGAGAAACTTACTTAAAATAGAAAAAGTAAGAAAAAGAAAGCCAAGCTTCTTCTCTAATTAATTCACTCCAGAGGCTGGAGATTTAAGGAATACATCAAGGATGGGGACAGTAACAATAAAACCAAGAGAGCTTAAGTCCTAAGTCCCATCTTGTCCAACATGCTAAGTACTGAACTGAGTTTTTCCAGAGCTGAAACAATTAAGCAGCTACAGCTTGAGTTAATCTTCTTTAACCAGAGCTGAAACAGACTCATATGATCTGTGGGGGGACATATGAAATACATTAGTGCATTCCTGGAAATACTGGAATACAGTACATGTCTGGTGAGTAATAGATTTGGATCAGGTCCTTAAGTCAATGGAAATACTCTCATTGATGTCAGGTTCTTCTTTGACATAAATTGCGTGAATAAGTCCTAAAAGCACTGAGGTGGGGAGAAGTTGCCTGTGCTAATATGTGTGTGTGTGTGTGTGTGTGTGTGTGTGTGTGTGTGTGAAAATACAATATATTCCACAGGGATACCAATGTCAATAGCACTGTACCAGTTTACATGCACTGAGGAAGGTGTTTAAAAGGCTTGTCTTTTGCAATGTTTCTGAAGAGGAAAGCTGAGCATTGATTCTTTGTAAGTTAAAATGTGTGTGTGAGTGCATATGTATATATCTGTGATGAGTTCTTATTATTTTATCTCCACAGAACAACTGTCAAACATTCAGAGGAGTCTTTTGTAAACTCAGAAACTGAAGTAAAAATATATATCAGCATAATTCACACTGTTATGGTCTTCCACACACACACTCCTACCAGCTCATCTGTATTCCTGTACTTATATACAGAAGAGACATGAAAGACTATTACCGTATTACCTGGTAGAATTTTGACTGCAAGCTCTTTGGAGCAGGAATCACCATGTACTGAATTTATACAGCATCTAACACAACAGGGCCTTAGGCCATGACTGGCACTCCCAGGTGCTATTGCAGTACAAACACTGAATAGAAAGAAGAACCACCGCCAGGGTCAGTATGATCCTGTGTAGCTCTGTGGTATTGTGCTGGGTATCACACCTCTTCAAAATCATTTTCATCTCGGACAAACAAAGCCCTCCACTTCAGAAATGTATGTGGCACCATTATATCATCCTCAATAAGAAAAAAATTGTGCCATTATTAATTTTCATGCCATGAAATGTGACACTCATGACATCACTACAGGTTTCACCTTAACACTGAAGAGAGGCATTTAGTATTACATACATGTGAGGGATGGACAACACTCTAGACATGTTCTAGAAAACTTGCCAGCAAGATACTGACAGTGCTGGATTGCATGTACAACTTTATTTACTAACACTGAAGGCCTCATGCTGATAATGTAAGATGCATTTGTCATGTGCCTAATGTGTCTTTAATTAAAGGATAATCAGTGGGGGTTGCGATATATGAATGAATAATCCCATCTTCACTAAGGGTGGCAGCTCAGAGTTACAATGATGTCATCCATGATGGATTATTCACATGTTTACCAAGAAGCATTATCCACAAATGCAATTACAATTCCATTGAATTCGCTCATGATATATTTTTCTAAAAATAGATACACAAACAGAATATATAAGAATGATAAAGCATATCATATTATTTGCCCGATGACAGATTTTTTCCACATTCTTACCCTAATTTCCCCTTATCTTCCACATGACTCCATTTCCTCAGGCCCATCACATCTCTCTGAGAGTACAAGTGCCATGACTCCTGCTTTCGTTGTGGCTGCACCATAACTGGGGGCTCTAGTGCTCTCTCCCATCCTACTCACCTGAAAAGGAAACTCTATCACATGAGTAAAGAGCTTGTGTGTCTGCCATGCACTGTGAAAGCAAGCAAGGATGGGAAGGGAGAGTGAGTGGTAGACAGAAGATCATGACCATAGAGTATAGATGTGGGAATAGGAAGGAGAAAGAATCAACAAATGAAATGATGAATGGAACAGGGCGGGCACAAAGCAAGACAGGGCAGGGATGGCCATGGGAAAGACTGGATTCATAGGCTTCAAACTCAGTGCTGACTGTTCTTTGTTTTGCTCCCACCCTTTCCTATCTTCCACCTGCTAGATGTTTGAGGAACTAGGGTATGAGATCTTCCACCTGCTAGATGCTGAGAGAACTAGGGTTATTGAGTCTGGAGAAGAGAAGACTTAGGGGGGCTTTGACAACAGTCTTCAAATACCTGAAGGGTTATTACAGAGAGGATGAAGATGGGTTTTTATCAGTGACCATAGGGACAGAACCAGTCCAGCTGGGACTTTAATTTGTCCTTCCTATCCTTACCAAATTCTCCCTCTTCAGTTCAAATTCCTTGTTTACCTCTGCCAGACATAACCTGACTCTGAATATTCCTTCTCCACATATGCTAATTTGTCTCTCAACACCTCTGCAGAGTTTATCACACATGCCACCTCTCCCTGATGAAATCCTCTTCTGTCACTTCATCATTCCTCATTGTATCAGTTGCATCCCCTGTCTCTAAAAACACCCATATCACATTAGCCAAGCTCCAGTACATACAAAATGCCAGTGCCTGCCTCCATTCACATAAAATTAAGTATGACCATAACACACAACCCTCTAAACAGCAGTACTGTCTATCCCCCACCCATTTCCAGATGCACTTCCATCTGACCTTCTGGTTGTCAGAACCCCGTGTAGAAAACTTTAAGCCAAAGCACATTTATCTATACTCCTTTTCTCATTCCCTTTGCTCTTCTGAGGCTTGATGTGAAGCCCACTGAAGTCATCTGGAGTCTCCCTAAACCAGTACACAGTCACTAGATGCTCTTTCTCTTCAGCTTTCACCATTTGGAATAACCTTCTTGTTCTTTACCATCTTATTCATGTTGCATTTTTCTCCAAAGCACTCAACTCTTTTGGGGGGGGGGGGGTGGGGGGCGCGGGTCCTCCATCTTTCTCTTTCATATCTTATTTATCATATCTTATGTATTACAGACTGTAGGTATATTACTCATAGCAAGTCTGTTAAGTGCACTGTCAGAGTGTGTAAAGACCCTGGACAGATAAGTCCCATCGGTAGGCTAGTAAGAACCTGTAAATGCTTACAACTCATGGGCCCCATTCACATCTGCATGGGCGTTTGGTTCCTTGAGGACAACTAGCAGTAGTATACCTTGTGCCGCTGCTAGTTGTCCCTGGGGACACCTATGCCATGCGCCCTCTGGTGCGCAGCAGGTTATCTCATGTGGAGTAGTGGAGGATAGGGCCAGCACTGGGTTGGCCCCAGCAGCCTTACCTGAGGTCCTAGGGGCCTCCTGGGGCTGCCGCAGCAGCAGCAATCCTGCCATACGGAGCCTGGCCAGCAGCTGGAGTGCAGCTCCAGCTGGCTAGGGTCTGGTCTTAAGCAACACACACTGCCCTCATGTGCGTTGCTCCACACTTTTTTCCCCGCAGGTTTTTTTGACCCCTGGATATCAGCCACGTATACAAATAAGCATATTTTCACTGGGACTCCTTATTTGTATTAAAGGCAAGCACGTGCACACAAGTTTGCAGGCAAATGAAAATATAAGTTGCCCTTTTACCATGGGAACCAGGAAGTTCTTATCTGCCTTCCCAATACCAGAAGACACATTTGCACCAGGAATAGATCAGGCACAGGGCTCTTCCATTCAAGGCAGCATGGGAATTGGGAAGTCACTTTGATAACAAAGTCACAGTCTGCTTCCCAGTCTGCTCCTGGTGAAGTGTAACAACATGCTGGCTCTCACACAGGATCTGATTTAGCTACGAATAGACCCTCTTCTTTGTACGTACATTTTAACATTTGTCCCAAACCCTTGTTATTTGCTTTGATAAAGTTCTCCTTTATTTTACAGCAACTAAGTGTATAACAACAGACTTTCTTGGGATCTAAGTGTTTGTCCTGTTAACTAATACAGTGTTTATAAACTACAGTATGACAAGCCATATCTATGGTGGGCCAACCCAAGTTCTAGGAGAAAGCAAAGAAAGTTAATGCACCCTATAGGAATAATAAATTCAGGGTAGGCAGATCCCAGATAAGAATGGTGTATCACAGATCTTCAGTGATTTATTAATGTATTTAAATAAATATAAACAAAAACATATAGATATAAATACATATAAATAAATACTTATATAAATATAAATGAACTGTTGATTTTGCAACACTTAATTTATAATTTTACAGAATATTTTACCATTTTTATTCCCTATTTTTAATGTTTTTTTCAATAGATATTAAAATAACTCTTGTAATTAGAACAAACCACATACTTTGCAAGGAAAGAGCTGTGTTTAAAAACAAAACAAACCCTTTTTTTCCTCTTGCCTGGCTTTTTGGACCATTAGGGGAATCTTTCAACTACTATGGAGTCAGACTCCAGGTCCTAAGGTACTATGTAATGAGTAGTTAAAAGCAGTGATTCAGACGGCGGATTTGGAAAACGTTGTTTTTCATTAACATTTTTCATTTACTATCTGAAGCCCAAACTTGCAAATCCTCACTGACTAAGGGAACTACTCATCTAAATAAGACCTAGTCATATGGAGAAAAAACTTGCAGGAGAATGCTTTATTTTTGTAAAACAGTATTCAAACACTGATAATACATAAAACATACATAAAAAGAATCTCAAGAGGCCATTTAGTCCAAGGTAGTCCATTTAGTCCAACCCCTTTATGATGCTCTTAGAAATGATGGAGAATAAAGACTGAAAGTAAAGATCCTGAGAATCCCAACAGATGGTAAATAGTTTCCACTGAGATGCTCAGTTCCCATTCAGCTTACCAGCCATATGTCCAGATTTTCAGTGTGCCGTGGCACTTTTTATCCAAAGTGAAGTCATGAACACATTCCAGTCCTCAATTCTTTCTAAGGAGTGGAGAAATTTAGTCATGATACATCCATCATTCCTGAGTCTTGCAACAGCATGAATAGATCAACAAAAAAGGCATACTTTAATGAAAAACTTTATTTGGAAAAGAAATAGTAAGTAAAAAACTTTCCATATGTTTACCATAAAAATAAACTAGACTCCACCTTGGGGCGTATGAAAATACAGACTACAGATTGTATATTTTGGCATTAGTTTAAAAAAAGCCTTTGTAAACATACCCTATTAAAATTTAACTACAGCTTTTATCATTTACTCAAGTAACATATGAGAGGACTAGAACACATTTATCACAGAAATAGTCATTTTATCATGGTTTAATTAGAGCAGTGATGTATTGTACAATTTGCTGTGCATGCCCAGTTTATAGTACATTACTGGAGAGTATTATCCTTGCACATCTGTAAAGTCTCCTTTAAAGTGTATCCAGAAACATTAATGCCTATTTAAAAAAAGAAATAGAGGCAACAGCCATTTCAGTCCTGTAGATAAGATTTGTATTTAAGTTAACATATGTGGGTTGACTTCATATTATTAGCCAAAATAGTGATGCACTGGCAGTCCTGAGGTGGACAAGCCTCAGATTCATTTTGTGTTTGATTACTGAAATTCAATGAGAATGGTGGAAAATGAATGAGAATCTCTCAATAGCTCTAGATTGCACTTGAGAGTGACTTTTTGGCAATGTTTTTTACAGTATTAAAATATACATTGCAAAAGCCATATCACTCGGCAGTCAGCTCTGTTTCCTTCCCTTCCAGTTCTGATTTTAATGAGCCAGAGAAGTTCATATGATTTCAAGCCTTCCTAAAAAGCAACTCACGTGACTCGTGACTTTTTGTGACCCAGATGATTATTGGATGATGGTACACCTGCTGCTCGAAGTACACAGAACCCTTTTTCGTGGTTATAGGTTAATATTCTGAGATCTACAAATGAAAGGTCTTGACTCATTTTGATGGTGGAAATACAAGGATTTCTGAAACATGATACAAACTAATTTAAAACCTTTAAAAATGTAATCTCTGTTAGAAATAGTTACCCTGAACTACCATAACAAACTAAAGCGTAACTTATATCCATCTACCTCCCAGGTTTGGAATGAATGCTTGTACATTATCTTGAAGATAGAAAGCACTACATAAATAAATGCTGCTGATTATTACTGCAGCTTGGTTTTATGAATGTGCATAATGTATGACACTGCTTTTAGTCCTGTAATGGGCAAAATAAGTAACAATGGCACTATAAGTAAATTAGTGGTTTAGAAATGTAATGTCACCAAAGTTTCTGTGTGTTATTCATTTTCATATAAATTACAGTAATTTTATTAATAAAGATTATTGTCATTTATAGCACAGGGAGTATTTTCTTCCTCCAACTTTTCTGTATGTAAAATTATTTTCTGACTCACAAAACAACATAAGCTCCTGGTTTTTGGGTTTTTGTCTTTTTTTAAGTTTGGGGGTTTTTTTAAGTTTTTTAAGTTGAAAGTCTCTTGTATCTTAAATGTAGCATGTGGATATTTCACATATGAATGTAATTCTGTGTAGAAACAATAAATGTCTTTCTCCCCCTGCCAGTGACAAACCATTCAACATTACAAAAGAAGAATAAATGGAAAGCAAATTAAGAAGATTTGCCAGCAGATGACACAATGCCCTCTTTGAGTACATGTACGTTGAAAGAGTTGTTCAATAAATACTTTGCTGTTTGTTTGTGTGGGGAGTTATTTTCAGGGAAAAAATTGCAAATTCAAAGGATACTGAGTGCAGTTCAGTCTTATAATCCACAGATTACAAGGTCTGCATACTGTTCAAAACATGACAATATATTTAATGAGATTTGAATACATCATTTTTTGTTGTTGCAAGAAAATATCTTCAGTGTAATATATAGATATTAGCAGTGTAAAAAATAACTCTTTATCTCTGTTTACAGAAGGGAAGATTGTTTTGAGTTGGGATTACAATGACTGGAAAATAGAAGCCAAAAAGTTCATCTTATCTTCCTCATGTGCTCAACACACACATGCTAATAATATCCCCCAACTATTCATTATGCATTCTATTTACAGTGGCTAAGAAAAAATAAATATAATTTGTATGCAACATATCACTCATTTCCAGAATGGCCTTGCTTCAAGAAAGGTTTAGAGAATGGCAAAAGAATTTAGCTTTTATGCTAGATTATTCTCAAGGCAATTTATAAACAAACCATGGGAAGGTCCAGCAAGAAATGATGATGGAAAACATTCAAATAGCAGAACCACAATGGCATTTTCTCAATTTCCAGAATTACAAAGACCTCTTCCAATCATGAGAAATATCAGTGTACTGGGGCAGTGGAAGCTGTGCATGCTTATCCAAGGTACATACACATTAACATCTGCTCTATTATATCAGTAAAAATTACAGATTGTGATTCAATTTTATTTCTACCTTTGAGCTGAGTTACCTTTGAGCTGCCTGAGATGCAACACCAACGTTCCATTCACTGATAGTCATTACAAATCCATAATACTGTTCATAAGGAAAGAGGTTCTAATTATTATGGTATCTGGGCCAAATACCAACTGGGACAGCTACATTAACCTATGGCTATAAAGGAATTTAGGAATTACAGTGCTGAGTAAGCACCTAACTCTTAGGCTCCTTGTGGAATTCACAATATCCAAGTTCAACATCTCAGCTGAAGAACAATGAAGAATGGGATCCATCAAAACTAGCATGCAAATGGGAAGCTGTGTAAAATGTGGATGAGCATGGTAAAAAATGTTGATGGGCACGATATTTCCTCATATCCTGCCCCTCTTGAGGATTTAGGCACATTATGCTGCAGCTTGGAGTCAGGTGACCAAGCCCTTTTTTCCAAAAAACAAAGCTAGAGTCAGTCCTTTCTTTCAAAACTTGACTGGAGGAGGTGGAAAAGGCATTGCCCCATCCAATAATGCAATGGTAAGCAATGGTAAGAGCAGTAAACTGATGGGAAAAGTCTAGGCCCCATTTCTGCCTCTTCTTGATGGGATGTTAACCTAGAGTGACTTCCCTACCTGGTTGTATTATTTTCTGGGGTATAGATTTGACTCGCATTTACTCTTGCTGAAGCTGTCCACTTTGCATGGACTTTGCCCAAAGAAAGAGAGTGAGCAAGTCAGAATGGACATGACTGTCTAAACCTACTGGTTAGCATCCTCATCTAGGAGAAAGACCTGGCTTCCTCTCTTAGTTCCCATGAGTGCTTAATATAAAACAGTGAAATATCCAGTAGAGCAAGAACTGGAATCCTGCTGAGTGTCCTAATCTCTCACAACAATAGTCTTGCACACTCCCTCTCTGTCCCAATTAATATTTAAGTAGGCCATGCAAGGTGGAACAACTTCAACAAGAGGGAATGACAGTACTGCCTACCCTAGAAGGCCTGTAGTCTTGTGGTTAGAACATTCACCTGGGAAATGGAAGATGTGGATTCAAATCCCCTCAGGCAGAAAAAAGGACATGAACCCATGTCTTCCACATCTTAAACAAGTGCTCCTAGATGTGGTAGCTCAGCTTCTTCATGTTGGACACAGCCCAGTTCATCAAGTACTTAACCAGACTGAGGTGAAATAAGTGGAGGGACACCTAGTTCAGGAATCCTGATATAGGCTAGGTGTCAGGTAGATGCTAAGCTGTTCACCACTGACATACACAAGTTGCTTCTGGCATGCCAGAAGCAGAGCTTTGGGCACCTAGGGAACTTCAATGTCAGAAAATTCAAGACCTCAGGATTTTGGTGCCGTTAGTGTCAGTTAGGTACCTAGCCCTTCTTTAATGGTTCTGTCCCATTCTGCACAGCTAAATCTGCTGGTGCAGTTCCTGCCATGTAAAAATGTGCATGGTTAATACTAGTAGCCATTTATAGCAAATGGCATTTGCCATCCCCATAGAGCTCATAGATAAAGGCATTTCTTATTCTTTGTTAAACAGCTGGCCATTCCACGTTAAGTAGCTGAACATTCACGAAAGCTCAGCTGTTCTTAGCAGCTTCACTGTTAACACCAGCTATAGATTTCCTACCCAATTTGATTACTGAACTTATACCCATTGCCCATGAAAGACTACTGTCAGCTATGAGGACTGTGTTTTCAGCTTTATATGTCTTCACCAGCTGTCCTAAAATGCTATATGAAGAAGTTGCTCTATCATGCACTATTATGCACTTGCAAAACTCACGGTGGCTCCAAAAGGAACAGAATGAGGTCCTTTTCAATAGCTGTAAAGCATTTTTACAATATAGGATGCCATGAGTTCAGACAAATATACCGTATGTTTCCCTAACGTCATATGACAACAGGTTATTAGGTAGTTAGATGCGACACCTAATGGCTCCCACATTTTCGAGGCTTTAACATAAAACAAGTGATAAACAATAATTACACAGCAGGCACCAACAGTTCCGACCATAGATTATAGATGGACATTCCATAATGATATCAACATCAGTAATTGCAATGTCAACTAGAATCAATCCAAGTGCTTTCAAAGCCCTTTTGAGACGTCTCTATTTATGGGACATGACAGTGACCTACAAGGGGTAATATTTAGTCATGCCATTAGGAAACCAATTATTTCAACACAACTCGCGGTGCTATAATCAATTATTATTAAATTATAGGAAGCAAAACAAAAAAACCCATTATAAGCAGTAAGAACTTTAAGTATACCATTCAACAGTTCTGTGGGTGACCACAGCTATTATTCCACATTTGCTGGAAATAACTTAATATGCCCATATTAAAGACTAGAATATGCTGATGAAAGAAATTCCAAATATATCATAAAAATAATTCAGAGTCATTTTCTTTAATACTACTGTGTGTAATTATCTAGCACTATACAGAACTTTGGCAAAACATTCTGGGAAGGCACCTCAGTTGATGCAGAGTATGTTGACTATATTTATAGGCTCAGAACCAGACCTGTTATATTTTAACTGCTCTCTTTGGATCAAAATCTTTGTTGATATTAATCGACTTAAATCAATGGAACTACTCAAATCATCATCAACTGAACATCTGGCTCTTTGTTTCATTACTAGTTAGACTTTTATTCATGCTCCAGTCAATAATTTTATCTATAAAAACCTCATGAATATAGCCTGTAACTATCAGAAGTTTCTCATAATAGTTCAGGTCTGTCAAATAAGCAATAGGTAGAATTTTAAAAAAATCTTTTGATCTTTACAGAGGTCCCCAACATAAAGGGGGTAGGGGGTGGCTTTTCTTTTTTAATGTTACAGACAGACTTTGGGCTGGTTAGCTTTGAACGCATGAGGATTGCTGATTTTTTTTCAAGTGACCATCATACAAAGCTTTTCAATGTTTACATTCCCCCTGTCACTAGGAATTTAACAGCATATACAAAATCATGTCTTGTGCTCCGGTGGCTTTGTTCCAATCATCTCATTTGGTTTCATGCATATAGCTCTCAAATCATAGACCATGGAACTACCAAGTTAGTTAATCTCTAGGTGCAGAATTATATCTTTGTGAATAATGTATCCTTCAAAATTAATAACTGTGACATTGCCAGCACAGTCATAAATTTTCAGTTCACTTTCCAATAATTTACTCAGTCATATATTTCCCCCAATTTTAATGAATCACATTTTGCTAATTAGCCCCAATAATCTTAAAATGGCCTTAAATGAGCCCAAAATATATTTGAAAAATACTTAATTTTAGCCTTTGATTGTAAAACAGATGGTAATATGTACATAAAGATATTTTTTCCAATAAGAAGTTATTTTTAAAGTCTTGGAGATAGATTGCTAAATTCCAGCACGTTTAAGAGAAGGTACTATATCTGAGTATTGCAAAAACTAGGGATCAGCAAACATCTCTCTCACACGGCACATCACTGCTCCTCGACTCATTACTCATTTTTATTGGGTGTAACTTTTTTCACCAAAAAATGCACCATTGTATCAGCTAAATAAATTTGTAAAATTTTGGGCTGAATTTATCAAATTTCTGTCACAGACCTACCTCCCCCCCCAAAATAAAAAATTACAAAGTCACTACATTATCATTCAACATTTCCAAATAAAACATTTCGATTTTTCATTTTTAAAAGTTTAATTTCAAATTTACGTACACATGAAAGGTAAGTATTTTGGGGGGTGATATCTTTTATTGGACCAATTGCATGGTTGGGAGAGATTTTAGATAAGATTTCAGGAACAGAGTACCCTTCCTCAGCTTGAGATAAGTAAAAGATAGGAGAACAGCCTGTGTAAAACTCGGAGGTAAATGACCTACATGTGATTTTTGAAAGAAGATAAACAGCTCCTTCAGCCCAGTAAAGGTTTCATTTTTGGTCAAATAAATATTTCATTTGACTCCATTTGTCACCTTTGTTTTGGTGATAAAACCAAATATTTTTGCTTCAGGTTGATACATTTTTTTTTTACTATTTTACTTTTTTTGGTTTTGTCAGTGTTCTGTAAAAACTGATCATTGCACAAGATCTATTTATGAAGCATTGCAGTGCTGGGCTACTTCTCAACAAAAACTATGTTATAATAGTGTAGTAACTTAAAGATGTCTTCAGAAGTCCAATGAAAGCATAGGGATCTAATTCAATTCAATTCTTATAACAACATTCAATCACAGGATGTTAAAGTCTAGTATAGTAACTTTGCTCTGCAGTATCTGGAGGGTTTTTTGTTTTTGTTTTTAAGTGACCTAATCTGAGAATTTGGTTAATCAGTTGGGGGGAAGGATTTTTTCAGTAAAACCTTCAGATATGCACAATTCTCCCCCTCCCCCACCCCGGCCACTATATTAATCTGGGATGTAAGAGAACCAGGTTCAGGTACTTGATCTACCTTGATCTCTCACGCTCATCAGCTCAGAAGAAATTTAGAAGATCTTAGCATTGTTCTGATATTGAGTAAAAATAAAGTCAACATCTTAACGTTTTTCATGAAAGGGAATTTTTGGTTTTCAGGTCAGCCTTAATATACATACACTAGATTAGCTTTGGAAGTGATCAGGACCTTCATACGTATGGCATTCTAGTAGCATAGTAGTACCCTGAGCGGATTCTGGTAAATCCAGTGGCCCAGATCTTGAACTGAGTAAATCAATATAGTTCTAGTGACATCAGCACTAACTCCAATGTGTAACTGGGATAAACACAGCAATAAGGAAGAGGCAGCTCAAACAGCAGCTCAAATGAAAAAACAGATTTTTTCATACCCCAGGATTTTTTTTTACTCTTGTAAGTCCTTTGAAAAATGTTGCCATCAGCAGGGATCCTGGTTTTCCCTGATAAAAAAAAATAATCACAAATTTTCTGATTAAAAATTGCAAATTCTCTTATAACCCCACCAAAATCTATGATTAAAATGAAAGGACCCTCACTCCCCCACCCCCCACAGCTCACCTCCCACACCCCGCCCCCCAGCCTTGCTGGTGCCCCCCACAACTCCCTGGCCCTACTGGTGTCTCTCACTCCCCTCCACAGACTCCTGGCCCTGCTTGTGCCCCTCACTCCTTCCCTATGACTCCTGGCCCTGCTAGTGCCCCTCACCCCCCATCCATGGTCCCCTGCACCCCAGCCCAGCCAGAGGGGGCCCCCAGCTGCCAGCGCTATGGGGCCAGGGACCTAGGTCCACAGCCCCCTGCCCCTGGCAGGAGGCGGCAGTGGCTTCAGTGGAGCAGAGCACAGAGCCCAGCTCCCCACCATGCTGCCTGCCTACTGTGGGCTGGGGCAGGAGGGGCCAGCTCCCCGTCACTGAGCACGGTCCCTGGAGGGGCAGTGGGGACCCAAGCCACCCAGATCTATGTGCAGGGTGAGGGCAGGCATGGGCTGCCTGCTGCAGGCTAGTGCTCCTGCCCTGCTGCCCTCCCTCAGGGTCTCCACAGCCTGGCAGGTGTGGCCAGGCGCTGCAGGGCACAGTGGGGCTGTGCAGGGATCTTCTTGCTGCTGTGAGCTCCACTGTCGCAGCAGTGAGGGGCACAACCCCATACTGCCACCCCCCTGCCAGGGAGGGCAGCAGGGCGGGAGCCCGAGCCTGCAGCAGGCAGCCCACGCCCACCCCAAGCACAGAACTGGGGACCATGGGTCTCCCTGCCCCCCAGGAGTACATGCAATGGCAGGGAGCCAGCCCCACCCTCACCCCCTGGATGAGCCACCCGCAACCCCATCCTACTCCCTACCAGGGCCCTGCAGTGGTGCACTGAGGCCCCAGGCCCCAAGCCTCACACATTGCCCAGCCCTGCCCAACTCCCTCCCTTCCTATGAGGGCCTCAATCCCCTCATCTCCATTTACCTATGGGAGCTGCTGGCAGCCATGTATCTACACATGGTGCCCCTTGCCTGACTGCCCTTCTCCCACTCCCGCCCAGCCCCCTGCAGGCTGCAACTCTGCCAGTGTGCAGAGAGCTCTTTGCAAAACTGCAAAATCCACAGGTTTCGCCGGTAAAATGAGAAATCCACGTTTTCCTCTGGCAACAGAGAAAATCCATGGTTTTCTCTGTTTTTCCATGGGAAACAAAAAACCCAGATCCCTGGTCATCAGGCAAGTTGGACTAAATTGTAGGCTAGTTGTAGGCTAACTGAAACAATTTAACCATGATAACCATAAAAGACACTGGAATGTCTCCATAAACAAACTTCACAATGGTAGAAGGGATTAAATGAGGACACAAAAGCACTGATTCTCATGGAAACTGGTCAGTTATCGAAAGCTCCCCCTCTGGAAACACGTGTAGATGGGCTTCCCCCAACACTCGAGAAAATAAGTTAGTTTTTCCCCTGTCGCCATCCCAATGTTTTTTGAACAATATTTTTAGATTGAGTTGTCAACATGGCACATGTCTTCAGAGGTTGCTCTAAAATATAGCATATATTCTGTATAAGTTTTCTACAAACAGTGTGCAAACTATATGAGAGGCTAATTTAATATCTCTGCTTAACTAATTATATCAGTCCAGCATCTCATACAGAATGATAACCAATCAGAAAAAGGCTGACCTGAAAGGTGGACACTGGACAGCACTTCCAGGGAGCTGTGGAATGCTGTGATTGCCCACTAGACTCAAAGTATGCAGTACCTTGCAAGATTAGTCTCAACATTTGTGTATTGAACTTCCCATACTGGCAGCACTTGTTTGAAAAACATTGCTTACTACCACTAGAACTAAGCAATACATTCACAATTATCTGATGGGGGAATGGAGTGAAGCATTCAGGAGGAAATACTGTGGTCTAAAAAAATGAATGAAATTTCTGAGAATTATGAAGTCTTATAATAATTCCCAGAGAATTCCGAAGTGTGGCAAGCAGAGAGCCTAAGCTTTGACTCAGAAATTATTTTCACCTTCTAAGGAAATGTATTTGTCTATTGCTGGTACTTGAACACTCTAAGAGAGCCATACAATACAGCAGGGGTTTTCAACCTTTTTGCATCATTGTATGCCCTGGTGGCTGAACATGGAGCAGTGTACCCCCAGCCACTGAGTGGGGGTGGGGGACTGCAGCTGGACGCTGAGCAGGGGATGGGGGATGGTGAGCAGCAGCTGCCGTGTGCGAGTTTCCCCCATCCCCTGTGTCTAGCCGGGCAGGTGGCACCTGCACAGTAGCGCAGGATGCTGCGTGGCGGCACTCCATCCCTGCCCAACCACGTGTACCCCCTAGGGTTGTCTCAAGTACCCCTGGGGGTACATGTACCCCCAGTTGACAACCCCTGCAATACAGCATAAGGGTAATGGAGTTACTTACATACTAGTTCTGTTTTTGCCCATCTATTTCTTCAAGCATGAAGGAAGATAATTTTTTATACAAAACAAATCAAAAGGAGCTTAAACATTTTCAGAAAGGACTGTCTATTCAGTATAGTGCTCAATCAGTGGGAATACTTCAAGGAGTCCTTTCAAGGGTTCTGTAACACTGCCATCACTGGCACAGGGGCCAGGCGAAGACTTCTGCTTTCAAGAGGCGGAGGAGCCAGACAGAGAAGCAACTCTAGCAGGATGAAACGCTCCTGCATTAGGAGCGTTTACCCGATAAACCTAATGCAGGAGGTTTACCTGATAAACCTAATGCAGTCAGGATCACCCACTCTGGCTCCTGGAATCAGTGGAGCACAGGGCTGTTTCACCCAGCCACAGCAATGGTGCCAGGTTCAGCGCTGTGGGGCACTGCAGCACACCAACTGAGAACCACTGACATACGCTGAGACAGCAAAACAGTGATTCTCGACTAGGGTGCCACCAAATTCAGAAAAGTTATGGACAGGTGCTATGAATCTAAAAAAGGTTGAGAACATTGGGTTAGAAATTAAGATTAGACCTGTCTGGCACTTGAAATTTCTGGTTGGCTAGACATGCTGACATTTCACAATTGCTCATGAATCAGAAATTCTGATAAATTTTACCTAGGAAATTCCAGCACATGGTTTTTCTGAAACGAAGTGAATGGCTTGAGTGTGAATGATATGATATTTGTCATGTATCTGCCAGGGCTTCCATAGCTACAGCTCCAAGGCAGCCTGCTTATACAAATGGTTCTGGGGCTGTGGTTATCAGTGTCCAACTGACTCTGGCCTCATGGGCTGTCTGACACTCGCAGCGGCTGGTTTCTGAAGCTGTAGAAGTCAGGCACCCTGGGAAGCCAGTTGACAGGAATCTAAAAGCACTGAGCCCCTACCAGCAAGTCCCAGCCACATAGTGGGGCTACCCCAAAGCCCTATGACAAGAAACTGTGTTCCTGAGCAGCCTACAAGGTGAATTGGCAGGAAACCAGGTCGTTTTCCAAATGAAACCTGCTAAAGCTTTGATGAATGATCATTGAAACTTCTGGGTGCCTGCAAAACATTTCAGTTTTGACAAATCAGAAAAGTCCCACCCCTAGATAAAAGCATCAAAGTCCTGTGGTTTTAAGCAGAGATAGAAGAAATTAATCTTATTGAGTAGATGGGTTGTGTAATTACTAAATACTACATCTAGATAGTGCTGACCCCTCAACGTAGAGATTCTTCCTTTGAAAACTGCCTACGTTAAAATGGGACAAATGTTTCTCTTTGAAAAAGAGAATAATTCTAATATAATAAAAGGCTTAGTCTGTCTGTCTGTGTGTCTGCCTATCCGTAATGCTTTTGGGCAACTGCTCATGCACCACCAAGAGGGCAGGCAGCAATTGGCTGTGTGACCTGGGCTGTGTGGGCCCAAGTTTGAGCTGCTGCCAGGGAAGTTTGTGGTGGCAGCAAACACGCCCTGGCCACCTGAGCAGTGGGGCTTCCCCAAGCATCCCTGCCTGAGAGTGAAGGGGGGGAGGTTGAAGTGAGGGTGCCCCCCACACTGCCCATCCTCACCACACCCCAGAACAGCCAGCAGGGAGTGGGGAGGAAGGTGGGCATGGAAGGAGGGAGGAAGGCGGACGTGGGCCAGGCAGACCTGGAGCAGCGGGCAGGATGGAGTGGAGCTGGACCCAGAGCAGCAGAGGGTGGTGGAGCGGGGCTGGACCCAGAGTGGCGGGGAGGGTGGTAAAGCGGGGCTGGACCCGGAGTGGTGGGGGGCTAGAGTGGGGCCGGATGCAAAGTGGGCAGTGGGGGGTAAAGCAGGGCCAGACCTGGAGCAGGGGGGAGGGATGTGGAGTGGGGCTGGGCCTGGAGCAGCCAGGGGAGGTGCAGAGCTGGACATGGGGCTCTGTCCCCACCCACTCCTGCCATCATTCTTGATGGGCAATTTGCTAGGAAAATAATAAAGAATAAAAAATAAAATAGGAGACGTGTCTCCTTTTTGTGGTAAAATCTATAGAACAAGCTAAAATCTGAAGACAGTATTCTTTGTTTCTGCAGGTTCCTTGGTCAATGTGGAACTAACTGTGTTAGACCTGACAGAAGGGCTGAGATAAAACTGATCCTGCAGATCTACTCTCAGATGTTGTGTTGAGGCAGACACATGTTAACTTAGAACAAAACTTACTGTATTTCATGGTGTATAAGTTGGGTATTGAGACCCGATTTTTGTGTCTTAAAAATCAAACTCAACTTATACACTGTGCCACACCCAAAAATTGGGGACAGGGCTGGGCTTGGTTAGGCTCGGTGCCCTACTGGTGTGGCCCTATACCCTGCAAGTGGTGTTGCCTGGGCCACACCAGCACTGCTTGCAGGGTATAGGGCCTCACCAGCCGAGCACCGAGCCTAGCTCCACTTGCAAGGGATGAGACCGCACCAGCTGAGCACCAAACCCAGCCCCAGCCCCTGTGAGCAGAGCTGGGCTCAGTGTTCAGCAGTGCTTCTCACAGTAGACAGGGCCAGCTTAGCACAGGCCTGGTACAGCCCCATCCCCTGTGAGCTCAGTGCTGCTTGCACAGGATGGGGATGGGGATGGGGATGGAGTTGGGCTTCGCAGAGCTCAGCTGGTGCAGCCTCATCCCCTGCAAGTGGCACCAGTAGTGATGCTTGCAGGGGATGGGGTCACAGCAGCTGAGTACCGAGCCCAACCCTGCCCCCGTCCCCATCTCCTGTGAGCAGCACCAGGCTCAGCACTGCTCACTAGGGATGGGGATGGGGATGGGGATGGAGCTAGGCTCAGTGCTCAGCTGAGGATGCACTGCTCATAGGGGACTGGGATAGGGTCGGCACTCAGCTGGTGCAGCCCCTCCCCCAGCGAGCAGTGCCAGCAGCGCCGCTCACAGGAGATGGGGCCATGCTATCCAAGCACCGAGCCCAGTCCTGACTTGTATACCATGCCTATGAAAATCCTTACCTTTCAAATTGGAAAGCCAGGGTCAATCTATACACCATGAAATATGGTAAGTGTTGTCCTAAGGTCCATCCAATGGATGTCTTAGATTCCTCCCATCTTTCCAAAACACATGCCTCTATTTTCACACTATACAGGAAGAAGAGCAGGTTTTAGCTAGGATTTTCAAAGGAGACTAAAGGAGTTAGGTGCCCAACTCCCATTTAAATACAACAGGAGTTCTCCTTATAGCTTCTCTAGTCTTTCTGGAAATTCAGTCACTCTTTGCTGTTGTCTGACCAGTACATATTGCCTAATGGTAGTATGGTACTTGGCCAAATGTTGTCTCTCTACTTTATAATATCTTAGGATATTTAATTTAAGTGGCTCATACCATGCCTATCCCTAAATGTGTGTGTGTGTGTGTGTGTGTGTGTATTTGCCTCTATAATTGTGCTACAAGAATGCCAACACTTCCTGTCCTAGCAATTATTCTTCTGATTAGCTGGACGGTTTCATAAACTCCAAAATTTCTGTCTTAATTCCTAATGTAGAAGTTATTTGTATCAACTTGGGGCAGGCTCTTGTTACTCGTGATAAAGTCTTTCCCTGTCTGCCTCTAATAAGAACAAGACTAATAAGCAGCTTATAATTCAAATGTTTCCATGCTTCACTAGAAAAAGAAATGTTTTGAATTGTTTTTATCTTTCCTCCCAGAATAAATCCTCACAAAATTAATTTCTAGAAATGCATCACTTCACACCAGGGGTAGGACTTCAGTAACAAATAGAAGATCTTAGGAGAAAGTGGAATTAACCTGCTGAGTTACAATCCAGCTCTAGTTCTTAAAGGGGAACAAGCAAAAAAGAAATGGATTCCACATGCAGAAGCTGAAAGTCTTAACTCAAACAGTTTCAATGTAAGAATTTATAAACGCTTGCTGGCACAATCTACTTAATTAAATAGAGCCATAATCAACATCATTTTCTATTAAGGACCACATTCATTTCATAGTGCTCTGCATTAAGAGAAGTGATCAAGGAAACATGCACATGTTTGTGGGACCCAATCTATGATATTGTGGCTTGCTTTAGGTCCCACTTTTGCCGATGTTTGCCAGTGCCAAGATCTGCACCAGGAACCCAATCTAAGTAAGCTGGCATGGGGAAAGGGGTAGATGGGATCGTGGGGGTTGAGGGAGTTGGTGGGTCCACAGGGGTTCTCTGTCTGGGGGTGGGTAGGGTTGGGGGGCTAAAAATAGCCCGGTTGGGGGAGGGGGGAAGGGATAGGAAGGGAGGAACACTTTCTGAAGATCAACATAAAAAGAAATAGGTGAAGAGAAATGTCTAAGTGTAATGTCTGCACATACCCTAAATGTGTCGCACATTAAATAAAGTGCTACGAGAATAATTTGTGACAAATTAATTTATTCAAAAAATCTTTCTATTTAATGGCTCAAGATATTTTATATATAAAGTATGATTCACTCTGGCTGATTCCTTATTTTAAATTATTAGCCAAGTCATTTTAGAAAATGGTTCTTAATTTGTAAGTCATTCACAAGCAGTTTGTGATGATTAGAAATTCAAAGTGTTGATTAGCTTTGACTGGATAAACAAATGCTCTAATACTGTCCCCTTCCTTAATATGAAAAGTATAACTCTTACAGACCCTGATTTCAGAAAGCATTTATCTTCAGGAGAGCACTTTAACACATGTTTAAGGCCCATGGAAGTTAATAGTGCTTATGCATGTGCTTAAGTATTTTCTTGAATACACACAGACTAACTGTGTTTTTCCTGAACTGGGAGCATAATCAGATTTTCAAGATTAATACTTATATTTACAATTCTGAAATGTCTGTTTTCATCAGCATACCCATAGTTTTACTGTCCATTGTCTTGGACTCCTTAACACTGCAGGAAGCCCAAGTAGCCACAGTAGCAGAAACCTCCCATTCCCGTCTATGGCTGACTGGAAGGTTGTACTCTTTCCTACTGAAAACAGATCTGTCTATAATGATTCATGTATTTGTGACTGTCATACTTGATTCTTGAAAATCATTATAGCTAGGATTATAGCTGATTACCCTGACAAAGCTCTAGTTGGTAACATAGCAGCCCAGGTGCTAAGTAGTCCTGGTAACCATAAACTCTAGTTTCTGCATTAGCACCTTGATGAACATTGATTCTGGTTCCAAATGCCTGTCATAAGACTGAGCATAGCCATCTAAGACTTTCCTCTCTCTATGGCCATGACTGCTCAACAAAGCTATGGGGATCAGTTAATTTGCCAACAAAATAGGAAAGCTCTTGAGTACAAGAGATGGAACTTCGGCAGGAAATGGACCATAGAATCTGCCTTCCCCAGGGATAACAGGGCCTTGCCCCATTCAGAAAGGAAAGCAAATCTAATGTCTGGTTTCAATTCTTCTTAGTAATTTTTTTTTCTCTAACACAGAATAGAAAATCCCTATCAAGCAATCAAGCTATCTTGTCTGTTCTGCTTAACAGAAAGTAATGGACAACACACAATCAAATATTTTCTTCTTATCCTTACTAAGAACTAGTTTTTATAGTTGCATAACCCCCTACAAAGCTCTTTGTTTAAATAAAATTGTTAAAATGAAGCCTATAACCATGCCAGATCAAATGTCCTGATCTCAGAAGCTCACCAGTTACAGGCGTGGCTAACACTCAAATGGCAGACAACCTGGGAATCCTGAGTGATATAGGCACAAGGCAAAAATTCATGGTGAATATTAAACAATAGGAGCTGAATAGATGGAATGGCTTCATTCAGCCCAATCATTGCTGACAAGCTAATAGATAAGGGGAAAAATCAAAATAAAATACACACTTAATGAATCATGCCTTAATAGCACTAAACCACACTGGGGTGTGTATTGGGCTAGCCTAATGCGCTTATTAGGCACAACGCACACCCCACAGCAACTTATTACTAGATTAAGAGAGGAAGTGAAGACAAATATCTTGTTATAATTGCCCACTGAATGGGGGTGGGTTGCAATTTTGTTAAATTCCAAATCGTACACAGCCTTACCCTTCTGAACCTAAGCTAAGATTTTTTATAACAAGAGGCATTTGCATATATAAAGCCCATCTGAAGACCCCAATTCCCTCAAAATAGCTCTCTCTCAAAATAGCTACTGATTAAATATAGATGTAGATATAGCAAAAGCAAAACCTTGGATACAATAAGAAGCATATTTTTCAAATAGCTGGCATGGTTTTTGGTTGCTCAGCTTGAAAGAGTTTGGCCCCAATCGTAAGTGTTAATTGCCATCTTATCAATGAGAGCAGTAGGTCTCCAGCACTGGACATGGTCAAACATTTTCTGATGGAAATACATGTAGATGGAAAATGCCAATTCATTAAACCCCAAAGCCCTTCATCTGAAACATCTCAGGTTTGGCAAATTTTTGTTGACTACAAGGTGTATTTAGACTCATGGTGCTCTGCCTCTGGGTAAGGGACTTGAAGTTTTACAGGGGTCTTGTCTCAAAGGCAGATCTATCATATGTAGTCCCCAAGGGCCAGAACCCTGAAATTCAAAGGAACGTGACTTCAGAACAGTCAGAATTCCCGGTTCTCTGCTGTGTGACAGTAGTCTGAAAGCCCTTGTAATCACCAGCTCTAACAAATGGCTCAGCTCCCAGCTCTACAGCAGCAAACCAGGAATCCCCAAGAACCCTGGTCCAGCCCTAGAATAAGCTTCTGCCCTCTCTAAGCAGATTTGAAAGTACAAGAATGTCAGTTTCTCTGTGCAAGTGCAGAGTCCAGGAAGATTACTCCATTTACAGAATGCCTCAGATCAATGTTTTCAAGATACATCCAGTTGGCATGAACATGGCAATTTTTTGAAAAAACTCAGGGTTTCTCAGGAACTGGAAATCCTGCTTTTTGGACAGCTGTACTCAGCGTAATTGGAATAGAGGAGTCCCAGGTGCCTACTTTTAAGCAACTAAAAATTGAACCAATAAAAGTAGGGGATCACTCCTGAAATATAGGCCTGTATTTTTAATGTACTCTAAATCATTCAGGTTTCTTTGATAGCTATTTCGTAGACAGTTTAACAAACATAAAATCCCCCCCTACCATACTGGTTGCTGACATCCATAGTGCATATATTTAAGAAATCTAAAGGATATATTTAAGCTGTGAAAATTCCATGAAAATTTTCTGTCGTCAATCAAAATGTCTTTGGAGAGCCACTGCATGATGGGGGTGAAATCTATCAACTGACAGAAGGCCTATGTAACACCCAACCCTTAAATGAGGAACACAGAAACCCAGAGGTATGTATGCATTGGGTAAGGGAAGAGTGAAAAGAAAGGAGCAGCATTGAACTGACTTTATTTTCTATTTAATTTTTAAAAAATCAAAAGGCTAAGATAGGACATCGGAGCATTTAAAAGCCTCCACCTTTCCCCCCAAAAAAACAAATATCAAAGAACAACAGGGATAATTAATATTTCTTTATTGTGGCACTGTTCTTTCACCTCTAAAAAAATTGTCTCCCTGCTCATTTCCTGGTAGGTGCATGTCCATCTCATTACCAGTCATCTTTGCTAGGCAAAGCCTCATGATTAACCCATTAAATGGACTGAAGTCGTTCCAGCCCTGGTAGAGCAGGTACCTCCTGATTAGGTCAGACACGTTGAATGATGAAATTTGAAAGGTCTAACGAGTCAAAACAGATTTCCCAAACAACAAGATCCAGAGGGATGAGTGATGTGGGTTGTTTAGCCAGCTGCGCAGCCAGCTTTCAGGAGTCACATTTGAAAACAGAGATCAATTATTATAATTAGCTTTAAAAAAATCAAAGATTTCATGAAATCTACACAATAGACAAGTTAGTCTTCATGCTTCCATGCTTTGCTCAGAATCTCATGAAGAGGGCAATCATGCTTCTTCATCCTGCTTTGTAATCAGTAGAATTGTTAAAGGTACCTTGAACTGGGCCTCCACCAGAATATAGGATAAAGTACCTTTCATACCACATGGTTCTCATCAGTCCTAAGTATAATGCACAGACCTATTTTAACTGTCTTCTTACGAAAGCTTTTCTTCCTAATTCAGTCTTGTAGATATAATTTCTCCTTGCTTGTGCCTGTGGAAGGAGCTGTACCAGCAAAGCCAAAGGCATTTCTGGGACAAGGCAACTTGAAGTTCCAACCAGGGCTATACAAGGACTCTATGGTTTGAAGCAAGAAATAGATTAAGGGAACCCATATCCCACATACAAGAGCCCTGTCACCTTTCTGACTGGACCACCCTGTTTTCTGGGCTACTCCAGCTGACTCCAAGTTTGCAAGCAAATGTTGCTGATGACTTGGGTCACTGTTCATACACAACGGACATGTCTATGTGAGACATTTACTGTGGAGCTGCCTAATTAGATCTGCAGTAAACATCTCAGCATTTACACATGCAGCCCTATTAGGCCTCAGTAAACTAATAAACTCTGCAGCAGGCTAGTACTTGTAAATGCAAGTACTACCCTGTGGCAGAGTTTTTTTACTCCACAGCAACACATGTGTAGATCCTGATGGAGCTGGCTGGGTCACAAGGGTGCTTCCATGCGGGGGCTGACTGCTAGCTAGCCCTGCACTGAAGCACCCTTGTACCCCAGCTAGCCTCTCCACAGTGCAGTGAGCTGGGTTGGAGCAGCCCTGGGCTGGCAGGCTGACCCCGCAGGCCTGCCAGCCGGGGCTGCTCCAACCCCACACATCATGCTCCAGTCCTGGGCATACATTCAAACACAGGGCCCAGGAGCAATGAACCTTGGCATGGTGTGCACCACAGTTTATTGCTGCACATAAATAGCACATATAGATGCATCCAATGAGTGGAATTTCTGTGACTGGAGGCCAACACTTACTTACTTCTGACTAAACCATAGTCAAGAATATGCTTCAGAAACCACATTAAGCACTTGAGAGTCTTGTAGCTCAACTGTTTTTTACTATATATTATGGTGACACCCAACTGACACTGAGACCTATAGTTTCAGGTACTATAAATATATACTATATATACTAAATATATACTAAAAGAGAGCCCCTGCCAGGAACTTAAAGTCCAAAGAGACAAAGGAAGCATTATCATTTGCCATTTTGCACTTACCATTTTGCAAAAATGAATAGAGACTTGTGGGATTTTTTTTTCTCGATCACACACAAATCCTGTATCAGTGCCAGAAACTGCACTCAATTCTAGCAAGCTCCCGTCTAGTATAGTAACCACAAAATCACACCCGTTTTCATGACCTGTGCTATTTGTAAAGATTCAGACATGCCTTAAAATATTGACTGAGACCACCCTTTTCCAGGTTTCATCCCTATCGCTTTTGTAACTACACTGGCTACTATATTTTTATACAACTTCTGTGGAGGTGTCTACAACAATCCTCCCTTCATTTTAATTTTTAATTATACTAAATTGAGGACATGACCCAATACAGCTGAGGTTAATGGGAGCTTGTTACTGAATTCAGTGGGAGGTAGATGTAGCTTTTTTGGTGGTGAGAGATGTTGTCTTTTCCCAATATGCAAGCTTTTATAAGGCTGTCCCTTTTCATTGCAGTATTTTCTTGCCTTTGCACAGGATAAATTGCATTTGTCTGGACTGGCATTAACAACTCACTAATAGGGGTTGCGCCCACACTAAAGAATGAATTAATCTCATTTACGCAGAAAGCATCTGAGCCTGAACATGCACTACGTATTGAACTCTAAGGTTAATAATCCCAGTCCTCTCCTATGATTGTATCCTGGGCAGATTCAGGATCTACTGAAGAGGGTTATACCATCCCTCTGGCCATGGGGGAAAAGGGGGCAAGGCATAGATGGAGCCCTCAGGCTGGCAAGGGATGCTGAAGAGCCAGATAGGAAGCTAGTACATGAACTGGGGGATGCTCCCCACCTCCAGTGTGACTTGGCTATGGTGGGGAGCCCCACAGCTTCTGCTTTGCTCCAGTCAGGGCCTGTAGGGAACAGCTGTGCAGAGAGACATACTTTGCTGAGTACAGCAACGGCAATGTGCAGATTTCTCCTTACAGCACCTGATCCCTGCTCACTCTTCCCCACAGGTGTCTCTCACTGGCTGGGAGCAGGTGCTGGAAAGAGGAACCTGCGTACTGCCCTCACTATTCCCAGCACCCTGTGCAGCTGCTCCCTGCAGCCTGTGACTGTAGTGGGTTAGGAGTGGCTCTGAGGCTCCCTCTACACCCAGGTCTGCCAGGGACAGCAGCAACAGATGTGGTGGCGGAAGGGGGCAATGCTGCATCCCCCTTGGATCTGCCCCTGGACTGGATTAATTTTAAGTCTGCACAGTGATATCTTTGGGTGTTCTTATCCTGCCCAAAATGGTTTATCAAGTTTTCTATTAATTGGAAATATCTCTGCTTCCACTTCACTGGGAGCACATGACACGAGTGGTAGAACTGAACTTAATGAGTCACCACCATTTTACCACAGAAATCCAAGCCATTTCAAAATATTCAAGACATTTGTTTGTTCTAGTGAAATATAGATAGATATCCATTCAAATGGCAATCAAGTAAGACCTCCAGATGCAAGCTTATACTTGACTGCAGGGCTGATGGCAGGGAACTCAGTCCCGAAGCTCTGAAACCAAAACCAGCACCCAGCCTCAAATTCTCTCACCCAGAACCACATTCTTCAGCTCAGCCTTAGTTTCAATGTTTCCCTCATGGCTGGGAAAGTTTATTCAATCTTTGTGGTCCACCTGCATCTGCGATCAAAAGTAGGATAGGGAGTGACCTGTAAGCCTCTCTCAAGGGGCCAGCATGCCAAGTATCCCAAAAGAAAAAAGCACTAAATAAACTGTGTACTTAAGGAAAAGGCCTTTTCCAGGGACAGCTACCATTCCAGGCCTAAGCACAGAGGGAATGCAAAGACATGACGAAGGACCCTTTCACTAACCACATAAATATCCTTTCCTTCAGTCTTACCCTAATATATTTATTTTTCCCCTAACAGCTCCTTCCAGTTCAGCTTGTCAGGCTGTGGGGTGTGGAGGGGGAAGGGGTGTCATGATTTAACTCAATCCAGGCCATATAAGGCCTTAATTCTTTTTTCATTCTTTCTGATTAGAGTGGTAGGTCTCACAGGATTTTCTAATATTGGCTTTGAATTATTGCTCAGCTGCCTCGTTGCTTGTAGACATCATTGTTCTCAGCCCTGTGGGTCAACTGGATGTTTCTTTGTTTATGAATCTGTGTTAATTGCTCACATAATAATGTTGTCAGATATGATCAATATTGAATGGATACCAAAGAGCATGTGCCTTCTCGCAAGAGCATAACAATGAAGCAGCAATGGGGTTGGCAGCCCCTGGGTGGTGGCAGGGCACAGAACAAGAACAGCATCTGGCAGAAACAGGGTGCCTCAGAAGGGAGGTGTCAAAGAGGGTTAACCCCCTAGCTGCCTTTCTTTGCCACAGAAAATCAGTTTTAAGTCATCACTGGATGCATAAAAAAGGAGGTGACACATTTTCCTGCCCCCAGTGGCAAACCTCCAGTTGGTTTAGTTTCTACCAGAAGTGGCTCTTACACCATGTGTCACCGTTACCCAGGGAGCAGACCTGGCCAGTTATATACCTATCCCAAAATGGCATGAAACAGTAGTGCTGGATGTGGCGCAATTTACTTTTCATTATTTCTAAGCTTAATTGGGGAAAAAAATTCTGAAAATCCTGTGAGATCTGGTGTGTAATAAACAGGTATTGTCATTGCTCAGTGACAGACAGATGCTTCACCCTTTGAGATCCATGAAGATCTGAGTCTGTTGGGATTGCTCTATAGAATAAACTAAGAACCAGAAGAAAAGGAAAGTAATGAAATTTTGAAGCAACTTTGCAAGTCAATATAAGGCAATGAACAGTGCTAATTGCATCTATTAAATAACTGGAAAGTGATTCAGGGTACGGACAGACATTCAGCTTACACTGAGTTAGCTAGACTTAACTACAGAAGAGCTGACATGTAGTATCATTACTGCATGCTAAGAAAAGTTTAAACATGACTGTGTACCATTTGAATGAAATAGGGCCATGTTGTTCTGGTTTAGCTTTTACTTATCTCAGGATAAGGGCATTCACAAAAGGGAGTTACTGCTGAGCAAAGACATGTGGTAAATCCCCACATGCTATTAACTGGCTACAATGTGATTGTTTGTCCAAACCTTTGAACACCCCCCGACAGTATCTTTGCCCTCAAAGGACCTCAGTACCTCATGACTACATGTATACAGAAACTACTGAACGGTAGTCATCCTCCAGGTGAGAAAGGACAACTGTCTAAAAGCAATATTGTACAACAGCGTATAGCAAGGAATGAAAAAGAATGTTATGTCAGTTAAAATGCAGAGAAAACACTGGTAGGTAGGATATAATCACTTACCCTGTTGCAGTGCTAAGCATGAGGCAACAAAAATGTCTTGGCCTTCATGTGAGATCAGCAAGTTAAAGGTGCTCTGGGCTTGGCACTCCCCAGGAAGTTAGAGTTCTTGACTAGGAAACTTAAGAGGCCTCTACAGCACAGCCAGTTTAAGGAACTGAGCTAATGGGCACAGCATAGACCTCCATAAAATTATCAACCCAGACGGCCAGAGTGCAGAGCCTGTGACCCTACAAAGGCTCACGACTTGGTATTTTCTTAGCAAATGTGAAGACCTGAACATGAATTTGGTATGAGTTCCACCAGGCAGAAGTGCTGAACCAAAGAGGTCAAAAAGTTCAGCAAACCCTGGGACCTATTCTTTGATGCTGTTACAGGTAAATAAAATCAACAATCCATATAAAATTGACCTTTGGTTTTCACTGCTTGCTCATTCTTCAAGGTCCACCAATGAAAGTAGGACAGGTCCAGCGATCCTTGTTACATTTTATCAAATAAGTATTACATTGACTGCTTTTGTTAACATTATACTTCAAATGGCTTCTGGCAGGGAAAGACACAAAAGAAGAGAAGAGAGCAGGGAGCTACAGAAATATATAGTAAAGAAAGGAAGCAACAGATTAAGATTATTAGCTATGTACATTCACATTTATACAGCACCATTTCTTTGAGGGTCTCTTTAAATCTCAGCACCCTTGTAGGCGGGTACTATTATTCCCATTTTATGGGTGGGATACAGTATTTAAATGGTCATTATCACTCAGTCAACAGCAGGCTAAAACAGGATCCAGGAACCCTCTAACCCTGCTCTAACCACGAGACCCATGAGTCTCCTTTGAAGGCATAGAAAGAAGCAAGGACTAAAACAAAGGATAAAAAAACAAATAACCAGACTACAAGAGGAGAAATGAAGGAAAAAATAGGGGAAAAGTGAGCAGGATTCAAGATAAAGGATGGAATAAATCTAGGAACGTTAAGGGAGAAAGTGAAGTCTAGCAGTAGGCAGGGCCTGATCCATAACCTGTTGAGGTCTGTGGAATAACTCCTGTCTCTTCAATGGGCTTTGAATCAAACAGACCCTTTGTGAAAGGCATGTGGAAGCCTGAAGGAAAACAGCTGGACAAAAGGACAGCAAACAACCAACCCCCTCCCCCCAAAAAACCCACCCAACAAAACAGTAAGATAGTAGGAAAACAACAAATGATGGAAAACATAATGCTAATTTAAAAAAATGTTGATTTTATTTAACATTAATGCCATAAAATAATGAGGCATTGTGAAACATCTGGTTGAATCTCCCTTCCATATATCGATGGCCATTACAAAACAACAGCAACAAATCAGGCTATTTCCCACGCGTAATAATTTCTTATGTAACTGCAATAAGGAATCTCCCAGGACTGTGGTCACTCTATAAAGCCAAAACAAGAACAGCTAGACTAAATTGCAATAAAACTACAGCTTTTGTGTTCAGGCAAACAAATCAATTTGTAAGCATTACCTTTAAAAAAAGCAATAGTTTAAACAATGGTAAAGGATGCATTTAAAAACAACCTCTACCCAGAAGTTTCTGTCAATGCCAAACATGTGAGATTGTGAGCACAAAATTAGTTACCTAGCTTGATCTACTTCATTAGTTGTTAAAACTGTCTGCATTTTCATATGGTGAATTTAATTTAGTGAAATGCATCCATAGACTGGTCTTTAGAAAAACTAAATCAATCAATGCCATCAGGCTGGAATTCTTGCATGACTATCATAAACAAAGCATTGCTGGTGCCCAGCGGAGGGGGGAAATAGTGACAAACACAGTAGAGAGCATCAAACTCTTACATGGTTTGTGGTAGCCTGAGCACAAACCAGTGAATGATGACCTACTTGCTAATCCTGGCTTTGGATAGGACTGTGACATTGAACAAATTACAATTTTAAGTATACAAACTCCAACTCCATCCAAAGCACTGTGTGAGGATTCCATATAGCCATTTACATTTTAAGACAAAAGCATGCCCTTTCTCCAGGCAGCCTTACCATTTATTAAAACAAACCATTCAAAATACACATTAAACTGAAAGAGCAGCTCACTTCTCCCTGTCCCTCCCACAATTCAGCAAACAAAACACAAGTCAAAATCTCCTATCGTTTGCATTCCTTTCCTGAAGGGGACTCTCCCAGCAGGGCCAGCCCCACTTAGTGGGTGAAACACCTACCCAGTACAGTCAATGTCAAAGTCCCTATTGACTTCCACAGGGTCAGGTTTATCTTCAAATACATCACAATAAACTAGAAAACTAGGCTCTGCTGTACAATGCCACCAGCCTTACTCAGTGTAAGCTCATGAAATCCAATACACAATAAGCCAAAACCATACAATATTTCTAAACATCCAACAACCATATGTTTAGGCAAACAAATATATTTTAGCCCTAGAAACAGAGTTGCATCATGCATATTTTTTTTCCTAGAAACAGACAGCATCATCTACAATCATGTGTCACTGTTAACAGATTTCATAGATTTCATAGACATTAGGGCTGGAAGGGACCTCGGAAGATCATCGAGTCCAGCCCCCCGCCCAAAGGGCAGGAAATCAGCTGGGGTCATAGGATCCCAGCAAGATAAGCATCCAGTTTCATCTTGAAGGTGTTCAATGAAGGCGCTTGAACCACCTCCGGTGGCAGGCTGTTCCAGACCTTGGGGGCTCGGACAGTAAAGAAGTTCTTCCTTATGTCCAGCCTGAAACGATCTTGAAGTAGTTTGTGACCATTCGACCTCGTCATCCCTTGGGGCGCTCTGGTGAACAAACGTTCCCCCAGATGCTGGTGGTCACCCCTGATAAACTTGTAGGTGGCCATCAGATCACCCCTGAGCCTGCGCTTTTTCAGGCTAAAGAGCCCCAGGGCTCTCAGCCTGTCATCGTAGGGTCTGCTTCCCTGACCTCTGATCATGCGCGTGGCTCTTCTCTGAACTCTCTCAAGCTTCTCCACATCCTTTTTGAATTGTGGAGCCCAAAACTGGACACAGTACTCCAGCTGTGGCCTCACTAAGGCCGAGTACAGGGGGAGAATGACGTCCCGGGATTTGCTTGAGAAGCATCTATGGATGCAAGCCAGCATTTTGGTCGCTTTACTGGTCTTTGATAGATCACAAGCCACAAAGTTTATGAGCAGTGTGTGACCTATCAGGCCAAATGCTGACATGTTTATTTTAATGAAGAAACTAGTCTTATTTTGAAGGGAAAAACAGGCTTTTATTACTGTACTACTGCAGCCAGTAAAAACGGTGGATGTTTAGCATTACTTCAGACCAGGCCCACTACTACAAATGAAAAATTGGCTCCTAAATTTGAAACAACAGCAACATATTGAGAGAGCAAGTCTGACAAAGTTAATCCAGCATGAAGACCTCAGTCCCAATTTCAAAACCTTGGTTATTTTAGTGCTAAAATCCATCCCTGATAACACTCCATTTCACTCTCTTTTATCCTAAAGGATCCTTTTGCAGATTGGTTTGATTGAGTCTTTAGGCAGCATATTGCCCTATCTCAATGCGAACAGCTTCTCTTTCAAGAGCGTGTGAGAGGCATTTGGGGGAGTTTACCTCTGGATATAAGGCAAATGGTGGTATCAAACTCTCTCAGGAGGGGTTCAACCAAAGGACAATAACCTTATATTAGTCTCCAAGCTCTCATGGAGGCTTTCTGGTACAGGCTGTTCCAAAAATGATTCAGAATTAGCATCTTAGGTGTCCTGTACAGCTGCACCCTCTTTGGGGCTAAAAGGCCTGGCTCCCAAACCTGAGACACTGCATCTCTGCTCTAGGTGGCCTTCTGCCAGTAGATTCCAGGCAACAAATCTTGTGTACATACTGGGCTGTCTTCACCCACCAACTGGGGTGGAACACGGCCCTCACTGAGGCTACTATAAATTATGTACTATTTACTCAGACAGCCTTTATGGCCTCTTGGTCAAACAGGTGCGCTATTTGGCCTCATGTTAATACATAGAGAGATGTAAGTCTCCGGAGGTGGGCTCATAATTTAAGTAGCTGGTTTTAATTATTTTCCCCCCAAATTCCAAAATCTTTTGCTCTACCTTGGGGACCAATGCCTGCAGTTTCCGTTTAAAAAGCAAAGCGGGGGCGGGGGGGAGGGAGTTGGCCTTGTATAACTCTTTCTCTTCCTGCTCTAGGTGGAAAAGAGAGAGAGAGGGCAGAGCCCTGAATGTGAACCACCAAAATGACTTTCATATACAATTCAGAAGAAAAAAGAAAAAGAAGAAGAAAAGGAGGATAGTGTAGGCAGCCAGAAATGGGGATGTACCAATGCAGACTTTGATCACAGGACTGCAGGGAACATATATTCAGATGTTCCTTTTTCCGTTTTTCTTTGAAGCTTGTCTATTTTTCTGCCGCTCACCTGACTCTTGCCTCTGTCCCTTTTGTATTATAGTATTGCTCTTCTCCCTTCCCCAAACTGGCTCCTCTGTTTCTCCTCCCTGGTGCCCCTCACCCCTCTGCAGTGCCCACCAGCCCCATACACTCTTCCTTCTCCTCTCCCTCATTTCTTAGTCCAGAACCTCACCTCTGGTGACATTTGTTTAAATCTTGGCCATCCCTCTAAACTCACTTTCCAGTTGTTCCTACTACTACCTCAAGTTCAACTCATGCCACCCTTTCTCATCTCATGCTTTTTGCCCTCCCTTCCACACTTTCTTTGACTTTCTCTGGAACACACATATCCTCTCTAAAAGGATCTCAGCCCCCGCATGACTTTTGCATATTTTACTCTCTTCTACCTTCAGTTTTTGCAAAGGCCTGGATCCTGTCATCTGACACTGCCTCTGCAACTGCCCTCTCTAATGGAGATCTTTTTCTCCTGAGCTTGAGCCTCCTGTGCTTTTTCTCCTGAGCCTGAAAAACAAACTAGCCTCCAAGTCCTGGGTGGTCCTTCCAAGTCAAGAATTAATTATGGGAGAACAGCAGAGGAAAAGCTGTCATTGAGTTAATAGAGGCCTGCAATTCTCACTGCTACCCAATATGGTACTTTTACGTGCAAAATCCACACTTGAGAACATAAAAATTTTATATCACAGAATCGTGGAAAATGAGGGTTGGAAGGGACCTCAGGAGATCACCTAGTCCAACTCCTCAAAGCAGAACGATCCCCAACTATCTCATCCCAGTCAAGGCTTTCCCTAGTGGGGTCTTAAAAACCTCCAAGGATGGAGATTCCACCACCTCTCTGGGTAACCTGTCCCAGTGTTTTACTACCCTCCTCGTGAGAATATTTTTCCTAATATCTAACCTAAACTTCCCTTGCTGCAACTTGAGACCATTTTCAGCCTGAGACAACTTGCATCAACAATTTATAAACCTGTGAAAATTTAAGTAGTGTCACTATTCTTATGAGATAGCTCTCATGCACATCTAACTTTGAATAATATAATCTGGGCAAGAAAAGAAATGTGGGCTATATCCAGAAAGGAAAGGGCACATTTTAATTAGTAGAAAACTGCAGCTAATAAGCAGCTTATCATGGTAGCAGCAGTGGTAATGGGCAGGCTATGTATTCATGTTTACATATTGATTGTTTTTAGGCATCTTTCAGTTCCATGAATGCTAGAATGTAAAACCATATATTTTTGTGGTTTGGCTCCCACAGACAGCTTCAAAACAGCAGTACTGCTAACTGCCAACATCTGCAAATTATTACGTATCTGAAAGAAAAAAACGCCAAAAAAAAAAGCCTCAAGCTGCAATACCAACGTCACTAGCTGGTTGCACCTAGTGCTGAGTAACAGGGTGGAATTGTGGAGCTGGAGCTGAGCCAGTACAGGTCACTGGGTTTACTAGTAAACACATTTTTATGATAATATTTCTGCTCATTGCTACCGTGTGGTGCAACAAATCACAGCTAAATAAAAAACTCAGAGAAGACCCCTTACGGTTTCAATGTTAAGGATTAATACTGCCTACAAAAAAATTTAATCTTCTCAAAAATATGCTCATCCCTTTCTGGCTGAATAAAAAAGCATTCAAATTGTTTCTAGAACAAAACCTGAGGCTATACTTTATGATAACAGTGCCTGGGTCTGTTAAAGGAGGAAAACAATCCACACAGATGGTTTCCAAAGCATAAGGCTGAGAGATACAGAATACTTTGCCAAAGCACAAAGTCCTTATTCTCGCTGAAATACTTGGCAATATTCTGTCCATAGTGAGGCTCAGTGCCAGAAGGGTTTACCACTTGTTTGCACAAGTTAGGCAGATCTCATGACTGACACAACAGAGCAGAAGTTTATACCAGAAACCATCCTTACCCAACATCTGTCTTGTAAGCAAAAGACCAGCATCTTGAGCAACTAAGCCATTGCTTTTAGGCAGTTAAGAATATTAGTCATGTGTTGTCTTTTCAGCTAAGTCATCAGAAAAAACCCCAGGTTAAATCTTGGTGGCTGTACCATGCATTTTAGCTCATTTCTACGTAATGAAAGCTGTTGGGTGAAACAGTATTTTGATGAACTTCACACCATTACTTTTCACTCCTATATCCTCCAATCAGTTTACAAGATCAGTAGTGTGGTTTACTGAAAGAGTTCCTTCATGGGTTTCAGAGTTTGTCTACACAGGAAAGTAGCCCAGCACAGCCATTTTGTAATAACCGTTCCACCCTTCATCTCAATAGAGACACTCTTGTTCTGTACTGACTGCCTTTTCCATCCATTGCAAAAAAGAAAAGCAGAAGTATGTTTTTCTCAACTCAGGCTGTCAAACCTGAATTAGTGAATTCATGTAAAAGAGCACTGAACTCAAGAGAAGTTACCAGCCTAGGTTCAACCCCAGCCTTCTCTATAAGCTATAATTCAAACAGCTACCCCAACCTGTCTCATCTTCACTGCCATTTTAACTTTAATGAGGTAATTAAGATTAGACAATCCAGAATTAACAATACCATTTTTTAACAGTGTGGACATAAGCTTAGTGTGAGTAAAAATATCCTTATTTATATATATATATATATTTATTTATTTATTTATATTTATATATAATGTTTGTTTATTTATTTATTTATTTATGCAATATTTATTCTGCCTTTCCTAGCAAAGGCTCATGCCAGTTTACAGTAATAAGAGAAACACATGAAGTATTAGTTAATATATTTTAAATTTCAAATCCTAATATATTTCACAATTGTTTTTCCACATGAAGTTTTAATAAACACAAAGGAAAATGTTATGAAGTTGTACTGTAAGCGTGGGTGGATATTTTATGGAAAATAGACTATGATATGAAAAAGTGTGGATATGCAAATGTTAGACACCATTTCATTATAATCGTGCACATGCACAGATCTAGAATTTTGAAAAGGGGGTGCAAATGGTGAAGTACATCATCACATAGAAAACAACATATATTTTTGTCCAGTTAAAAAAAAACTAGAATTTAGAATTTACCAATGTGCTAGGGGCCTATGGCTGTATTATTCAGTAGGGGTGTGCGAAGTGGGCCCTATTTGATTCGGACTGAGCCTAAATCAGGGACAGTGATTCGATTTGTTGATTTGGATCACTGTCCCTGACTCAACTCAGCTGAATCTGAATATTTGATGCTGATTCAGAGAATCTGCGATTCGGACATAGACACGGCTTTAAATGTTTTTTCTACATACCTCGAGGTACCAGCGCAGCTTGTACATGGAGCATCCTCCAGAAGCACAGGGGAGAGGCCTTTCACGTGCTAGGTGGCAAAACCAGAAGTGGACCAGAAGCACTTCCGGTTCACTTCTGGGTGCACCAGGGAGCACACAGGGCCCCCCACCCCCATCCCGTTGGATCAGCAATCAGCCATGGGGAGACCCTGAGTGCCCCCCAGACCCAGAAGGCACCAGTTGCCAAGCCTGGGTGGCATGGGAGGGCCCCCAGCACGCTCCCCGGCGGACCTGGAAGTGGACCAGGAGTGCTTTGGTCCAGTTCCAGGTCTGCTGCCAAGAGTGCTGGGGAGCCCCCCACACTTCTGTGGGACACTCCATGCACCCCAGCATCATAGCATTCATGAGCCACCTGCTACCTAGAGGTACGTAGAGAAAACATTTTCAGCTGTCTCTATGTCTGAATCTCCAAATCTTTCTGAATCTATTTGATTCAGAGAGATTAAAGGGTCCTCTGATTTGATTCGGATTTGGAGATTCAGCCACCGAATTGGGCTGAATCTCCACCAAATCAAATCAAGGACCAAAGCTTCGCACAGTCCTATTATTCAGTTTAAGATTGAAGCAAAAACAAATATAACTTAATTGCAATGAGCTAAAAACCATCTGCAGGGCTGTGAAATAGGAGCTTCATTACCAGGAACAGCTAACAGACAGCAGAATTGCAGAACATAGATAGCTTGATGTGTGGAAAAAAAGAGCATTGAACAGAAGAGAGGGCAGTTAACACCTGTGGCATGAAGAGTTTAGAAAGCATTAGGTAGATTATAATGAGCCATGAAGTCAAATGACTCCCTCAGCATTACCTGAGTAGAAATGCAGCTGTCACTGCCAGGCAGGTGGTTTTAATCTTTGGGTGGGACAAAATCAAAGAGGGGTGCAAGTGCACCTCTTCAGCTTCCCTCTCCCGGATCCACTGCTATAGCTACACATTCCTCAGAGTGCATCAGATCTCCACAAGTCATGCTTTCTCCATGTAGAGGCACTCTGAATCTCTCTCATCTAAATTGCTCTTTGATGGTTTTAGATGAACCCTTGCCAAATGACTTTACGTTCCCAGTTTCTGACTTTTGAAATGTTTACATAGTAAAACAAAAATATTTAAGGGTTTTACCCATGGTCTCCTAACTTCTGAAAACTAATGAAAGGTTGGGTCTTTTTTCTTTAACTCACTAATTATTCTGGATCTTGCCAGTTTTAGAGGCAATAGTTTCCTGTTTTTTAAACTAATTGTTCATGTTGTCAGGTACAATAGCCAGACAACATACACACAGTGTCATGATCACTGGCTCCCAGTCCATGAATGATTACCCTTTTGGTTTTAAAACTGCTCTGAAATTCTTTCTGAGCTACACTTTTATTCATATATATATATGAATAAATATTCATATTTTTTTCACTTACCACTTGCATTCGGTTTTCAACCCTATTTACCACACCTTTCACATCTCCACAGTTGAGACCGACTCTTTCC
>NW_005842113.1:1732545-1749184 GCF_000455745.1 Alligator sinensis | reverse complement strand
CAATTTGTCTTTTGTAATACCTGTAAATTGCTTGTAAAACACATTTGTCTCTCACACTGTAGAAAATAATTTGCCTTACATTTGTTGCATACACAAAAAGTCCAAATATTAGACAACAGACTTGAGTCTAAATATGTATCCTAGCCTTGACCCAGCCTTTTCTTTTCTATCATAAACCCTATTTGTATTCACATTACTTCACTGAGATGGAGGAAGGTAGTAAAGGAAGAAAAAATCATAGAGATCTATGAATTACAGATAACTTAACCCTAACAGGGGTAAGTAAAATAAGCAATTAAAGAAGTGAACAATGTGTTTTCAGTTTGCCTTGGTGCAATGAGCCATTTCCTAAAATTTCTCATTCCCAGAGGGTCTGATCTTCACTGATAAAGATCTAAGGCACCAATCTGAAACAGAGATATTGTTTATTGTTAGATATTGTTTATTGTTACTGACAATTGCCCAAATGTGCCATGGTATTGGAAGAGGGTGATCTTTAATTTCTCTGTGAACCTGGTTAATCATTAATGAGGAGGAATAGGGCAAGTATACAATACCACACACACTACCAGCAGACAATCTAAGATGAGCATAACAAAACTGATAAAGTAGCTTTATCATCAGAGTTTACTGACCAAGACTGTGTGCCAGTAGTCTTGTCTTCATCAATCTGCAGAAAGGGCGGTACTATACTCAAAGAAAACACTGTGACCATTCTAGACTTGTTTCTTTTGTGGAGGAATTGAAATAACTAGGAAATAGAGGAATGAAAGAACCCTACCTCACACACAAGCAAGAAGTGAAAGGTTAATGATATCCCCCAAGGGCAAAGAGCAAGGAGTCCATGCCAGCACACCAATACTATTTTGTCCACTACTCACTATTTCCTGATTGAAGACAGGTGGCATTACCTTCTTTACAGTGAATCTCCTTGGGTGACAATCAAATGCTCAAGCTCTCCATAGAAAAGTGGAGAGAATTTGAGAAATCTCACTTCTCCTGCTGAGACAGCTTGGAACAAAAGAAATGTTCATGTTCACCACAAGAAGCTAGAAAGGAGTGAATTCAACTCAAGTGGAGCAAAAAAAGGCATGATCCCTGATCTGCCTTCAGTCCAAGAATAAATGGCATGAATATGACCACTCTCCTTTAGATGGTTATATTCATGCCATTTATTCTTGGACTGAAGGACTCTTTCCAAGTAAATTACTCCTATCGACGCACTCTTCCTCTTTCTTCATCCCCTCTGAGCCCTTAACACTCCCCACAAAAAAATAACTGGCTGATGTAATACAAGCTCAGGTTTAATGGCAGATAAGGTTTCACTAAAAAATAGGTTTTGTTCTGGCCTTTGCAAAAAAACCATCTGCCTGGTCAGTTGACATAAGCAAAGACTAGCTGAACTGACAAAACTGAAAGCATACAGGGTGAGCATACTACACTCTGAATCTGTCATACCATAATAGTGCCATCTTATCTCTCTGAAGGCTTGCAGTAAGCCAGACCTCCTTTAAACCAAGTCAAGGTTGGGACCCTGATTCATCTAAGACAGCAGCCCAATGGGCAACAAATGCTAAGTCTGAGAAACCACAAAGCCTGCACCTTGGCATCATATAAGTAAAATGAGCCAGTGAATTCAAAGTGGCTCCTGTTTTGATAACACCCAATAAAGCTGGAGGTGCTGAATCATTGACATCACACAGCCGTGCTCCCTGGTATCACATCATCAGGCTAGAAGCACTGAGCAGGGTTTAAAGTAAGGCAAAGCATCTGAGAGCACAGTTAAATTTTCTCTCCTGGGTTAGGTGGGGGTGGATTTGTGTGATCTTCATACTCTTCTCTCAAAGGAAGCTCAGCAGATAATTTGGAGAAATTTCTTATTGACTTTCTAATACAAGGATGCCACCAAAATCACCTGTTATGCTTTCTATTCAAGGCATACGTGAAACCATTAGGAAAGAGGTGCAGTTTAGACATAGTGGAAGAGACAAGGTGAAAAAGATATGAGCAAATAGGCTACCTGAAAGCTGCATATGACTTGCAGCTGTGGGTTTCACTGACCTACTAGTGAAAAAATAGGTATGCAACCACTGCCCTGGTCCTCCCACACAATTATTTCAATTGTGCATATCAAGTAGCATTCAGGTACGCAGGCAGCAAAAGGAAGGTACATACAAATTAAGCACAACAAACCTTGTTGTTTTGATCTCATCTAAACTCAGAATGGCTAATCACACTTTTTGCCCCTCTATGGTAAATATACCCCATCCCAACCTTCCAAAATATTTTCAATTGGACATAAAGAACTTATTTATTATAGATGCCAATAAAATAGCTCAAAAAGAGATATGTTGCTGCTGTTGTTCGCAGATCCTGCTATATCATTTTCTTCCTTCACTGGTGTTGTATAACAGAATAACCGGGCAAAAATAGTGACTTAAATGTGTGGTCACATTTGTTTGTCTTGCATTGTAAACTCTGTCACTTCTTTTGCCTAACTGGTCAACTTAACCAATAAAGTTAAGTGTCAAAAACTCAAGATCAAAAAATTTGGAAGCAATCTACGAGGATTCCATCTATCTTGCCCTTCTTTTTTAAGTCTCCAACAAATGAAAAAAGGTGCTTTTAAAAAGGTCTTCTGCAGAATGTAATTTATATTCTTGGCATTTCTTCTGTTCTTGCACCATTCTTGCTGAACCTCTCAGCCCTTGATTCAAACTCAGTTACACTCATGTTCAACATCAGATCAACATACAGCAAGCCTATTGTGAGTGAAATTTTTATGGACTCTGTTGACTTGGCAGTTCCTTGGCACAGCTTTACTGGACCTTCAGAGTTAAGTTAGTGAATGAATGAAGCTTACATGCTTGGAGGGGCTGGTTAGTAACTAAGGAAAAATTTAAGGAAAAAGCACTTAACCCATCTGAACAAGCTTTCTCTGATTCTGCTGATAAAAATAAGCTAAAGAAGGCTAAAGGCTCCTTAGACATGAATGCTTGCTGCCATGAAGCCACTTCATCTCAAGTCACTGCATCCTGGTGAATTTGTGATCCAGAAGCCTAACACTATACCCATAGAATACATTTCTGTTTGCTTCTGCCACGTACTCTCCATCACTGAAGTAAAAGCCACTCAGTTTGGATTCCACTAAAGTGATGATTATAAAGTCATGTCGGGTTACAGCATTTGTTGCAGCTAAAACTGGACTAGAACTTCTTTGGATTTTTTCAGTTAAGCCTCTGACAAACAGTTCATAAGAGGTGTCTTCAGAAGGCAGGGACATTTTCATCAGTCAGGAGTGGCTCCTAAACAAACAATCAAATTTATTCAGTGTCTGACACCTCCTTTCAGGAGTTTAATAGGGCAAGTGAATGTCGAAGCAGGAAGGTTTGTACATAAATGGGTTAAGAGGAAGGTGGAGAAGAGACATGCCCATGCTAAATACAAAACCACACATCACTGACCCAGCAGTAATAATTAGGCCACCTGCAGGTCACCTGCAGTATGCAACAGGTGAAGTGCACTGTAATAAAGATTTCTCCAGTGCTTGGAACTGGACCAGGTCATTTACCTACTACATGCATCTGTTCCCTAGATACTAAGTAGGCAGTAGACAGACTAAGAAACTAGACAGATCACTGAAAAAGAAAAGACTCTGTAGCAAAGAAAAATGGTCACCAGGACTTCTGAAATCCAGGCAAATCCTGTCCCCACTGCACAAGCACTCCGATATATAGCTGCAAAGTGGGAACATAATCTAGCCCCTCTGAGTCTCTGTAAGCCTTTTGGGATGTATGCTCTGGTGCCATTCATCCACTTTGAATTCTGCTGCTGGCAAAAAAGCCATCCCAACTAGCCCAGGGAGGATCACCCAGGGTGCAAGGAAATCCCTCAGTGCCACTGAGCGGACAAAGAGGCTCCTACTCATCCCATTCTGCCTGTCACAAGCCGAGCAGGGGAAAAGGGAATATAGCAAGAAGAAAATGGAGAAGGCAAAAAAAATCCCATGATGCCCCAAGCCAGGAGTGACAAGCTTACCTGCACCCCTGGGCCTGATCTGGACTTCAGTGAGCCTCTCAGGACAGATCTGGATGCAGCAGCAGGCAGGTGAGTAGTAGTGGGGGGAGGGAAGGAGGGAGGGGAAGGGGGAGGGGGACGGGGCCAGCAAGCAGCAGCAGCAGGGCAAGCAGTGGCAGTAGGTCAAGGGGTGACAGCAGGAGTTAACACAGCCATAATTCATGCCCTGTCACTGACACACGTGCCCATCAGGGCTCCATTGCTGAGAATTTGACCCATCCTTGGACTCCTGGCCCCTGGAAGGGGGACCCATGTGCTGTGTGAAATGGTCCTGGCCCACAGCCCATATCTGGCCCACAGCCCATATGTTTTGTGCCTCTGCTCGAAGCTATGATGATCCTTCACTGTTTGGAACCATCTGCTGGTCCAAACAACTGACAGGATTTATATCTGGATTTCTGCCTGATTATTATTATATCCTGATTATTATACCCGGATTATTATACCCTGATTTCTGCCACCAGATTTCTTTCACTGCTCCCCTCCCTGCCATAACTCAGCTTCCATTCTGCAGGTCTTTGCCTATGCCAGGGACCCTATCCTTGCTGGGAAACCATCCACAGCTGGTTTCCACATTAGCTGTATGTGTCATTATTGATAAGCACCAGTAAAAGAGGAACATAATTACTTAGCAAATCCCTTACCAACAGATTTCATTAGATCCATGACATGCGATTTTGTCAATGTTAACACAACTTGCTCATCGTGAATCAGAGAACCATAGAAAACTTGAAACATACTGGACTGATTGTCTACCCCAAGGGTGTCAAATATCTGACCCGCAGGCAGGATCTAGATCATGGAGCTGTGTCATCCAGATCACGGGAGTCCTGGAGGGCCAGGCATTTGCGGGTGGGGCAAGCAGGGGCAGGGCCCGCTCCAAATTTCAGGGTATGCAACCCCACTGGGGACATGTTTTAGTGGCACTGGGGTGAGCAATAACTGCATTTATCCTCATGGTTTTTTGACAGAGATCACCCCACCACCACTGTCACCAAAGGTAGGTCTAGACTTGGCCCGTGAAGAACCCCACAGTCTGCCTCCAGGTTGGAGGGTGGGGAAATGAGTTTGACACCCCTTCTCTACCCCATTTTAGCTTACAGCCATGTGGCAACAGCAAGTTAGACTGCTAAAAAAAAAGTGCAGTAGAACAGATCCTCAGCTGGTGTGAATCAGTGTAGTTCTGCCAATGTCAATGATGCCACCAAAGTCAAAAGAACCACAATCATTTACATGGGCTGAGTGCCTGACAGTTTTTTTATTTGACATGGGAATCAAAGTTGGAAGACTGTCAGAGAATAATGTAAAAGCCTAGCCAGCAAAAGATTCAACTGAAGCCAAAGGTATGGGAGGATGGGAAAGAGGAGTACAACAGAAATAGTGATGACCACAGGTCTGATGACTGCCAGGGGTACGGGAACAGATTCCTCCAAGCATGGTGATGGCCACAAGACTGCTGGTCACACTTCCTACAGGTTTTGAAAAAATACTGTATGTTTTCTCTCCCCACATTCTACTGAAAAGTACAAACAGAACCACAATAATACCACTGACACTACCCAATCAGGTGCGCTAGATACTTTCAGCATTTCAGGTCACTTGGGAACATTGGTAGACAAATGCTAAGTGAACAGCTACAGTCTTTTAGAAGCCCTTCTCTCCCCCAAGACCCCTTAAAGGTAAGGTTGCCCTGTGGTTAATTAGACTGTTGTCTAAACTAGGTATCACTTGCAACTATATAGCACATCTGACTAGAAGAGCCCTCAACAGGTGATAAGTTTCTTGATATTTCATTTTGTGGCTTGCCACCTTTTTCGTGCCCCTGTTTTCATGAGTTCTCCCTTCATCACCTTGAAGGATGAAATCATAGAGAAGTAAGCTGGAAGGGAGCTCCATAGGTCATATAGTCCAAATGAACTTGGGGCCTCAGTCCTCTTAACCATCACATGTCCTAGGTATCTTCAAAACCAAAATTGAGGAGTGTTGGGCTGAGCTACAACTGTAAATCTATTAGAAAGCACCAAGGAGTTTTCAACAGTTACTGTACAATATGGTTAGCCTGCCAAAGCCTACAGTCTAGTTCCCCAACAGCAGCATTCAGGGAAAAGAGGCACTTCTAAATTTCTCCCTGTCTAGTACAGGGAGCAGTTCCACTCCGAGTGCCCCCCGATCCTGGGGGAAAGTGAAAATAAGCACATATGGACATTCAGAAAGAAGACTTTCTTTTTCTTTCAGGAAGCTCAATACTGACATTCAAGTACATCAGCATTGTCATCTTACATGTCTTCATGGCCATTTCCTACAGCTGGTTTGTTTCCAGATGCCTTTTCCCTTTGTTTGTTTGTTTATTTTTCATTTTACCTGCTTTGGTTTTCCCCATAGCCAGCTATTTGTATGGGATAATTGCATTTTTCAGATGGTGTTCACTTGCAGAATGAGCAAAACCTGCTGGCCTCCTACAATCCATGCATAGAGGATAAATGTGAGAGAAAACACAGTTCTTTGGAAATAAGAAGTGCAGGTTTTATTTTCCTGCACTGTGTGGTTCAGCTATAAATGTCCATGGAAGAAAGAGTTTGGTTTTATAAAAATTGTTCAGCACCTTCCTTCTTGTATCTATTTCAGGCATAAATAATTACTGAAGGCAAATCACGGCTTTGTGTAGGTGTGTCAGGAATGATTCAGCAGAGAAACATCCATGGCTAAAGACACAGCATCCCTACAGAAACAGGACAAATGTCCTGTTATACTCTTCTGTCTATCCACGTTATAAGGCTCTCCTTTGCTGTTTATAGGAGCACATAACACAGTCCATCTAGTTGCTATAACCAGTTATGTCAGTGGCTTGCCTAAGGTCACACATGCACACAGAGATAATATCAGCTGGTGTACAGTGACACAGCTCTAAGCAAATGAAGCTACAATTTATACCAGCTGAGGACCCACCCCATTGTATATGAATACACATAAACACACACAATTTGGGGACTGGATATACATGCTTTGGCTCCTCACAGATATTAGTACTTGAATGTGATCAATCATTAACAAGAAGATCTTAGACTTGACCTATGTCCATGACATTGCAAAAATACAAATCCCTTTCACATGCATGTTACACTAGTAAACTAACATATGATTTTAGGTAGATTTCCTAGAAATTTATATATATGTAAGTTAACTCAGTAAATAGAACATGCTTAGGTTTCTATATTCATCTGGCTGCCAAAAAAACGCCACTTGCAGATGTTAAAATAAATCAATAATTCTAGGCCTGCACACAAGATATTTTTGAAAATTACAAAGAAAAAACCCTGTTTCAGTAGACTCTCATATAAATATTTTCCCTGACTTCTGCTCCCCCAAAATCAAATTATTCAAAACTCAGTTAAATCTCCCCTCCCTGAAATGGCATCACTACTATTTTAAAGTATCCTGTTTATCTAAAACTCCATTTCTACAAATAAACCCCATGTTTCCCATTCCAAATGTGGCTTTAGTCGATTGCTTAACATGTTTATGGCATTTAATGGATGCTGGCATTTATTTATATAATAATATTGCATGCTGTAATGACATCCAAAGATTTAATAGCCATTTTAATTGCTGATGTTGACCTCATAAGAAACAACCTAGGAGAAATGCAGGCTTTTAAACAGGGCAGTGATCTAATACGCTGAGTTTACTCCAAAATATCCCTAATGCTTATTTCTCTATTTTTGGTTCCTTCTACTCTTGCTTATGCAAAGTCTCCAGGGGGAGATATTCCTAAATTATTCTGGAGTGAACAAAGATGTGTTAAAACAGTATTTTTCAAATGGAGTCCCATGGAATCCTTTTGATCTGCAATAGGTCATCAGGTGTACCACAAACAGATGGAGATAATGGCAGAGTGGGCTGGGAGGCGGTGTGCTGCCATTGCCAGGCCAGGTTGCCTGGCTCTGTATCAGCTTACATGACCCACAGACCCAGGGGCAGGGGTTCCATCGCAGAAGAAGTGATATGAAAGGGTTCTGCACCTTTAGGAAGTTTGAAAACCACTGTGTTGAAGGACACTGTAAGAGAAATATAACCTTTCAGTTCAAACCTCATTAACAAATATACACTAGGCCTATGTGTAGCTTCAGGTGCTGATTAGATTTGAAGGAGATTCGGCCCAATTCGGTGATTGAATCTCCAAATCTGAATCGAATCAGGGGACCAATAAAAAGGTCCAAATCGATTCGAAGCTCTCCGAATCTATTTGGAAAAGATTCGGAGATTTTCGAAGATTCAGGCAGTCCCTGCCTGCTGCAGCAGGGAGCTGGAGCTGGACTTGGAGCTGGTAAGTAGGGGGCGGGGGAGGGGACCATGGGGGGCCCTTCCAGGCCCCATCCCCTGCCTGCTCCCCCAGCCCTCTGACCCCCCCCTACTCTCCAAGCCCCCCCATGGCTGCCCCGCCTGCCCCAGATCCCGGTGCTTTAAACAAAAGACCCCACTCACCAGGTGCTGCTGGCGAGGGGGTGATCCCCACTGCCCCCCACTGCCCCACACTGCATGGGGGTCTCTGCCACGACCCCCCCGATCCTCCGAACCCACTATGGCTGCCCCCTATTAACTAACTTCTTAGATAGTTAATAGGGGGTAAAAAGAGCTGTAAAGATCAAACTTGCCTCTGATCACTACCAGTTGAAGTGTCCAGCTCCAAGATTTGGGTAAGGAGTTGTATTTCCCCAGCTTTTAAGGGACATATGAATTTAAGGATTTGATATGAGCCCATGTCTACATCTTTTTGTAAAGGTGTCTAGCACAAAAGACGATTGTGATATCTTCTGCAGAAAGTCAGTTCAAAACCAAAATGAACAAAATATTTTAAAGGAATTAAAAAATAAGTAAATTAAATGAGAGAGAAACACTGTCATGTTTTAAAAAGATTATTGAAGAGGCAACCTCAGTGGGAGTCCCAGGAGAGAGACTAAATGCAGAATGGACCATACAAACTGCACTTGCTACCAACTGTCATCACAAGCCAAGACTGAGGGAATATGATGTTAAAGGATGGGGAAATCCATAGTATATTGTGCATATATGTGCACAGATTTCAACTTCTGATGGGTCCTCCAAAGTGTAAAATTTCTAACTTCTGTAAGATTCAGCAAGTATAAACCTTTAAGAGACAATCCTTCCTCCTGTTTAAAATTCCAGATTAATAAGCACTTCCATAGAGAGAGGAAACTTTTACTGTGACTCACACAATCATTTTTGTTTATAGGACACACCTACTAATTTTACATGGAATACAGCCACACATTGTGAACCACAGACATGTGACAAAAATGGAAGCAATGAATATAGCACTTAGTGAATCTTGATTAATTAATAATGGGCACGTCTACAAGATGCTACATTGTTGTAGTGACATACAGCACAAATTGTGACACATGCTACTGTGCAATAGTGATGAGCAGGGATCCTGGTTTTCTCTGATAAAAAAAAAATCCCCAGTTTTCAGTTTTTAAAAAATAACCTAAATTCCACATGTTTCCATGATTAAAATGAAACACCAGTATATATAGATATCTATACAGAGTGGAACACCACTCTATATAGATATCTATATATACTGGTGTTTCATTTTAATCATGAAAAAAATGTGGATTTTAGGTTTCTGTTTTTAAACTGAAAATTGGGGATTTTTTTTAATCAGAGAAAACCAAGATCCCTGGTGATGTGCTATGTCACCGTAGCTCACCACTATGGCGACATAGTGTCTAAAAATAACCATGAACCACCAGGACTGCACAGTAGCGGTGGGAACTGCGTAGTCATTTAGTACTTGCTTTAGCAAATGAATGTGCAGTACCAAATGCACAGTCAGGGCCATGTATAGACGTGCCCAGTGTATGGTATTTTTAATTCCAGCTCTAGGTGCAGTATTAAACAGTTACTCAAAACCAAAGGAGAACACTAGAGAGGTTTTGAATAGTTCCCCTGGTTGAATAAGCTATAAAGAAGTAGATTTTTTTAAAGCCATCAAAAGCTTAGAACCAGAAACTGCCCTCAATCAAGATGTATGAAGACTTTCAGGCTTCGTAGAGATATTAAAGAAGCCCAAAGTAGAATTGATCTAAGTTATGTGGTTTTCTGTAAGTGGAGTAGTTTAGATTGGTAGCAAACAAAACATGTTTGCCCTTTGGTGGAAGGGGAGGAGCAAATCTTAAACCGGGTTCCACTATTTTTAAACCAGGCAATGTGTACCAAACTTTTGTTCTATTACAGCTATAGATTGGTTTTGAGTGCTGTTATGAGTATAGACCAGTTTCTGATCACTTATACCCATAGGTGACACATAGGGAGGGCACAGGGGGGCATGTGCCCCCCTGCGATTTGCCACCAGCTTCTGCGGGTGGTCGGCACCCCCGACACCGCAGTCCCTGCTTGCCACCGCCAACAGTGCAGATGGCAGCTATGGGCGGTTCCTGCTTGCCACCCACTGCTTGCCAACCCCTCCCCCCACCACCAAGACCACCACGGCAACCTGCGGGCAATCCCCGCTTGGCCCGCCCTCACCGCTGATGTCACTGCAGTTGCCTGCGGGAGGTCCCTGCTCGCTGCCACCACGCCCCCACTGCTGACACCGCCACTGCCACTGCTGCCTGCCCCCGCCCCCCCCAGCCTCCGGGGGCATGCGTCATTCATGCTTATACCAGTAAAAGTATAATGTCTGTATATGACCTCAATATCAGTGGGAACTCCAAAGCAGATGGAAGTACTCTCTTGGCCTCAGGCTGTAAGAACAACTGTACAAATAAACTACAGCTGACATTTTGCACCAAGCTTTTAAACAATCCAGTTCTAAAAAACAACCTACAACCCAATTCAAAAGAGACAGACAGGAATCACTGAAAATGCAGCCCCCTGTGATATTAGACACCGTGGGCCTGACTTATTTCCTCTGCATATATATATTTTCCTCTGCATTCTTGCATAATACAGGAGTCTAAAAGTGAACCTGAAAGTTTACAGTGCCCAACCAATGAAGCAAGCCCTTAATGTAAACTTGAGTTAGGCCTAACGGTCTTTAAATAGTACATAGAAACCCTGTGTAACAATTCAGGACCCAACACAAAGAAAGTTATATCTAACTGAAAAAACAGGTAGCTAGAAAGCAGGAGTCAGAAAGTCAGCCAGCTGGAATATGGCCTAGACCCTAATACTATAAGCAGTATTGCCTGTTCCACACACCTACAAATATGAGAGCCACAGCTCAAAAAATCATCAAGGTTTTTAGAATTCTTTTATGTAATATTTTTTTCTTTACCTCTGGTTTCTCAGCCATATAGGACACGTTCTAGTCAAAATTTCAAACTTTCTTCCACAGGTATAAGGGCTAGAACTTTAGTGACTTTTTTGCCCTTTTTTAAAATGAAAGCTTAGTCTCTTGGGTAATTAGCTGACTCTAGAGGGCTTTCAGAAAACCACCAAATATTGCAAGAGTTGGCAACATCCCATTTGTACCCTTTCAAAACCAGTGTAATAATGTGAATGGCCTGTCTTCTCTCACACATGGATATTTCCAACACCAAACCCTTCTTTCCTTGGCTGCTGGTTCATCACTGACTCTGACAGAAATGTGCCACCTCCTGACTCACCTCCCAAGAGTTTTTCCAGCACCTTGAATTTGCCTTGCAAGTGCTCCTTCAGAGTACTCTCTAAGACATTCTCTGCTTAGTCTATGAATGCAGATAAGATCACAGCCTATAGGCCACTGAAGAGAAAGGGTAAAGAAAGGACAAGGCTGCAGACAAAAGGGAAGGAAGGGAGCAGGCAGGGCAGGCAAGTGAAACTAAGGCCCCCTCTGCACGTGCAGGTAAAGGCACAATGTAATCTAATATGTAATTCACACAATCATGCATTACATCCCACTGTACCTTTTTGCTGGTACAGAGGGAATCCGATCCCAGGCTGGGAGATCACCACTGTAATTTCCTTCATCCCAGGGCGCTTGAAACCCCCAGGGTGGGAGGATCACTGCTGATCCCCCCCATCCCAGGGGTTTCATGCATCCCTGGGATGGAGGAATTGCTGGGAGGCATGTTGCAAGGCAAGCAGAATCAAAATTTTTAACTCACAGCCCTGGCTGGCCAAGGTGCACCCCTTCGGCTAGAAGCCCCATCAGCCAACAGGGCTCCCAGCAGCAGGGAGGACCCTGCTATATATGCAAATTAAAGTAGCAAACAGCTCTAAAGCTAGTACACATTCTCGAGGTCTGATTTTACAGCTGGTTGGAGTTTTTTTATCATGTGATAGCTACTTTGAACATGTAGCTGGTCTCCAGGTAATTGCACAATTAACCAGTCAATTGCACATTACTGTAGCATATTGAGGGGGCCAAAGGCACAGAGGCTGAGTGAGGGGATTTAAGCAAAGCACCAGGGGAGAGAGTCTCCAGAGTCAAAGCTTTGACCCATCAGCGTCTGAGGGGCCCAGTTGAGACTGCTCCCAAGCTGGCTCTTTGCATCTCCAGTGCCTCGTGGGCGGGTTCCTCCTTGGAATTTCTTTCCTCTTCAAGCTGTCATGTGCAGGGGTCGGGCGGTGCCACGTTGGTTTACTGCCCCTTGACAGGAAAAATGGTCACCCCCCGCAGGTGTAGGTGGACAGGACAAGAAGTAGGGTGGCAGTGGCTGGGCCCCACTTCACACCTTCAATAGTCTACTACAATGAAGGGCTTCATCTGTCTGTCTGTGTGTCTGTCTGTCCATAACGCTTTTGGGCAACTGCTCATGTGCCGCCGAGAGGGCCGGTGGGGATTGGCTGTGTGGCCTCTGCCTCCTCAGGCAGGGAGGGAGCTGCCCTGTAATGCGGGGGGGGGGGGGCCCCGCTACTCCAGGGGAGGAGGTGGCGGGGGGGGCGGGTGGGGGGGAGGGAGCCACTTTGGCCGCCGTGGCCTCCTCAGGCAGGGGGAAGCCCCGCTGCGGGTGACGGGGAGGGAGCCACCACACTGTAAGCTGGAGGAGGAGGCGGCAGCGGCAGAGGGACTGCTTATATGGCTGGCCCCGAAGGGTGCGGGGGGGCCATGTAAACGCTCCCTGAAACACTCCATCATTCATGAGGGGCAGTTGACTAGTACCTTATCAGATAAAAACCTAATATTTAAAGGGAAAAAAATGGTGAGGGGAGAGATGTAATGAGTCACAATGAAACTTGAAAGCTCACCTCATGAAACCAATGTAAATTATTCCCCAGAGTATTGCATGTCATTTTACCTCCATTAAGCGTCTCCCACTTGGCCAGTGAGTCGCCTGAGGGAGGGTCAGTGCATCTGATGCAGATTCCCCCTCCCCCGTTAAACACAGACCGCAGCAATGTGGGAGTACAAGAGAAGCACGTGCTGTCTCTAGTGGAGATGACCAACATTTTTTCAGCTGAAAAGGTTCCCCTGCCCGCTGTGAAAGGAGGCATCCCTTTTTTCAAAAGCATGTTTTTAATGAAAAGTTATCCCTGCGGGAGGGAAGGGTAGAGAAAGAATCTATCAGCGCTTGACCTCCTTCCTCTACTGTATTTTATTACTGGCACTTGAAGAGAAGTCTTTCACTTTGACTTTTCTTTTTGGTTAGTGATGGGGGGGTGGAAGAAAAAAGTTCAGGTGGAACTAGGATTATTCCTCTAGGATGGAATAGCATTGCTGCCAAAAGCATCTTATTTAACACACTTGAAAACAAAACACATCCTACCAGTCATTCAACCCTGCCTGTTCTCTAGCATTGTAATAGAAGCAGAAGACAAATGCGCATGTAACAAAATGAAGGTGGCTTCTGAACTACATGTAATCCACATGGGATGGTGTAATTTTTTTTTTTTTCATTTTGTCACACCAACGAGCTCAGAGGAAGAATTTAATTGATCATAAGGTTTTGGAGTTATGAGGTCAGCCAAAATAACAGGTTTGGGCTTAGCTAGCCACACTCCCATTGTTATAGAAAAACAGACACACATTACACCCTACTTAGGTAATTACAGGCGGTTGACCTTCAGCTTCATGCCACACAAGGCATCCAAAGCATAAACTACACACTCCTCTGGTTCTGTTAACTCTGATTAAACTCACACCAGTTGAGTCTTCAGCTCCCAGATTAAAAGATAAAATCAAGAGGAACTAAATACCAGACTATATTCTGATCACTATGGACATGTCTATGCAGCACAATGTAGTGCCATGCACAGACATCTAAGATAGCACTGAATAAGCCAGCTCATGTATCTAAAGAAGTATAGCCACAAATTGCACGGTGCTCTGCCCAGGGTAAAATCAGTTCTTCCTGTGCTCTGAGACCCTTCTCAACAGGTTATATTAGCATAGTTATCTCTGTATGATACTATCTTGTGCTGTCTGGACAGGAGTGACTCAAACCCAGGCCCCTCCATATGTTCAGTGTGACAAAGAAGGGACAGCAGGAGGGAAATGGTGTCCTAAAAATATCTGAAGGATGTAAACACAAAAAACAGATAGGTATTACTTAAGGGTAACCAGAAGGGTAAAATTAAGAGCAACAGCATAGAATTAAGATAAGGGCAATTTAGGTGACTATCAGGAAATCTTCCTGAAAGGGAACCTAGAAAGCAATAGTCTCCTAAGGGAAACAGGAGAGTCCACACTGCTTGGGGTGTTTAGCACTAGACTAGGTAAATGTGGCAGGAATATAGTTGGATGAAGCTGTGGGTTTCTTCTGTCTTTAAGTTCTTAGGGGCCTGAGCCTCAGACGATGCAAAACAGTATAAGACCACCTGAAATCAAGGGAGTTATGTTGATTTGGATCACCTGAAAACCTTGCCCTATGAATCACTATGGTGTTATTGCTGGAAACACTACCTCAGACGGAAACTCCCCCTTTTGAGGATGACAAATCCAAATGGAAGTGGACCAGTTTCCTAATTGCTTCGCTGGCTGATTAGCTTAACTTAATTTGGATGACACCTTTCCAGTAAAAGGGACACAATTACACATCTACTCCTCAGTAGCCATTAAGATCTTCAAGACAGCTCCTCATTGTCAAAACATTACTTCTAAGATATTTCCTACTTGTATTTCTTTAATACTGAGGTTCCCTGTGCCTCTTCTTCCTCCCAGTGCTTATCTCCTCACACATGTTCTGCCTCACAAGAAAATAACCATAACAAACCATGATTTATAGCCAACTCGGAAAATGTGATGACGTCCAGGGTTCCATCTGAATGCCTTTATGTTTGCAAAGTTTAGGCGCTGACCTAGAAGCTGCCAAAGCATTCATAGCAGGAAGTCAGCAGAAAAGGAAAGATAAGGGCAAACGGCTGGGCCTGAGACAAATTCCCTGCCTTGTGTTTTGTTTTCTTCCTTTTCAAGCTTTAAAATTGATCTAGATCCCCAACTGCAACCTTCCAAATCCCACCCCACGACAAATACAGCCCAAGCAGAATCAAATATATTATCTTAACCAAAGTTAGACCAAGAGTAGGGAGACACTCAGAAAGCATAAAGAGTCATGGGGTGATACAACATTTTTTAAATGGTCATTCAGGGAAATTGGTAAATAATTTGAAATGAGGTCGCCCCCTCCCAACACACACACAGTTTGCTTACGCAAAGTTTGCTTATATTATCATAAGATATTGCTACTGCTCCATTCCCAGCCGGCGGGTGGGGGGAGGAGGAGACGGATCCCTCTCTGTTCCCATTTCCCTGCTCTTTTCTGTTCTGCTTTTTTGATTCGTCACATTTGTAATTAGATTGTCTGTTGCTTTGGGATGCTCGTGTGCTTGCACTGTGCAACAGGGCGCCAATCCTATTTCTCTGCTCATTGCCCAAGGGTCACTTTTGGCTGGACTGCCCAGCCTCTCACACTTTATCCCCAAATCTTCTACCATACTACCAACTTAACAGGGAGAAGGGGCACAATTAACAAACAGAGGATGTGGCCAGAAAGCCCCTCTGCATAGCTGAACCTCAGCTGCATTTCCAGCTCCAGAGACCTTCCTCAGTCAAAGCACATGAGAGCAGCTGTGCATCTATTCTAATCTCACACAGTCCTTCACATAGGCTACAGAAAGGCCCAGAAAATGCAAAGGAGAATGTCAAGCCAGGAAAACAATGGTACACTGGGTGACAACTCATCCTTTCTCAGTAGCCTTACAGGAAGAAGTTATTGCATCCTGACAGGGTGTGGAGCTTTAAAGAGTTGATGTAGCATGCAGATGTGCTAGCCCAGCATGCTGGTAAGCATAATCATATTGGTCTTAAGCAGCAATGGATCTAGGAGGTAAAGACTAGGCCTGTGTGAAGTGGCTAGTATTCGCTTCAGATTCGGCCGATTCAGGGGACAATGATTCAATTCGATGATTCAAATCACTGTCCCAAATCGATTCAACCGAATCTGATTCAGAGATTTGGCTGCAGCTGAATTGGCCAAATCTCCGAATCGGCCCCATCCCCCACCCACTGTCAATGGCTGCCCCGCCCGCTATCCCAGCTCCTGGCTCTTTAAAAAAAAGCCCGCACTCACCGACTGCTGCCAGGCTGGGGCGGGGGGGGGTGATCCCCACTGCCCCC
>NW_005842113.1:1728280-1732427 GCF_000455745.1 Alligator sinensis | reverse complement strand
CGGGCGGGGGGGGGGTCAGGGGGCATTCAGGGGGGCTGGGAGAGCAGGCAGGGGATGGGGCCTGGCAGCGGTCACCCCATAGTCCTCTCCCCCCTCCTCCAGCCTCCCCTCCCCCACTCCCTACTTACCAGCATGGAGTCCGGGTCCAGCTCCCTGCTGCAGTGAGTAACGACTGCCCAAATCACCAAAGCTCTCTGAATCTTTTCTTAATCGATTCAGAGAGCTTCAAATTGATTCGGACCTTTTAATTGGTCTCCTGATTCAATTTGATTTCGGAGATTAGGCCACTGAATTGGGTCGAGTTTCCTCCAAATTGAATCAGAACCCAAAGCTTCACACAGACCTAGTAAGGACCTCATGATTTTAATCAAAGGGCCTACATGACAGAGCAGGTGTAAAGTACATGCAAAATACCTTGGTATGCTCCTCGTTCTCACAGAGTACAGTTCTGTCCCCCTCAAAAGCAATCAAGTACAGAGCTCACCTGATGAGCTCACATCTGATGAAGTGAACTTCAGTTCATGAAAGCTTGTGATAGGTAGATAGATATCTCATATACACATGTGCACACACACACATACACTTTGGTTAGTCTATAACGTGCAAATCTACCATACCTTCTAATGTGGCTTCAGACTAACATGGCTAGCTACATCTCTCTCAATGGATACTTCCAAGGACATAATAAGCATTCATTCAAGTAGTTCTAATTTGATTCAGTAAGTCTTCTACGCCATTTTATTCACACACTATTCATGATAATTAACTGTGGTGAAAAGAAATTTTCTTCATAAAATTGTTTGCAGAATGATGCTCAACAAATGCTCAGCCACACAAATAGTACTGGAAATGTTCACACAGCCATTCTTAGAGTTCCTGACAGGTCTAATGAATCACAACTTGCAAGCAATGAATACTCAAGGGATGAATAATGTGTGAGCAACCCATAAGCAGAAATGTAGTCACAAGTATATGCAAACAAACAAAGCTGTAACAATCAAAGTCTACTCCAGGATAATTTGTGAACAACAAAAGGGTTAGATCTGTCATATTAATTGCTTGCTGAATAAAAGAATACCCAGTTCTACTCCTTGGCACTCCTCTAGGTTGCTAGCATAAAAGATAACAAGAGCTTTTATTTATTTTTTCTGCTTCAGGTCCTCCAAATGGTCACATCAGACTCATTTTCTACATGGTTTTATTTATAGTTTGATGAAATCTCAGAAGAATATCTAAACTGACCTAGCATTACTATCATACAGTAAAGATGACCATCCAGATTCTGAGAATTCTAAATATACTCAACATTTCTTTCCTGTCAGCGAGATAAATAATTGACACTATTCAGTGACATTGTGCTAAATTAGAGAATTCCACAGAAATGTTTCCACTGAGCCAATGACACTGTTTGCAGAATAAGACTGGGGCACAAGGGAACTGGTTTTCCCATTGAGACAGAACCGGAGAGAAAGGCAGCACCACTTGGCAAGCAAGTGAACTCACTAGAAATATTTGTAGTTGGTTAATGAGTTAAAAAAAAAAAGAAGAAAAGAAAAAGAAAAAGTAGTGTGCATGGTTCATGTGCAGTTTGAACGGGGGCTTGGGGTAGTGCAGAGTTATATCCTCCTGAATGAATTTCTGGTGTACTCTGGTCCATTTCACAGATGAAAATGTGGTCACTCCACAACAGTAATTTTAGAGCTCTAGGGATAAGGCACCCCTGGAGCCCCAAAAGAGGGTATGAAAGCAGAGATTTCACCACAGCAATCCTTTAGGCTTGATGGTCTAACGGGAGCACACCTGAAGCAGTCCTATCCCATTATTGAGATTCTGGCAAATAACTAGAAACTGCATTAGGTCACTGATTTTTTCTCCAAATGGTGCATGCTGGAGCTTGTGGTAAGACACGCTATGCTACAGCCATTGGCTGATACAAATATTCTAGCATTATTTGTTTTGGACGCACATGGATTTGGAGCCATTTCCAAAGGGGAACATTTCAAAATGTCAGAAGCTGTTCTGTTCTACTTGTTACACGTGGACAAGTCATGAATGGGACAAATATAGCCAAACTGCTCTAACTTTAACACTACCTCATCCAAGGTTAAAGCTGAAGCAGTTTTGCTATGTGTGGGGAGTGTAGGTGGACTAATGGTCTCCTTAGTCAAGTGTTATGAAATCAAAACTTCAGCTCTCTCATGCCTTGCTGGGATGAATTTGCTTGTATTAGACCTGTTCCATCCACTTTAGTTTTGGCCTGTTACTCAGGAGCACCACTGAGTACAGTGCAGGAGACTATACTAAGTGTAATGGACTGATAAAGTTACACCCTTCCATTATTTGAACACACGCGTCTAATATTCCTTCTGAAACATCCTGTGCAGTGCCCTAGGGCCATGATTCAACTCCAATTGAAATCACCTAGATCAGGTACTAGTAGAATGACTGTCTTTCCATTAACTCATTCACACATCCCAGTTATAATGTGCACTTAAAATGCATTCTAAAGCATACTTAAAATGAAACCCTCAGGGTTAACAAGAACTGGATCTCATTGAAACTTTCATAACACCACTTCTAAAACTAAAGAACCATCTTTGAGAGAAACCTCCTTCTTCTAAAAGAAAAAAAGAATGAAATAAATCCCACTCAATTACCAACTGGTTATTAAAGTAATTCTCACTCCTTAAAAATGCCAGAAAACAAGTCTAACTTAATAATAAAGCACACATTCATAATTAGCTCAGGTAACAAGTCAGAAGAAGGGGAAAAAAGAGAATTCCATAAACAGACTAGGATTTATTTCTCTGGAAAGGTTAGTACATTCTTACACTTATGTCATCTGCAAAGTAAATGTTACTATATGTAGCCCCGAAGAAATATTAAAAGAGACTCAATTTTTTAAATACACTTCTAGTTAATACTCTACCAGAAAGCATTGCCAGTAAAGTGCTTTGAACTTTTTACTCGTGATTTGCCCATAAAGCAACAAGTTGAAAAAAAGCAAAAACATTATGTTTATTTTCTGTTTCCTCCAAAAAAAATCCTAGTGATAACCACATTTCAGTTACAGAAGCAACTTTTCCTGCCTCTTCTCAACTAATTTCCTGAGTGCTTTGAGGCATTTGAAAATGTTTGACATTTTGTAGAAGGTCAGGTAGATATGCACCTTCAGAAACTAACTAAATTTATATTTTGTAAACATGACTAAACTCTGTATAGCCTTCTCTTGTGCGATACTTTTGTTTTTAAATTTTTTTTACCCTTATGTCACAAGCACACATGAGGTGCATGTCACCCTCATGCAGACATCTTAAGCTCCTCTGAACCCCATTTTGAGGATTAGAAGAACTTGTTTAGTTTTCTGCACGGTACTGAATTTCACTCTGTCATCAATGCAAAAAAAGCATCCTAAGCTCTTGTGAGCACTAGTACAGGGATGGTCAACGTGTGGCACATGTGCCACAAGGGACATGGGCACCCTGTGTGCGGCCCATAGCAGACCAGGATGGGAGTGGGTAGCCCAACAAAAGTATCTAGCAAATTTTTAGTATTAGGAAATTATTTAGAAAAGGAGGCATACAAGCAAATTTAGCCGCCTTCCTGGAGAGCTGCATAAACATGTCAGGGAGAGGTAGTTAGCTGTGTTAGTCTGAAGTCAGGCAGAAGGTAGGGTAGAGGGGACACCTCATAGGTTTAACTGTTGTATTAGTGATGCATAAGCTTTTGTGAGCAACAGCTTACTTAGTCAGTTGTTATGAAAGGGCATGCAGACAGCAGGCTATCAAATAGAAGAAGTGATATAAATACAAAAGTTATATGAATAGAAAAAACAGGGAGGGGCGGGGGCTAGAGGGAACAGGGGCAGGAGGGAGAGAAGTCAGTGCTGAGAGAGGCAGAGGGGGTTGGAGAGACCTGTGATATCTAATGACAACAAATTGGTGCATGTTGTGATAAAAGATAGCACAATGTACATCTACTTATTTCCAAGAAGACAAAGTTTTTGTCCCTCGTGCTGCAGCCATTTTCTTTAAATACTGTACTTCTTAAAGGTAAATCTGCTGAGACCCATCAGTTGATGTATGTATGCAATAAAAAATACATACAGAAATAAGTCATTACTCAGGATGCCACTTACTGTATTAAG
>NW_005842113.1:1711118-1728266 GCF_000455745.1 Alligator sinensis | reverse complement strand
GAGAATCCTGTGGTCTGGGTTATGTAAATAGCAAAAAATTTCAACTACTTTGTTTTAAACATATGAAAATTTAGAGATTGCAAGGACAGAAATCTCTTGTAAAATTATCTGTAATATTTTACCGTTTTCTGAAGGCTTTTTCTCATTCTGTTTTAATGTCAGGTGAATCAAGTAGGGCCATATTTTTGCAAAAAAATAAACTAGCCTTCCCATGTCATGCAGGATGTTGCATTTACACTATCCTACTCTGCACAGTTTGTGGGTACTCTTATTTATGCAGACAACAGCTACCCTCCACACGCACAAATCTATTTCTCTGAATCTTGCAAGTGGGTTTGCAAATTCTATTAATTCAATGCATTATCTCATAGAAGCAAAGGGGGGGGGGTGGAATCTATGTAATGATTTTTAGTACAGAGCCCTGCTCATATGCACATGGAGTATACATTTTTAAATCTTATTAAATAAGCAGGCAGTTTTCAAAGTGAACTGGTTCTTCCTACAAAGGAACTGCAAAGAAAAAATACAGAATAATAAAAATCACAGAATGATAGAAAATTAGGGTTGGAAGGGACCTCAGGTGGTCATCTAGTCCACCCTGCTGCTCAAAGTAGGACCATGCCCAATTATATCACCCCAGGCAAGGCTTTGTCTACCTGGGTCTTAAAAACCACCAAGGATGGAGATTCCACCACCTCTCTGGGTAGCCTGTGCCAGTGCTTTACTACCCTCCTAGTGAGAGAGTTTTTCCTAATATCTAACGTAAACTTCCCTTGCTGCAATTTGAGACCATTGCTCCTTATTCTGTTATCTGCCACCACTGAGAACAGTCTAGTTTCATACCCTTTTTGGAACCCCCCTTTGGGTAGTTGAAGGCTGCTATCAAATCCCCCCTCAGTCTTCTCTTCTAAATAAACCCAGTTCCCTCAACCCCTCCCCAGAAGTCACGTGCCCCAGTGTGACAGGGTGCTTGGTGTGCCTGCCACTTTAAGAGCAAAGGCTACCTGAGAAGCAGCCTGCAGGTGTGGCAGGGGGCTAACTGGAGTATCACCTGACCGGAAGGGGGCTGGGCTTGAGCCAGGTAAGCCCAGGGCTCAAGTGGTCTTCCCCTGAGTACCACTGGGAGAAGAGCTCCTGGCAGCAAGGCTCCTGAGATAACTACACATCTGGAATAAGCAGTGCTGAGCCCCAAAACAGGCCAGGCCTTAAAATAGATAGGCCTGGGAACAGGACCAAGTGAACCCATAGCCTGGAGAAAGGCAGCAGAGAGTAGAGGGCCAGGGTGCCCAAAGCCCAGCTAGCGAGTATACCAGAGCCCAAGAAGGAGTGAGTCAGGCCTTGGAACAGAAAGGCCTGGGAACAGGGGCTAGGGACCCAGCACCTAAGAGGGATGAAGCTGATGTTGAAATAGATAGGTCCGGAGACAGAGACAATGGCTTGAGAGTGCTGGTGATGCCTGGTGGTTGTGGAAGGGACTGAAGGAGAGGGTATGGAGGTCCCAACTGGCCCAGTGAGAGAGAAAGGGGGCCAGAAGAATAGGGGGGATGGGGCCCAGAGAGAGGGAGAGCTTGAGCCCAGAAAAGACTAGGTACTTGGGGGAGGGTCTGGTGCCTGGGGAGACCAACAAGGTCCGGTACCCAGTGGGGACTACTCCAATGCCTGGGGCCTGCCAGAAGGCAGAGCATGGGGCCAAAGGCACCTGAGCCCAGAGAGAGGGCGTATGTTAGCAGATCACCTGTGAGGCATGGGATTGAATATTAGGGTAGATGGAGCCCACAAAACTAAGCCTTAAGGCAATGACCATGAGCATCTGTGGTCCTAAGAGTAAGACCAGACTTGGGAAGCCCTGGGGCAGCCTTACTTACATCAGAAATTAACATCAAGGTGTGCTGGGCAAGTAAAAGGGAGCCTTGCAATTTGTCCACATCCCTTCTGTAGTGGAGGGCCCAAAGCTGGACACAGTACTCCAGATGTGGCTTTCCCTGTGCTGAATAGAGGGGAATCATCACTTCCCTTGATCTGCTGGCAACAGTCCTACTAATCCTGCCCAGTATGATGTTAGCCTTCTTTGCAACAAGGCCACACTGTTGGCTCATATCCAACTTCTTGTCCACTGTAATGTTTCTTTATGATGAATGAAGATTAATAATAAAAAAGGTTTGCTTCTGCTTGTCTTTTAAAAATCCAGGTCATGTATACCCCTTTCCCCTATAGCTGAACAGAAATCTATAAGATTTATGTTGTTTATAAATAGTAATTCAGAAAAGGAAATGAAGTTGTACCCAAGCTTTAATTTCCTATAAAAAGATATAGATTGTAAAAACAATGCTACTAATAATGGTAGGGCTCAGTTTTTTCCTGGATATGGTAGATGACAGATTTTTTCACCACACAGTCCCTTTAGCATTAAAAGCTGATGCTATTTTAAACTTGGTTTTGATAAGTAAGTGAGAATATAATAGAAGAGCAGATTGTAGAAAATGACTTTGAATTAAGTTGATTTAATTTCCATTAAATGGAGGGATAAAAAAAAAGTCAATCTATAACTAAGGTTCCTAATTCCAAAGGGCAAATGTTGATAAACTAAGAGAAAGTGTTAGTGAAGTCAGCTGGACTGTGTACCCCACCCTCCAGCTGCACCACATGCCTGTGTGGCCCCAGGCTCATGCTCAGTTCCCCATGCCAGGCTGGCCTGCCCCACTCCCTTGAGCAGGGGCAGGAAGCAGAAACTGGGGAAGGAAGAGGGAGCCGAGAGACTCCAGTTGCTGCTGCAACCAGAGCAATGAGAGAAACAGCAGCTAGTTGGGAGCCCAGGGATCACAGCTTAACCCTTTTCAAGCTATACATAGTCTACAAGCTGTCAGTTGGACAGTCCCATAATAAAGCGAGGCAATATTATGAGAGAATAGCAAAGAAAGTACTTATATTTAAAAAGGGGAACATGGAATCCAGGCAACAGACCCATTAATTTAGCCTCAAAACCATTTCAAGCTTTAGATCATATGTTGAAAATAAAGAATATTTGAAAAGACATGGAAGGAAATGGACTATGGGACTAAATAAAACATGGCGTTGCAAAAATAGATCATGCCAAGTAACCTGATGTTTTTGATAAAATTACTGATTTTCTAAGCAAACGAAACACGATGAATCTTGTGTACTTGAACTTCAGCAAAGCATTTGATACAGTGCTACACAAGAAATTATTAGGTAAGCTGGAGAAGGAGGTTAGGACCAGAATTGTGAGATGTTGGTGCATTGCGTGGAGACAAAGAAGGGCACCTGGCAGCACTGCTTCATTGTAGGATGACTATAAGCTGCACACATGATGCAACTGTAACAAAGGCTGATACAACACAGGGTATATTCAAGCCATTGGTAAGACCCCACTTAAAATAATGCATGCAGTTCTAGGCACCAACTGTTCAATGAACATTAGCTTAAACTAGAATGGGTTCAAAGGAGAACCTCTAAGATTGTTCAGGAAATAAAGACCTTACGAGGATTAAAGAACCTTGACTTGTTCAGCTTAACAAAATAGACAAGGTAGAGTTGCACTTTATCCCCTCTCTCAAAACAGAAATTGACAGTGGATGGAATCACCCTTTACAAGTACATTTGTGGAGTGAAAAACACCACCAACACAAGGACAAATGGCTACAGACTTGCTCAAAATACATTTAGACTAGAAATTAGAAGATGATGTCTAACAATCTGAGGTGTGATGTTTTGGAATGGCTTTTCAAGCAAAGTTATGGGGACAAAGAACCTGAATCTCTTTAAGACTGAAATGGACAAGTTTGTGGAAGGGGTAGTATAACAGGGAAGGTTACTCTGGTTTAACAATCAGTCTGCAGATATGGGGAATCATATATTTTGCAATCTGCGAATTGGGGTATGTTCAGTAGTATAAAGTACAAGATCAGGTACTGGGAAACTAACAAGAAGTCTTTCTATACACTAGAATATCATCAGTGAAAAACAAAGAATGGCCTGGGTGTACTAGCTGATCCCATGAAAACTATGAATTATCAGTGTGATGTAGCTGTGAGAAACAAAAAATGCATGTATGCAATAACCTAGGATGTATCCAGTAAGATATTTCCAATGGAGATCCAGAAGTATTAATGCCACTGTTCAAGGAACTGATGAGGTCTTATCTGGAATACAGTATACAATTTTGGTCACCTGTATTCAGGAAAAAATTAATTCAACCTGAAACAGGTGCAGAGAAGGGCTACTACAATAATAAAGGGAGAACAGAATAAACAAGAACAGAATAAAAGAACTCAGTTTGGCCTAGCAAAATGAAGATGGTTAAGGGAGTAAACACAGGGAAAGAAGAGAGCTATTTAAGCTGAAAGACAATGTCAGCACAAGGAGAAATGGCTATAAGATGACCATGAATAAATGCAGACTGGAAAGTAAAAGAAGGCTTATAACTATCAGACTAGTGAGATTCTGGAGCAGCCTTCCAACAGAAGAAAATGTGTGAGAAAGCAGTTTCTACTGTATATGTAACAAATGACAATGCAGAAAATGAACAATTATTAATCTATCTGGTGTTAAAATAACGTTTTCCCCTAGAGCCTGCAACAACTGAAGTTATTTAGTAGATTAGATGATCTGTGAAGACCAGGAATCCAGGTTTTCTCTGATTTAAAAAAATCCCCAATTTTCAGGTTAAAAAAAGTAACCCAAAATCCTCATTTTTCTGTGATCAAAATGAAGTGGTGTTTCATTTTAATCATGGAAAACGTGGATTTTGGGTTACCTTTTTTTAACCCGAAAATTGGGGATTTTTATCAGAGAAAACCAGGATCTCTGGTGAAGATATATTCTCGGGCAGCATTCCCTTCTGTTCTTGTGACATCTAGCTGATGAAACTATGACCTGCTATGAGAAATACTACGACCTTTTTAAGGTAGCCCATCTTTTCCATTGAGTTATGGGGAATATTTTTGTTAAATAATAAAGTAAGAAAAATCTTTGATTTTTTTTTTAAGTAATTGCCATTTCCTTCTCTGTGATCTTTTCTTTCATGATTAATCATTTGTCCCATTATTAGAGCATACAGATAGTCCAGTTTACACAGACTGGCCTAAAGTTCTATGTAGCTCATCTATCTGCCCTACTGGGTGCATCTACACAAGATACTACCTTGCTGTAATGATGAGCTACAGCAACATAGCTCGTGACTACGGCGATGTAGCATCGGCAGGCATGAACCGTGACACTGATGCTACTGTGCAGTAGGGTCAGAAACGACCCATGCACCCAGGACTGCACAGTAATAGCAGTTACTACACAGTCATTTAGTACTTGCACAGTACTAAAGCAAGTACTAAATGACCACACTAACAACTGTACAATTAGCAGCATGTGTAGACATTCCCACTGTGTAGTGAGCAGGGATCTTGGTTTTCTTTGATAAAAGAAAAAATTCCCAATTTTTGGTTTAGAAAAAGTAACCTAAAATCCATGTTTTTCCATGATTTAAATGAAACACCACTAATATATAAATAAATATTAAAAGAAGTAACCTAAAATCCACATTTTTCCATGATTTAAATGAAACACCACTAATATACAGATATTTATTAGTTATCTTATATATTTATTCATTTTAATCATGGAAGAATGTGGATTTCAGGTTACTTTTTTAACCCAAAAATTGGGGATTATTTATCTATACATTAGTAGTGTTTCATTTTAATTATGGAAAAATGTGGATTTGGGATTACTTTTTAAAAACTGAAAATTGGGGATTTTTTTTTTAATCAGAGAAAACCAGGATCCCTGGTAGTGAGGCAAAGTAGCAGTCATGAAGTGTCTACCTGTACATATGCCCCTCATTTACCTCTTCCTCCTGCTCCCTTTTTTCTTGCCCCTCTGCAACAAAGTGTTGGGAGAAACTCCACTTACAGTAGAGTCCAAACTTTAAACAATGAAAGAAACAACAGAGGGTATTAGCAGGTCAGAGTTACAGGGGCTGTTTCTGGGCTAAACTTCAATAACAAGTTAAACGCAGTTATATATACATTTCTTTATCAAGTTTGCTTCCATTCACATATCCCATAATCATTCTAGATATATGAGCCCTATTAAATGACATCCTTATTCTCATAAAACTATTACATCTTTCAGTAACCACAGGCCACACATTCCACTCTCTACCTTCCTCCCAGCTCCTGCCAAAACAAAACAAACAACAAACATCCTGTCTAATGACCCCAGACCATATGAGTCCCTGACACTCCACTTACAAAACCTTCCTGACACCTAGACAACGGACTATAGGGCAATACTCATTTCAAGTTTGTTAGGCAACCAAATTAAGAATAATTTGTTATTCAAATCACTGTAGCCACATGCAGCAGTCTTTGAAAGGCAGTGTCAATGAGTTTGTGAACCGTAAACATATATGTATGAACACAATTAACTCAGAAATATTTGAAACACTTGATCTGAGCCTCCAAGAGGCCGAGAAGAATCTGAGCCTTCAAGAGGCCTACCTTAGCTGAATAATCCTGCAACTTGGGTTCATAGCAGGTAAAAATGAAAGATCATTATTCCACACCTCACATGAGATCATACTGTCTAGATGATCCCAAGTCTTAGATCCAATTTCAGACCCAATTTTTTCCCAAACTTCTGAATCCATGTTTTATGTTTCATCTTAGGGCATCTTTACATGTGCTCTCAGGAGCCGCTCTAATTAAAGCACCTGCAGCATTTCAAGCTTTACTTCAACTGTCTTTAGTTAAAGTACCCCCACCACCATTCTGAAGAACAGGGATGCTGAATACACATGACATCAAGGCTTCTGGAGCACGCTAATTAGCATGTGCAATGAATCAAGTCTGCTCCGTGTGCTAATTAGCATGCATCAGAGCAGGTGACAGGCACATGCATAGGTAGGCACATATGCCTTTAGAGTAGCAGTTCCCAAACTGTGGGTCACGACCCCAAATGGGGGTACAACATCAGCAGATGGGGTCACAGGGGTGGGGAGCTATGGGTTAGGAGTGAGGGGCCATGCTAAGGGAATGGGGTAATAAATGGGGTCATGCTAAGGAAAAGTTTGGGAGGCACAGCCTTAGAGGCTACATGAAATCCACTAAAAGACTTTACTATTACGGAAGGGTGACAGCCTCAGGATAGGTGGATAAAGTAAGTATCTATTTTGGGTATTAAATAAGGCCTGCCTGGAAGTGGCCTCTACCTGATGCTTCACAGGAAGGTATATATCATCTCCCCATTCCCCTCCCCATAAGATATTTCTGGACATTTGTGCAGTCTGAAAGAAGGGGTTCCTTTCTGATCCCAGGTTACAAAAACATCTCTGCTGGCTATGCAATACAAGACTCCAAATGCTGCTGTTTAAATATGAAGATAGAACAGCTAATATCAGTCACTCCAGTCAGTTGGATTCACTGCACTATAGAAATATCTTCTTGATTTCATAGACTGCTATGGGGGTAGGAAGAAACCATTTCTCTCATCTGGTACTTCAACCAATGAAAGCAATTACTTAAAGGAATACAGTGGAATCCAAAAAAGTAATTTCCTCATTCATTAGGATGTATAGCATAAAGACATATGCAAGATACATATCCTGATGCAGAAGGATATATATGCCTAATCATAAACATTTAAACATTTTGGTAGATGTGCTAGCATGATATCAGTGAGAATCCTCTAATACTTGAAGGTATGTAGATGCTTAATGGGTACGATGTGTAATCATAGCCAAAGTTTGCATAACTACGCGTCCTATTTTAAAATAATTCTGTACATGTAGCACTGGGCATGCCAACTGTCAGAAATATGACTGCAGCTAAAAAGATTAACTTACATATACTATTTTTTCTTATAACTGATTGACGCATCATCTCTTCACATCCTCTGCCGGCTGAAATCATTGTCAGTTATATTTCTCAACATGCATTAGTATACATCTTCTCAAAAAAACTAAAAGGGAGTAAAAGAGAAACCCTAGCAAGCTGTCAAAAATATGTTCTAATTCAAAGCAGTGAAAAAAATTAACATGCTAATGATGTCACAGGACGGGTCCTTTCTATAGAAATCCAAAGCAGTTTAATCATCACAGAGCCAGAGGAATGGAAAGACCCTGAAATAAAATATTTCTCACGTAATTGACAAGGTTCCCTAGACCATCCAGAAAGAAAACAAGAACCCAATTGATCAAAGGCATGAAGAAAGGAAGCATTGTTCCTTTATCTCATGCAAACACCCACCCTAAATAGAAACAAGCAGTTATCAGTTATCAGAAAAAAAACAGTGCTCCCTCCCTACAGACTGTGTGGGACTGTGACTGTTCAGCTGATATGTTGCTGCCATGGCAAAGTAATTTACAAGATTGCACAGCTTGTTCTGGGGCAAGCCAGTATAACCTCAAAGAAACAATTGGGGATTTTTTTTTTAAAACCAAATTTGCATAAAGTTCTAACAAAAGAGCTCTAACTCGTCTCCAGTTTTGAAATCTCACTAGTCTCTGTTGATTCATAAGTTCTGTTGCACGCTGCGTGCTGAAACTTGGAATCCAAACATTATAAGCTTAGAGAGAAGTATTGTTTTGATTAGCATCTTCATAAGCATACTTTCCAGTAAGAAAAAAAAATTACTATGCCCCATTCTGTAACATGATCACAGCAGTAAATGCATTACATTAATCACATGCTCCTGTCACTGCTGCATAGCCCAGGGTGATATTAATTGGCTATAAGGCTTTTTCACTGCTAGGTCATTGGGAGTTTAGCCCCCAGGGCTACCTATTGAAAATTGTTGATGGCCTCCACATAGTTTCTAACAGAAAAATATCTAAATCATAAAATTCACCAATGACTAATCATTGTGTGACAGGCCCAGAGTGTTGTAAGCTGCAGTGGTCCAGGGAACATGTGAGACACAAGGTTTGTTTCATAATGACTTTTATTAGACAACCTAAGAAGATGGGAGAGATGTTAGGCAACCAATTTTTGTGATTCATTACAATAAGCTTTTTAGGACAGTAACATCTCTTTGTCTTGCATTTGTAAAGTGCACAGCACAATGGGTTCTTGACCCATGATTAGTGGTGTTAGGCATTGCTTCAAAATAAATAAGAACAGTGGAAAACAACAACAGTTTAGCCTAGATGCTGAATTTCTCTCTAATAAGTATGAGTTTCAGCCCATGATATAAAAATTGAAAAGAGCTATGAGCAACTGAAAATAAGGGCTTATAATGGAAACATACACACACACACACACACACATATATATGTATGTATATGTATGTATGTATGTGATTTAATATATATAATATATGTAGGTATACGTATGCATTAAAAACCTTGGATTAAAAGAAATATGAAATATATATATTTCAGGTTTGTTCTTATGATGTACTGTAAAATGCCAAATAAAAATACTTTAAGCTCCTTTAATCCAAGGTTTAAGCTAACAGGATAAAGAGCAATAGAACATTCTTCTTAGAAGAACCATAATTGTTTTCTGAACCACAATGTACTTTAGACATTGCATTAGAAATGCTTTTATCTGTAACTGATGAGTTAATTCGCATGGCTACATTTTTCCATAGATACATGAGTTGTGCCTACAAAATTCAAGGGCATATATTTTCAGAAGTCAGTTTAAGTACCTGTCCTTCAAAATTAGCTCTTAGCTTTCTTGGGCTGTGGTCTACAGTTTCATACTTTGTTTGAAACACCTACATTGACACGGCATGGGTCATGGAGGAGTGTCCCCTCTGCAAACTAAGAGGTAGATTAATAACTTTGAACTCAGTTAACAAGGAAGCTATTGCTTGGCTTTGTGGATTTGCACTTGTTAAGTCAATCAATCAATAAATAAATAGACTTAGCATATTAGGAAGAAGACAGGCACTAGACGGGTACCCGGGTTAGGTTCTTAGGTCAGCTACAGACTTCCTGCGTAGTCATGCAGTTTACCAAGTGCCTCAGTTCTCCATTTATATAATGGAGCTAATACTACTTCTGACCTCAAAGGGATGTTACAGATAAAACTCCATTAATGACTGTTGAGTCTTAAGATGCTACAGTGAAAGGGTTAGATAAAGTTCCTGATAATGATAGAAGACAAGCAATCAGCAGAGGAAAATAGAAAGAATTTCAAAGCAAAACAGAAGTAAAATACTGAAAGTTCAGTCAGAATCTTAAAAAGCCTCCAATTATATGAAGAGGCATAAAAGGACAGCTCCATGCCCTGGGCAGCAGTTATGCATGGGGCAGGGCTGGCTGCCAGGCTACAGGCATCAGTGGTGCAGCCAGCCACCACCTGTGGCAGTTATTTTTGCACCCCCTTCAAAGGCAGCACCTGGGACTGCTGCCCTGGTAACCTCCTCAGTTACCCTCCTGGTCATCCTTAAATCTTTCTATAGTAATTACACCATTGTAGGAGAACCTACACTGTAAGCACAGAAATAAAGGAGACATTTCTACAATGCCTTTAAGGAAGAGCTCTGCAAAGCTATCTATGTACCTGGCTAGAATTTTATGTTGGTTGAATAAAATTAATTGTTTGAGAAACAAAAGTTTATTTCAGAATCTGTGCCTGCTGTATAACCCTCAATATCTACACAACATCAGAGACGTGATTATAAGTCCAAAAGTCAGACATGCTATTTCATATCTAATGCCCACAGATATTGTATCTGTTTGTGTAAATCTGTAACAGACATACACAGACTGCAAGCCACTCACTCAGTCTACTAATGGCAGGCAAAACAGTGACGGCTACATGCATAGATGTTTGCACAATTTTGCATAAACAAACAACCAAGGAAATGGGTTTTACGGTAGAAATTAATTGAAACCAAACCCTTTTTTTTTTTAAGGAACAAACCAGATTCAGTGAAACTGCTACTGGGAAGAGTTCCTCGAGGCCAGGGTAGAATATTGAAACCATAAAAAGACCAAAAAGCAAATAGCATGCTGGTTGGGGCACACCAGTTCAAAGGCAAATACTCAGCCCACTGAGGCAGAGTCAGTCTCTATCTATCTCAGCCTCCCCTGTTGGAGTAGTTTAACTTTCTATAACTAGTTAATAAGTAGCTGGATCAGTGGTTACAGCACTCACCTAGAATGCTCAGGGGGGTGTGTGTGTGTGTGTGTGTGTGTGTGTGTGTGTGTGTGTACACATACATAGGCATATAATTTATATAAAGAAATAATTCACTATTTATTGGAGCAAAGTGAATCAGGTCCAACAGAGAAACTGGGCATCAAATATGGCCAACCGACTGGTAGTCTTGTAATCTCACCCAGAATGCAAGAGACCTAGGCTCAAGTCCCTGGTTGAATTCCTGCATCCCAAGCTATTTGCCATCCTGGGCTAGGACTCTCTCTTTCTCCCTCATTTTTCACAAAAGAACTCCAAAGGGTCCTGGTTTCATTCCAATGCAGACTGAGGGCATTTTTTGAAATCTCAAAGCATTTTGCAGGGCAGGAAACATGTTTCTCACCCAGCTCCAGTTATGCATCCTCCTGCGTTTCCGACCCACCAGAGGAAGTTACAAAGCCTACACGTTAGCTCCAGATGTAGAGGACACATGCTTTGAGATCTAAAGGATCTCTGTCTTAGTCTTTGGTGCTTGACAATGACAACAGCAAGGCAGACAACACAGATGCATGGCCAATACAGCCAGTCAGCTCAGAGAGAGACAGGAAAATGGTGCTTTTATCTCCCAGTCTTGTTAGTAATGGCTAACACCTAATGAGGTGCTAGTGAGGGGAAATCCTTACCCTTAGACAAGTGCAAAGACAGTAACTGTGCCCAGGCTCTGCATGGAAGACCTGACGGATGTAGGGGTGGGGAAGCCAGCGCAAGTAAGGAGAGTTAATAACTTACACGTATATGCACAGACACATACTAACTCAGGAAACGTGGGTCCTTGGGTGAGAAAGGGGGACTTCAGATATGACAGATTGAGTAGACGGCAATGGAATTTCTCCCAGCAAATGAACGTAAAATTCTGAGAATTTATAATGAGATTAGCATCGCAGAAGTAAAAATAACTGCTGTGCAGTTCCGAACTTCAAAAATAGTGTTGGCTGTTCCCTTACCATTTCCTTCCAGTCACCACTGCTTTTAATCCTTCAGTTTGTTTGCACTGGTTGTCATGGAGAGGTTGCATTACTCTGAAGAAGCTCTACTGAAGAAAAGGCACTTCAGAAATGAATATGCCCGAGATAAACAGAACTTGGAAGGAAAAAATAACATAGAAATCTTATAGCAATCCTTCAGTCAATTTGTCTGTATACAATATATTTACAACACCACTGTATCCCCACCCATAAATTAATTGTCACTATTTTAAATTAAATGATCTAGTTAGACATAGTGCAGACACATGGCATTAACAATTTAATATAGTAGTCTATGTGAGAGGAGACATTTACCTAATAAAGTAGCCACCTACACTAAATTACCCTTAGCAGGAGAGGAATGTGATTGTGGTGATTCCTGATACTTATACACTGGAAAATAAAGTGAGCCAAATTTGGATTTCAGACTACTGATGTAAATACTACCACTCTGAATTTACATCAGCATAGCTGAGAACAGAAGCTGGCCTATCATTTCTAATCTAAATATCAGGGGAGGATAATTTTGAGTAGTGACTTGTAGATCATTACAATAGAGAAATTGCACCTGATAAAGTTAATCTGTGTAGCTCAAGTTTAATCACAAAAAAGAAAGAGCCTTATGAAAGGATTTTGATAAAAATGCAAGTAATTATAATTATTTTTTCATTTTATTTTTAATTAATTATAATATGAAATAAAAGAAAAATAACAAAAGAAGGGGAAGGGAATGGCACTGTCTCCTGAGAACAGGTAATGATCGTCTGTTGTGCTAATCTAGAGGGAAAGTGATGATGTGATACCCGGAGGCCTGAAACTATCGGTTGTGCTCATCCTGTGATTTACAATAGAACTACAAAAGAGATCCGAATCAGGTACAGGATCTCTTGTACAACATAGAAAGAGTGAGGGGAGCAGGCCAGATTCTCCACTGAGGGATAGCACAAAGGAGTCAGACTCGGAGTCTGTTGGCCACAGGGCATGGCGGGCCTTTTAATGGGGTCAGAACTCATCCTCACCTCTTCCAGGCCTTGGTTCCCCAGGTGAGGAAAAGGAATCATGCAACAGCCAGGCAGGACCCAGTGTCTCTTGTTAGAGAAGCCTTGCTAAGTGAACAGACCTGCAAGCTTTGTGGCATCACCTGCCCTGTGGGAGACAGAGGCAAAGAGGAGTGGCTTCTCTACACCAGCTAGATGGAAGGGCCAGGCCAGGGCAACCTGGCATGAGGGGCAGAGAGAAATGCATGAAAGGAGAGGCTCTAAGAAAATGCCTGATGACTGCACCTAAGCTTGAGAGGGAGCTCCTGAGCCTAAGGATCTGAGAAGTCTGGAAAACACGGGGCTTGAGTTGACAATGAACTGTTATTTCCACAGGGGAGGGTCTTGAAGAACAAGAAGTCTATGCTCTTTCTGGAGACCCCAGGAAAAGGAATTGAGGCAGTAAGCAAGCTCTGATGTTGCATCTGGTTTAGTCCATGAAGGACTAAAGACTAACAGGGTCAATGAAAGCAGCTCCCAAACATTCTCTCACTGGAGCTGGACCAGACCAGCAATCTTATCAGGGAGCTAACTAATGTGTCGGCTCCCACCAGGAACAAAGGGTTGGTGACTCCTCCCCTTGCTTCCGGAAAAACAAACGTGGATTGAATTTACACAGGCGGCATTGACCGTGCTCAGAAAGGACACTGACATACTCTTAATCACAGGGCAAGGCTTTCAGGCATAAATTGGTCACATTTCCATTATTCATCACCATTAAAAGGAAGCAGCTGTTCCTGCATATACCTGATTACAGCACTGACAGTTATTTGCAGGTTCTTGACAGTCAGTGCTTACATTAGCAAACTAACTTTACTCATAGTCTGTTGTAGACAAACATAGTCTGCTGTAGATATATTGTAGATGTGTCTTCAATGTTCAGATGCATTTATGTGCCAATTGAATACAACACTTAACAGTTCTTTGTATATTTAAAACCGTGCTTTGACATTCATTACATTCGCACAGGACTCTTGTGAAGTCAGCAAGTAAATACTATCTCTGTCTTACAGATAGGAAAACTGGCACAAAGTTGAAGCAGCTTGTCAAGGCTACAATGTGAAGTGCTGGGTGGAAGAGCTGACAAGGTTCCTTGGGTGAATTTGATATCTTTTATTAGACCAACCCAAATAGTTGGAGAATGGTTATTAAGCAAGCTTTCGGGTTCAAAAACCCTTCGTCAGGCTAAGGAAGTTTCAGCAGTTGGTGTGTGCTCTTCCTGGATGGAATGAAAAGTAAAGAAGCCAGGGGCTGGGCTGGGGAGTCAGTTGCCAGGCAGATTATAATGTGTCAAAAATCCAATGTCTATGTTTAGTCCATGATCTCTAGTATCCAGGAGGTTGATGAAATGGAGCTCATAGGCTCGTCTCTGGGAAGTGTTGTGTAAGTTTCCCTTGAGGATCAGGACTGAGAGATTGGAGAGAGAGTGGCCCTCCTGTGAGAAATGTGCCCCCACCGGTAATTGGGTATTTCTGTCTTTGATGGATTTCCGCTTGTGCATTCATTCTGGTGCGCAGTTGTTGTCTGGTCTCTCCAACGTATTTTCCATCAGGGCATTTGGTGCATTGGATGAGGTATACTACATTTCTGGAGGTGCAGCTGTAAGATCCGGGAATGCTGATGGCTCTGTTGTGGGGTGTAGTAATAGTGGGGGTGGTGGAGATGTGTTGACAGGTTTTGCATTTCTTGTCCTGGCACGGTCTGGATCCTTTTGGTGTGTTCTGGGCTTGAGGAAGTTTGCTTCTGGTGATGAGGTTGGCGAGGTTCGGTGCTTGTTTGAAGGCTAGGATGGGTGGCTCTGGGAAGATCTTTTTAAGAATACGGTCTCTTTCTAGTATGGGTTGCAGTTGTTTGAGGATTTTTCGTACAGGTTCGAGGGAGGGGTGATATGTCATAACCAGCGGTGTGCGATTTGTGGGGGTGTTTCTTCTGTACTGCAGCAGTTCTTCACGTGGTATCCGGGTGGCTCTTTCAAACGCGTGATCTACCTCTCTGGAAGAGTGTCCTTGCTGGGTAAAAGCCTTTTTAAGATTGGTGAGGTGGCAATCGCGGGTGTTCTCTTCAGTACAAATGCGATCGTATCTGAGGGCTTGGAAGAGCTAGAATTTGAACCCAAAATAAGCTGAGAACTTTGGATTTTCTAACTTTCAACTCTCTGTTCACTCATCAGCTTGTCAAAGCAATGGGTGTAATTTAGTCCAAGAAACCATGTTGTGGAAGTTTCATAGTTTCATAGTTTCTAGGGTCGGAAGGGACCTGGGTAGATCATCTAGTCCAACCCCCTGCCATGGCAGAAAAGAGTACTGGGGTCAAACGACCCCAGCAAGATGGTCATCTAACCTCCTCTTAAAAACCCCCAGGGTGGGAGTCTGCACCACCTCACTTGGAAGCTGGTTCCAGACCCTAGCTGCCCTGACCGTGAAGTAGCGCCTCCTGATGTCCAACTTAAACCTTCCCTCCGCCAGCTTGTGACCATTATTCCTGGTCACTCCTGGCGGTGCTCGGGGGAACAGGGACTCCCCCAGTGCCTGTTGATCCCCCCCTGACTAGTTTATAGCAGGCCACAAGATCCCCCCTCAGCCTTCTCTTCTGGAGGCTGAACAGGTTCAGGTCCCGTAACCTTTCCTCATAGGACCTGCCCTGCTGTCCCTTGATCATGCGAGTGGCCCTCCTCTGGACCCTCTCGATGCTGTCCACATCCCTCTTAAAGTGTGGCTCCCAGAACTGGACGCAGTACTCCGGCTGCGGCCTGACCAGTGCCACATAGAGGGGGAGGATCACCTCCTTGGTCCTGCTTGAAATGCATCTGTGGATGCACGACAAGGTACAGTTGGCCTTCCTAGCAGCCTCCCCATTTTCTTATCAAGTGATTGAACCTGACCACATGAAAAAGGCGGATTCACTTCTTTTGTTCACAATTTTTTTAAAAAAAAAAAAGCTTCTGTGATTTATCTGGAGATCTGGGAAATATTTTTAATTGCATGTGCAGCAAGCATAATTCTGTTGTGATCCTTCCAACCAGGCAGCTGGGACCGATGATCCGTCTGCCTTTGGCATTTTTTCTGGGTTTCTTTCATCAGTGTTTTTTCAAGAGCTCTTGCAAAGTCAAATCTTTTGAACTTTGGCCACATTTTCCATTAAGGAGGGAGGTCTTGAGAGAAGAAACACCTTGAACTCCTGTATTTCTGAAACTTGATTTGATAGCATTGCAACCATGCTCTTCTGGACCAGTTTTGTAAAACCATCTCATTTCGATGAAATGATGGCTTCCTGTTTATTTTATCATATTCTGAGTCCAGTACTTGTTGATTGAGGTTTTTTTATCTGGTTCCTAGTTCAGTCAGTTTATAAGAAATTACCTGTATGTTGTTCATAAGGGGGATGACAGACTAAATATCTACTTACAAATTAGTCAGACAAGGTTCTTTGGGTGAATCTGATATCTTTTCTTACTTTGAATCTTACTTAGAAATTAATTCGTTCTGCTGTTCCTTTAATATCAGCTGAAATAGCCTCCGTGGGCGCATCCATACATGCAAGCACATGTGCTTGCAGCAGCTCAAATAGAATCGGTGCAAATTTGAGCTGGGGCTTTTTGCCTCAGCAGATGTGCCTGGACATGCACTTCGGTGTGGGGCAAATTGTGTCACTTGGGGCAAAATAACCCTGCCTGGCTCCTTCTGGATCTGCAGCCAGGGGGGGCTAGAGCCCCGGGCCAGCAGCTGTGCTGTCAGCAGCAGTATAAAAAGCTGCCCTGTCCTGGCCCCATCAGTACAAAAAGCTGCCCTGTCAAGTAGCTCAGGGCTACCCACTCTCAGGAGCTCCTGGGGCCCAGCCAGTTGGTACCTGGGGACACTACACCTTGTGCCAGTTGGACTGCGAAAGCAGCCCTGAGAGCTCCCTGCACTCTTTACCCACTGCAGCAGTCTGGCAGTGGGGGCTGCTGCCTGGCTGTGACCCGCCGCCACCCGCCAAACCCGG
>NW_005842113.1:1708589-1710848 GCF_000455745.1 Alligator sinensis | reverse complement strand
GGACTACCTTCTTTTGGGCTTGGAGGATCGTCTCCTTAAGGAGCGACCACTCCTCTTGAACACCCGGCTCTCCTCCCCTCTGAGACTTCAGCACTTCTCCAACTATCCTCCTTAGCTCGTTGAAGTTCGCCCTCCTAAAATCTAAGGCCACAGCCTGACTGCTTGCCTTTGCCACCTTGCGCTGAATGGTGAATTCCAGCAGGCAGTGGTCACTGTCGCCCAGGGGGTCAAGCACCAGCAGCCCCCTCACCAGGTCGTCGCCCGTGGCCAACACCAAGTCCAACAAGGCATCCCCCCTGGTGGGGCTGTGCACCTCCTGGGTTAGATGAAGGTCCTGGACTCTGTCTAAGAACCTACGGGAGCACTCAGACCTGGCTGACTGCTCCCCCCAGCAGATGTCTGGGAAGTTCAGGTCCCCCATGACTACCACATCCTTAGCCTTCGCTACCTCGGTGAGCTGACCCAAGAATTCCTGGTCAAGCTCCTCTCCTTGGTTGGGTGGTCCATAGTAAACTCCCACCGTTAGGTCCCTTTCCCCTCTTTTGCCTTGAACCCTAACCCAAAGCACTTCAGAGTGCTTCTCCCCTGACTCTTTACTAATTAGCGAGGATGTGTATTCCTCCTTGATATAGAGTACCACTCCCCTGAAGTTCTTCAATACCATCACACATCACCATATTGAAGTTCTTCAATACCATCACACAAGGACTTCCAGAAGATGAGATAGGATTTTACTGCATTATGTTGCCTGTTCATATGAATCCTTGATTTCCATTTATGTCCCATTGGGCGGATCTGATCTGTGAATAAAACACAAAAACCCCAGCCAGTAAAGATCTAATTGCCATCCTGCCTAAACTAAAATATACATAATTTGAAGTTTTATTATTTGTAACCTTCAGGGTCAGGTCCTCAGCCACTGGAAGTTGACATATCTCCATTTACTTCAGTGAAGCCAGGCTGATAAAAAAACAACTGAGAATACAGCTAGCAAAGAGAAACTGTTGCTTAAACATTCGTAATAGGAGTGGCTTTACCCTTCTTTAATTGCTTAGGGGTGGCAGGAATAAGACAACTTTATTCACTTCTTGTCTCTGCGTCAGCTTTTATGCAAGCTGGCAGAACAACAAGGTTTCTATTTCCAGTAAATTTCTTTATAGTTCTTGATTTTGCAATCTTACAACAGGTGAGTACAGAACATTTGAGACAAGAAAGATATGCCTTCCAGCAATGCAAATGTTCATACCACTTGCAGTGTAAATGCAAATATTTGCTTGCTCTCTCAAGCTCTGAATTCCAAGATGTTTGAGTTTGGAAAGTATGACCAGGCCGTACTTTGGTGGGTTTTGGTTTTTCTACCTCTGTGAGAGCTTTGACTCGCCAGCGTAACATACACTGAGCTTATTTTCAATTCAGAAATTTAGACAGAATGTAAATTCAGGAGACAACTTTTTCTTTACAGCTGAATGAGTAACATTCTTTTTCCTCATTCAAACCCCGCCTCCCCACGCCCTGCATCAGATGCAAATCCAAAACAAGTTGCTACAGCACAATATGAGAAGAGGGCAAAGCTTTATATTTTAAAAAGAGCAGAGTGATGGAGGTACATTATGAGGTTTTTAAAAAATATGTCAGGAATTCTAGTGGTTCAACACATTTTGTTAGTGCAGCTGTGCCAGTTACACATTGACATAAACTAGGCTTATTGTGTCAGGTTCCAAAGTATATTCTCTACGGCACTGGTTCATATTATTAGTTCCTTGTATAGTGCGAGTGTGAATGTGGGTGTTAGTGTGAGTTAATACAGAGCGTATGTAAAATCATTACATCCTTTCCTCAAATAGCTTAACATCCAACTCATTCTAAACCAAAAAGTAAAGAAATAAATAAAAGAATAAAAAGAAAAGAGAAAGTACAAAGATGTTACTAGAGAAGAAATGGGCCTAGAAAATGGGCCCCAAGCCAGAACTGGCTAAAAGATATTTTTACAGGGTAACTGCTCAGTGATCTTAGTTAAATGGGCAGAGGGTCTGATAAGCATTTCAGACCATTTCAGACCATTTCAGACTAATGCTTATCTAATGAGGATCTAGTTAGGGAGCTGATGGAGGGGCTGGATGTTTTTAAGTCAGCTGGTCCAGATGATCTCCACCCTAGAGTTCTAAAGGAACTGGCCGGGGTCATTGCGAGTCCCCTGGCGCAGCTTTATGAGCACTCGTGGTGCTCTGGAGAGGTGCCGGAGGACTGGAAGAGGGCCAA
>NW_005842113.1:1699129-1707454 GCF_000455745.1 Alligator sinensis | reverse complement strand
AGGCTCCCACCCTGGGGGTTTTTAAGAGGAGGTTAGATGACCATCTTGCTGGGGTCGTTTGACCCCAGTACTCTTTCCTGCCATGGCAAGGGGTCGGACTAGATGATCTGCCTAGGTCCCTTCCGACCCTAGAAACTATGAAACTATGAAACTATTATCATTAGTACAATGTCTAGTAGTTCACCATCCACCTCTAAAGTAGGGCCAATTCAGATCGTTGTCAAGGTGCAGCCAGAAATGACAATTTTTGCTCTATCTGGCCCCTGAAAACACTCTACAGACATGACCAAACACAAGTGAAAGGTCGCAGAGCAATTTAAAAGGGCCCGATCCTGCAACAACCTGAACCTGGCACTCCAAAGCAGAGCGCCTTCATTAACTTCTTTCTGTGTGTGCCAGGAGCAGGGCTGAGTTGATGCAGCCCAGCTGTGCTCTTAGCATTGCTTTCAGAATGGGAAGGGGAAAGGGAGCAGAGAGAGCTCATTCTACAGGTTGGCCAGCCAGCGCTGGAGAGTGGAGCAGGTGGATTGGAGTACTTCCAATCCACCCTCCCTCCCCCAACTCCAGCACAGCTGCAGAAGCCCCAGAATGTACCTCCCTCCCCTCCCTCCCATCCTACGTCAGCATGGGAGCTGGGGGAGGAAGGAGGCAGAGCTAGGGGAAGAGGCTGCAGAGATGTAGCTTCTCTCCCTGGATCAGCTCCAAATTAGAACTCAATCTCCTACCCTCTGGACCCAACATCTAATGTCTGTTGGGTCAGGAGGATCAATCTAACTCATGTTGCTTTCTGTGAAGCACCATAAGTTAGACCTAGTAGCTGCACTTCAGTTTGTGCCTTGAGAGGCCAAAGCCTGACTGGGCACATGAAATGAACTGCTCACCTCCACCGTGCTCCACCCAGGGGCAACACATAGGGGGCGCACGCAGGTGCACATGCACCCCTTGCATGTGGCAGTGCACCCCCTACAAAAAGGCACCTGCAGGAGGTCACCAGTCACCACCTTGCTGCCAGCACAATGCTCCTGGTGGCAGCTGCGGGTAGTCACTGGCCCTTGGTCGGTGCTCGCCCCCCCCGCTGACAGCGCCAGCGGCAGCTGTGGGAGCTCCCTGCTTCCCACTATCGCGCTTCTGCCACCACCGTGCCCCACCCAGCCTCCAGGGGCATGAGTTGTTCATGGCCCCACCCCTTTAAAAGCAGTCCTTCCAGGCCAGGTATGATACACAATAGAACAGCAGAATGAAAAAATGAAATTACTCATCTAAACTAGTGGAAAGCAGGGAATTGGATATCAAGTTTTATTCCTTACTATATTGCTGATTCATTGAGTCACCACAGGCAAGTCACTTTTACTCTTTGCAACAAAGATGTAATAATACATAGCCAGTTTTAGATGCTTATGTCTGCATCTTGAAATTCTCTTTTGGTGAAGATTGATCGTAGTAAAATTTGATTGACCTGCTGTTGCTGGATAGCAAATGCAAAAGGGATGTAACTATGACTGAGCAAATATTTAAACAAATATTTATAGATTTTTTTACAATATTTGCACCTAACATTACTAACAACCTTTACCCTATATTTCTATTTCTCTGCTATGAAACCTGTTTTTGCTGGGGGGGGTTTTTTTCTTATTCTGCTTCTTGCATTAGCTGTTTCCTTTTCTTTGCCTGCTCACTAACAGCTTTCACTCTGAATTCATTTCAGTACACTATTGAGCCTTCTCTCTTCTGAGAAATTATTTATTTTTGACAGCCCTTTAAACATTCTCTGTTCTTTGCCCTGTTATTACTTGCAATTCAATCTCTTCTTTGGTAAAGTTTACTTCAGATAGATCTTGGCATTTGTACCCCTTTTTATTATTAGCTGTTTAGTAATGATTGTAAATGTTCTTTCAAAATGCTCTCTCTAATATGTATCATTAATAGAAAGCAGGGGTTGCTAAAAATGAAACCACATAAACACACCACTTCTTTTGTAATGTAATGTAGCAAATTTGTTAGACAGGGAGAGCAGTGGATATTCAACAACATATCTGAAGTTCTGTAAAACACTGTATGATTATACATTGGTTTCTCATGTTGAAATTGAAGCAACCTGATATGGAGAAGAGAGAGAGATGTAATTTCTCTACTGTAAACATAGAATAATAATAGATTAATTTCTAAATGGTATCATGTAGAGCTGTAGAGAGATACTGGGCATGTCTACACGTGACACTATATTACCGTAGCAGCATGCTATGGCCATGTAGTGTCCACGGACAAAATCCATGATGCCACAGCTACATCACTGTAGCAACATGCACCCCTGTTATAGTGTGTCACTATGGGGACATAGTGCCTAAAAATAACCGTGAGCAGCATGCATGGCACAGTACTGGCTGTTACTGGGCCATCTTTTAGTACTTCCAAAGGGAAGTACTAAATGATGCTGCTGTAACAACGGCCCCATAGTGGTACATGTAGACACACCCACTGAGTAGCATTTTCCAAATCAGTGTTGAATTACTTAATCTTAAGGAATAATATCAAGATGTAATCAGTAGAGCTGTGTGAAGCTTTGGTAGCTGATTCGATTCGGAGGAGATTCGGCCTGATTTGGTGGCTGAACTCCAAATCCAAATTCAATTGGGAGACCAATAAAAAGGTCTGAATTGATCCGAAGCCTCCAAAACAACACTGGGGGCCAGGTGGGGCAGCCATTGACAGGGCTGAGAGAGTGGGTAGGGGATGAGGCCTGTTTGATTCGGCTGATTCAGTGGCAGCCAAATCTCTGTATCCAATTTGGCTGAATCTCTGAATCGAATTTGGCTGAACCAATCGGGACAGTGATTCAAATCACCGAATCAAATCACTGTCCCCTGAACCGGCTGAATCTGAATCCGAATCCAAATCCAAACTGAATACTAGCTACTTCACACAGGCCTAGTAATCAGCCACCTTTGCCAATTTTGAAAGCTGGAAAAAAATAGTTAACAGTATAATGGTAGAGACAAATTATTTAAAAAACAGCAAATATGGAAAGTTGGACAAATAGGCAAAAAATAAATCTTGGACAAATAGGCAAAAATTAAATCTAAATTTGTCTCATTTAGAATGTACATACTTCCAAGAAGAGCATGCGTCTTATCTAGGGTTGGAAATTTCTGTGTAAATTATATATGCATTTATAAATAAAAGACATAAACACCTATAATGGAGTTTGTTCTGGACAAGATGCATTCAAGATCCATGTAGAAGTAGTTAATAGGAAGAAAAAAAGCCAGTGCATACACATTCAATAGGATACAGAGAATAGTACTATCTAGAGAAGAGCAGTGAGATTGAAGTGATAGCAGACAAACTGAATGTGACATTTATTTAATGCACAACATAAAATGTGACACTGAGATGTACACATATGAGCATATATATTGAGAAATAGGGTGTTTGTTGTTTCTTATTTTATTAAAGAATGTATGTATTTATTTATTTATTATTTCTAAAATGGATAAAAGACGAGACTTACTTTTTCATAGGGTTTTGGTATGCAACCCTCAGCCTACCAAAATCTCTTCTCAAGCAGTTTTGCTGAAATAAAGATTGCAAAACTTTGTGCAAAGTCAATTCAAAGATCATAATTTAGTACTAACAGTCTAAATCTAAGAAAGAATCTGTTATAATAAATCCTATATGAGAGCTCTTTCTATCAAGATAGTAAATTAGTGAATGGAAAATGCTGCTGGGCAAGGTTGATGGGATCACCACTACTAATGATATTCAGTAATAAAGTGCTGGATGCTTATGCAGATATCTGTACAGTGAGGCCCCCTTTCCCTTTCTATTTTCCTACCTTGTATCTTTCTTCTTTTCTTTCCTAGCATCATAGGATCCTTCCACTTTTCTTCAGTCTTCCAGGCTCCTCAATAGCAGGGATCCAGGTTTTGTGTTTCCTGTAGAAAAACACAGATTTTCCTCTTTTGCAAACAGCTCTCTGCAAGCTGACAGTTCCAGCCTGCAATGAGATGTTTGCCCAGCAGGGCTGGGAGGCAGGGGGCTGTGGGTCATGAATAAGGGGCACCGGCAGGGCTGGCGGGGCTGTGGCTTTGGAGTGAAGGGCAACAGCAAAGGCTAGGGCAGGGCATTTCTAGGGTTTCTTAGTGCCACAAAGAAGTGGTGGGGACAGCGGCAGTTGGACCCGCATCCTGGTGGAGCAGGGGAGCTTCTGCTGGGAGGGAGCGAGTTGCTGGAGGTAGGCATGGGCTGGAGGTTGGGAATGAAGGGCACTGGCAGGGCTGGGTGGGCTGTGGCTTGGGAATGAGGGGCATCTGCATATCAAGGCTGCTCAGTGCCACAAAGGAGCAGGGGGGACAGCTGCAGCAGGACCCCTGTCCTGGTGAGTGAAGGAGCTCTGATCTTCCATGAGAAACCCCCCCCAACTGAAATGCCAAAATATATAGATATTTAGAATTTATTATAACGACAGAGGTACTGGTAGGCTTCCAGACAGCTTTAATATTGTAAATTCTAATATTATAAAAGCCTACGTCTGTCTGTCTGTCTGTAATGCTTTATTTGCACTCTGATTGACTGATGGAAACAACCAATCAGAGTGCTCCAAGCATGGGGGAGCGCTGCTATGATTCCGAAGCCGCGCCGAGGACTGGACAGAGGGTGGGGGAGCCTTGTCTCCCCCACCCTGCTCCCTGCAAGAGGCAGAACAGCGGCAGCATGGGGCATTTGGTGGCAGCACTCCATACCAGCCCCCTCCCCCTGCCCCCATCATTCTTGATGGACGCTTGGCTAGTATATCAATAAAATATTGCGTTCAACTGATACCTATATATATAGTGGCATTTCATTTTAATCTCAGAAAAACATGGTGTTTTTAATCAGAGAATTTTGGATTTTTTAACAAAGAAAACCAGGATCCCTGCTCAACAGACAAAATACCTTCTATCCCATCCCCAGCAAGTCCTCTTCCTTTGCTTCCAAGTTTACTTGCTAGCTGAGCACCCATAAGCTGTTCTCTTGAATCTCTATCACTCTTGGGGTTCTATGGTTCAGACACTTCCCAAATGCATTCCTTGCTCTGAATTAATGGAATAGATCCACTGACGACAATGGATCTATTTTAAAACGTGCTAAGATTTGAAAGATGGTTTTCGGGAAAAATAGGATTGATGATTGACATTGTGCTTCCTGAATGTTTTTTAACCCTAAAAAAAGGTTTAGCTTGCTCTTTACTTTTATCTAGAAAGTGTCTGGGTGGGGATACACAGGCAAGGATAATTAATTTCAAGTTTCAACTGGATTTGTTAAACTGAATTAAATTCCCATGTGTATGCTCTACTTAGAACTGAAGAGACCTTAGTTTGATTAAGCTAAATAGGCTTAATTGAATGAAGGCCACTTGAATTCAGAATAAATGTGTCTACACAGGGATTTAATATGGTTTAACTAATCTACTTAAATATTAATTCAGAATAATTTTCCTTAGTGTCCCTGAGTGTTGGCTTTTAGGTTACACTTCCACCTATGTAGCTTCTATTGTAGACTTGCTATACCTTCAAAATTTCAATTTTTGTAAAATTAACTTATGGAAGAGAACTTCAACCATTCTGCTTGCAAAATTTACTGCAGATTCCACAGTAAGATGTCCACTTCTTGTCATGAGAAGTAGATTTCTAATCCCAGTATCATTTTTCTGTAGGGCAGAAAAGAATGCTAAGAGCTATGACCGAGTAGCAACATTTGAAAAGGGTACAAATATCCTGCCAAAGAAAGGTTCTGAAACTGAAAGTTCCTCACTTTGTTCTATACACCAAGCAAGAGACATCATAGAAATATCTAGAAATAGACCACCTTTGGATGGGAACCATTTGTGGGACTGGTGAGAAATATAAGCAAATAGTGCTCATCATATTTCCATTGACTCTGAATTTTTCACTTTGTAGCAATATGAGCTCAAAAAAAATCTGGGTTAATGCACAGATTCAAACTCTTAAACAAAAGTGGAGAAGTATGACCACAAGAACTGGATGCTAATGTTTACATAAGTACTGCATACAACTTCACCGTATGTTTACAGAGCTCACAGAATTATTTTTTTAAAGTATTGTGTTACTCTTGTTCACTGTTATCTGTTGGGTGTCTGGTTTGGAGTCAGCTGTACAAGGAATCGGATAAATGGTGCACCCAGCTAGGTCAGCTGCTTTTGTATAGCTTAATCTTAAATTGCCCCCCCAAAAAATTCCAGTGTACCTAATTTATATATGTGGCAAGTAATTCAAATCAGCAGTCTCTGAAGAGACTGGAAGGGAAAAAAATGTAACAAAGTGGTCTTTAACTTCAGTATTAAGTGCTCTACTTTTTAGTATCTAGTTACTTTAAAGTACTAGTCTAAAATAGGAAAATTACCAATAATCCAGGATAGGTTTATATAATATTCATGTCTTAAAATAAACATCTTAAACCAAAGAACTACTTTTCTCTCAAAATTAAAAATACATTAATAAAGATTGAAAAATACCTTTAATTGCATTTAATTTTATTTATAATGATCACCCTGATCATCTGAGTGTCCACTTGGCTGATGCACTGATTTAAGAGAGAAATCAATGGATCTGAACTTGCACTGAAACTGTGTAAGAAAGTAAAGAATCTGGTCTTTGACTTGAGCAGCAGCAGGCATTTTCATTTTAAGAGTAAAACATTAATCTAAAAGGAAGGTTGTCTTTCTTTAATAAGAGGTGTGGCTTGCAGAATGAATGCCCTTCAGAAAAAAAATTGGTGCGAGGAATTGTCATCACTAACATCTAGCGCAATCTCTTCCTGGAATGCCCCACCCCAGTGTAATTCTGCTCTATGCCAGTATAACAAGTGAGAGCATGCCTCATAATGAGTTCATTCATGTGAAATACTATGAAAGTAGGCTGTATAAGCCAAGTAGAACTCTGGTGCAACTCATTGAAGAAAAAGTCATCCAGTTATCCATTAACAAAAATGTATTGTGAAACAGTTTAAGTTGCTACACACGTAATTTAAATGACACAAAACTAGAGAAGGAACAGAAAAAGTAAGTTATTAATAGTACATATTTCTCTACTCTTTTACTTACCTTTTTACAACCGCAATTACAGTACACCCTTCACTACAACTCGATCCTATAGTTTACAAGTTTTGCAACAGACAACACAAGGAGAGGCCTGTCTTTCAGAGCAGAATAAAAGAAAGGGTAGTAGAGTGCTAGTGGGAAAAAGGCATTCCTCACCTTCTCAGAATCTGCATGTAAAAATATTTTTGTTATAATTTTGTGGATTAGCATGCCTAGCATGGATTAACAAATCTATATATAAATGAAATTTCAGACAAAAGATTGCCAGTTTTGATGAACCTTACCTAAATGTACATATCCTTATGTAAAGAACCTTACCTAAATGTACAGACCCCCACACCAAGGAGAAGAACTAGATTTGGGGCTCCTGAAGCAGCTCTTGGAGACCATAAAAACTAGGGAGGCAGTAGTCATGGGGGACCTAAGCTATCCAGACATCTGCTGGGAGACGCAGACAGTAAAGTCCCACCGTTCATGCAGGTTCCTATCCTGTGTACAGGACCTCCATCTGACGCAGGAGGTACATGCTCCCACTATGGGGAATGCCTTACTGGACCTGGTATTGGCCACGGGGGATGATATGGTAGGACACCTACAGATCGGTGGTCACCTGGGGGACAGTAATCACCAAATAATAGAATTCACCATAAGATGTCGAGTGGGTAGGGTAACTAGTAGGGTGAAAGTGCTAGACTTTAGGAAAGCTGACTTCAATGAACTCAGGCAATTAGTCAAGGACACACTGCAGAGTAGGAGTTTTGAAGAGATGGGAGCCTAGGAAGGGTGGCTGTACCTTAAGAAAATGAGCCTTTGGGCACAGAGGGAGACGATCCCGATGCGGGGAAAAAGGGGGAAAGGGGCCAAGAGGCTTCCTTGGCTGACCAGAGAAATCCAGGGCAGCCTATGGGCTAAAAGGGGGGCATATAAAAAGTGGAAACGGGGAGAGATCACCAAAGAGGAGTATACCTCCTCTGCTCGCGCTTGTAGGGAGGCAGTTAGACAGGCCAAAGCTACCATGGAGCTGAGGATGGCATCCCAAGTTAAGGATAACAAAAAATCATTTTTTTAGATATATAGGGAGTAAAAGGAAGGCCCAGGGAGGAATAGGACCCCTGCTAAACGGGCAGAAACAATTGGTGATGGACAGGGGGACAAGGCTGAACTCCTCAACGAGTTCTTTGCCTCAGTGTTCCTAAGCGAGGGGCACGACAAGTCTCTCACTGGGGTTG
>NW_005842113.1:1674445-1697941 GCF_000455745.1 Alligator sinensis | reverse complement strand
GGGGTTACAAGAAATAATGGCCACAAGCTAGCAGAGAGCAGATTTAGACTGGACGTTAGGTGGAACTTCTTCAGAGTTAGAGTGGCCAAAATCTGGAATGGGCTCCCAAGGGAGGTGGGACTCTCCCCTACCCTGGGGGTCTTCAAGAGGAGGTTAGATAGGCATCTAGCTGGGGTCATCTAAACCCAGCCCTCTTTCCTGCCTATGCAGGGGGTCGGACTTGATGATCTATTGAGGTTCCTTCTGACCCTAACATCTATGAATCTATGAATCCTGATTTCCTAATATTTGGGTTTTCAAACAGGTTTAAACTACAATATTCTGTAATATTGCGTTAAAAACAACAATTATACCCTTGCTGTGACTGTTACTGAAATAATGTCTAGGAGTATAATACTTCCTCTATATTCAGAAAATTTCACATACATACAATTATCTTAATAATTTAATTTGAGAATCTCAAGTGAAAACAGTGGCTGCTCCAGGAGAAAAATAACCTGAAAATAACGAGAGTTAAATCTCTCCTGGGACAGCAAATGTCTGAAATATGTAATGGCTTCTCAGAAGAGAATATAGTCCTCCAGTACCCATCCCTTCCCTCCCCCCACCCGAACCCCACAGGGAGACAATATGTTGCTTACTGGACTCTGCTACTTCAGCAGAGAGCAAAATGTGTCCTCTTCACAATCCCCACATTGCCACAGTATGCTGCTGGGAAACACAGGCTCACCATGAGCAGTCTGGTTCAGCTGATCAAGGCCATCCTACACACTGCTGCCATCTGTCATCAGGCAGACTAAGGAAGCCTGCAAAGCATACTGAGATGTGTTCACAGCCTGCCCTGCCCCTCCCCTCTCTCTCTCTCTCACCTCCAGATGCACAGTATCAGCACTGCAAGCTCTCTACTCTTCACAGCCCCAGCATTTGGGTAAATTCCTCTACCAGGAAAACAAACCTGGGAGAATACTCCCAGATTATTTGAACATGTGTACTCAGCCTTAATCTACTTTGTGGCAACATTTATGATCTATAAAACAAAGAATTTTTTTTTTACCTTACAGGTTTGTTAAGAGGATCAAATGAATGGATGGCTTTGAAGGGTGTAGGTTGTAGCCATGTTAGTCTAAGGATATAGGCAGACAAGGTTCTTTGGGTATTCTTGACTTTGATAGATTTTCGGTGTGTGTTCATCTTGGTGCTCACAGAATCTTGCCAACCTCATCAACAGAAGCAAACTTCCTATAGTCCAAAACATACTGAATAGATCTAGACTATGCTGAGACAACAAATGTAAAACCTGCCAACACATCCCCACCACCCCCACAATTACTACACCCCACAACAGAACCATCAACATTCCTGGATTTTACACTCGCATCTCCAGAAATGTTAAATATCTCATCCAGTGCACCAAATGCCTGATAGAAAATACGCTGTTTGAAACCAAACAACAACTGTGCACCAGAATGAATGCACACTGAAAATCTATCAAAGACAAGAAGGCCCAATTACCTTTGGGGGCACATTTCTCACAAGACAACCACTCTCTCTCTAATCCAGGGGTGGGCAAAATGCATCCCGCGGGGGCAGATGTGGCCTGCCAGGTGATTCCATCCGGCCCGCAGGCCCCTAAAAATTTTAGAAAATTAATATGTATCTACCCCCGGCTGCTTGTCATGTGGCCCTCGATGGCTTACCAAAACTCAGTAAGCTAACCTATTTAACAATTTATTTGCCTTCTGAGCAGGGACCAGGTCACCCCCACCGGGACCCCCGTAGGCCCAGGGGAGGTGCACCCAGGCCTACAGTCAGTGAAGACCTAGTCAGGGAACTTCTGGAGGGACTGGACGTATTTAAATCAACTGGTCCTGACAACCTCTACCCCAGAGTGCTGAGGGAATTAGCAGAGGTCATTGCGGGACCCCTGGCACAGCTTTACAAGCACTCATGGTGCTCTGGTGTGGTGCCAGAGGACTGGAAAAGGGCCAGTGTGGTTCCTATTTTCAATAAAGGAAGGAAGAAGGACCCAGGAAACTACAGACCAGTTAGTCTTACCTCAATCCTGGGTAAGTTTTTTGAGAGAATTATCCTGGCACGTGTCTGTGAGGGGCGAGCAGGGGAGATCATGCTTAGGGGCAACCAACATGGGTTCATTCGAGGCAGGTCCTGTCAGGTCAACCTGGTGGCCTTCTATGACCAGGTCACAAAATCCTTAGAAGCAGGTGTAGCAGTGGATGTAGTCTTTCTGGATTTTAGGAAAGCCTTCGACACTCTCTCTCATCCCATTCTCATTAAAAAACTAGAGGACTGTGGCGTCGACACCTTCACAGTCAAATGGGTCACTAGTTGGCTGGAGGGCTGCATGCAAAGAGTGGTGGTGGACAGGTCCTATTCGACCTGGAGGGATGTGGCCAGTGGGGTTCCACAGGGCTCGGTCCTTGGGCCCGCACTGTTTAACATCTTCATCAGCGACTTGGACGAGGGGGAAAAAAGCACACTGTTCAAATTTGCAGATGACACTGAGATGTGGGGGAAGTGGGCATGCTAAAAGGGGGGAATAGGTTGCAAGTGGACCTAGACAGGTTACAGGGGTGGGCAGATGAGAACAGGATGGGTTTCAACACTGACAAGTGCAAGGTACTGCATCTGAGGGGGAAGAACCAGCAGCAAACCTACAGGCTGGGAAACTCCCTTCTCGTCAGTGCAGAAGCAGAAAAGGATCTTGGAGTCATTATTGATGCCAAAATGAACATGGGCCGACAGTGTGGGGACACGGTCAAGAAGGCCAACCGTACCTTGTCATGGATCCACAGATGCATCTCAAGCAGGTCCAAGGAGGTGATCCTCCCCCTCTATGCGACACTAGTCAGGCTGCAGTTGGAGTACTGCGTCCAGTTCTTTGGAGTACTGCGTCCAGTTCTGGGCGCCGCACTTCAGGAGGGATGTGGACAACTTGGAGCGGGTCCAGAGAAGGGCCACTCGCATGATCAGAGGGCAGCAGAGCAGGCCCTACGAGGAGAGGCTAAGGGACCTGAACCTGCTCAGCCTCCACAAGAGAAGGCTGAGGGGGGATCTAGTGGCCATTTACAAACTAGTCAGAGGGGACCAGCAGGCATTGGGGGAGTCCCTGTTCCCCCAAGCGCTACCAGAAGTGACTAGAAATAACGGTCACAAGCTGGCAGAGGGTAGATTCAGGCTAGCCATCAGGAGGTGCTACTTCACTGTCAGGGCAGCTAGGATCTGGAATCAACTTCCAAGAGAAGTGGTGCTGGCTTCTACCCTGGGGGTCTTTAAGAGGAGGCTAGATGAACACCTTGCTGGGGTCATTTGACTCCAGTACTCTTTCCTGCCATGGCAGGGGGTCGGACTTGATGATCTGCTCAGGTCCCTTCCAACCCTACCAACTATGAAACTATGAACCTATAAGTGGCCCTTCACCTGAAATAATTGCCCACCCCTGCTCTAATCTCTCAGTTCTAATCCCCAAAGGGAATTTACAAAATACCTTTCACAGATGAGCCTATGAACTTCACTTCATCAATCTACTGGATAGAAAAAATCAGGGACTAAATATAGACATTGGATTTATGACACATTATAATCTGCCCAACATCTGATTCCCCAGGTAAACCCTCCATTTTTTACCAGCTATTCTTATTCCCTTTCCCACACCCTCCTGTCTTTCATCCTTTCACTACAGCTACTTTCATTCCTACTCCCAACCTGTCTCTTACTTACTGACCACCTCAATTTACATTTTGACTGACTGGCTTTCTTGAATAAGTACTGTCCTCTGGCTGCTTTGCCACTCCATCCAGGAAGAGCACAGACCACCTGCAGACACTTCCTCAGCCTGCCCAAAAACTTGCTAAGAAGAATTTTTCCAACTATTTGAGTTAGCCTAACAAAAGATATCAGGTTTACCCAAAGAACCTTGTCTGCTGAATGGCTCTGAGACATTCAGAAAATGAAATGATGAGTATCATTTGAGCACCTAAATAGATATGAGATGCCTGGGCTTCAATTTCAATGCTGAATCAGAGGAAAACAGCCAGGCTTGATAAGCTCCAGTCTTTGGCCTGGTCTATGAAAAAGTCACAGCAGTTTAATTAATGAAATTATTTAAACTGGTTTACTTAAACTGATGAAACTATGCAATTTTGGATAATCTTAGCTGTTTAATTCTGTTTCATATTAGGGTAGCTTACTTTCCTTATAGTTTATATGTGAACTGGTAAGTGACCACATGTATATAATGACACTGGTTTTAAACTGATTTACTTAAACAACACCGTCACTTAAACTGTTGACATCTGCATTTAGACAAACTTGCTTTACTATGCACGATCATCTCCAAAATGGTGATGTCTATGATGCCTATCCCCAAAGTTTAACTTCTTGACCACAGACTTTTCTGCAGTATCCAAATCTATTTAGCACCACTGACTAACTCAGATTTGTGGTACTGTTCGTAAATTTCGTTTATATTCACTTTTTAAAAATGACTTGATAAGATTAACTGAACTTTCAGTATCAACTTCAGCAAAGATCTACTAGATTCTGAATGTATCCTTCTGTCAGAAATGACTGCTTGGTCAGTAAAAAGAGAAGTCTTTTTCCTTTACAGCACAATATTTAGGGAGTTCTGGATGTAGCAGACTATAGGATCACCAAGTATATTTTAAAGAGGGAGACCCTCAAAAACTTTATAATCTTCCATCTCTTTAACAACATGCATTTTAAAGCAATGTGGCCTCATGCTCCATTGCCTACGTTGTCTGTACCTAATTTTTGTTCAGTCAACAGTTTTTAATTTTCATTGAAGCAATTCTGGTTTCCCCCTTTATTTTTGACTCTTCAACAAAGTACTCTCCTGAAATCCCAGAAGAGGCCCAAGTAGTGCTGCTACAGTAAAAATTGTGCTACACATTGGGGTTCCTTCAAAGTTACAGTCAGTGTGAAGGCACAGAATCATAGCACAATAACTGGAAATGCACCCAGTTTGGGGTTTCCACCTGGGACCTTAGCCATAGAGGTAAGCTTTGTCCTTTAACAGCTGGAGTTGAGGATTTCCTTGGATAGTTCTTACTTCTGAAACTCCTCCAGTGGGTTTTCACTTGAAAAGGTGATCCAGCTCACAGTATTTGTGAATGGCTCTCTTAATAGATGAATAATGCCATATGCAAGTCACAGGAAGTGAATTTTCTACTCTATTCAGCATTGGGGAAGCCTCATTTGGAGTACCATGTCCAATGTCGGGCACCACACTTCTAAATATGGACAAATCTGAAAGATACCAGTGGACAGCAACAGAAATGACTAAAGATCTAGAAAATGTGACATCTAGATTTAGAAAATATGAAAGGCGTGGAGAACTAAGATAATGTAGCTTGGAATAAAAAAGAGAAGAGTGAGGGGGGATTTTAAAACAATGTTTACATATTAAAAGGGTTGTTTTAAATATAATGGCACTTGTCCTCCTCTTTGTCAACAGGAGAGAGGACTACTAGCAGTGGGGCCTATGTTGCACCAAGGGAGATTAGGAGGAACTTTCTATGAGAGTGTATAAGTATTGGAGTAAATTACTTAGAAAAATTGGGACTGTACTACAATACATGACACCAACAGACTCTGTCCCTGGACATTTTTAAGTGCTGGTTCGATATATTTATGTGAGACACTTCAGATAGAGATGATCCTGCCCTGAGCAAGGAGTTCAAGTAGGTGACCTCCTGAGGTCTCTTCCAGCCCTATTTTCCATGGTTCTCTTTTTACAGTATAAGTCATGTAAATACCAACCTATTTGCAGAGGTGTAAAGAGCTTCTTCAGCACCCAGAGATAGGTGGGGGTAAACCCACAACTGGAGACAGGAAGGGAAAAGAGTGAAGCCTTCCTTGCCGGAGACAGTTGCTACTGCTGCCACTGCTTTTGCTACTGCCATAGTGTCATACACGAGTCCCCGGAATAGTTAAATGCCCATGTCACAATAGATTGAGCGAGCAACAAAACCCCACCCCAAGCAACTGTCATTGCCACCTAATACGGGCATATCCAGCGTCAACAATCCGGTACTGTACCTGGCGGTCCGTCATTGGTTAACCCGCCTTATAAAAGCCCGTTTAACTTCCGCCCAAGCCGGAGACCTCTGAAAACACCTCAGAGGCAATCGGCGGACTGATCAACTCTGACATCTCCCCGTCAACGACCGGCCCGATGTACCCCTTCCCTGGCATGCTCGCTGCATTCACGAACTCGTCGACTCATCACGTTACGTTAACTGTAACCCAGCAAGTACTCCTCACCTACGTCAGTGTCATCAGAGGCGTAAGTAAAAATTCTTTGCAACTAATACACTGTCTCAGCCTCTCCATCCACTCGCCTGCCTGATGGCCCCACTTCGCTTACCGGCCCCGCTCTTCTGGACCAGCTTGACCGGCTCGCAGAACACATAGCAGCATCAGCTTGGGCTTCCTGGGAGGTGCCCCTGGTCCCCCATTCTGAAAATCTCTTTCCGACTATAGTAACTTCTTTTCTTTCCCCCATTAAATTCTTTCAGCATGCTGCCATTTTCATTCTTACAAACAAGGTAACCCACCTGTGCCGAAGCATCACACAGTGCAATTGTACAAAGAGGCCTCATTTATGATGGCCCATTTCCTATGCCCACATTGACGCCAATGCATTTTCTAGCACAATAACAAGACTCACGTAGAGAACACAGCATGGCAAAAATGTCTTTTATTTTTTAAACGTGTTTTTCCATCAAATGATCCCCAGATCAGAATACCAGCCTACTGTAGTGGGAAACAGGAGACTTGCAAAACCAGGCCCCTACTGCCACATTCCAAAAAACAACAAATCGCTGCTCCCTGCCTGTTTCTGAGCAGATATCTAGCTTGTTCCCTAGTTACCTTCTCAGCCTAACTGCCCCTTCTTATTTTTCCTTTACTCCACAAAGAACTCATAATAAAAAAATGTAGAACAGGAAGGACTACATCTGGCTTCTCATTTATTGCCCCCAGAATTTAAAAAGGGCTGTTGAGCCCTGTGGTTCATCTTCCTCTAGCTCTCTAGATCAGCTTACCCCATCAACATATTCTTCTGACACCTTTCTGATTAGGGCTAACATGTGTAAGTGTACAGCTATAGGGTATAGGAAAAGCAATTGCCCCAGACTGCCATTTGCTCAGGAGGTGTGGAGCATATTCTCCTATAGGAGGCATCCACAAGGGAGAGTGGGGTTGCAGGGACTGCTTCAAGATTTCACCCCACATCTAAAGACATTTATCTGTGGCTTTGTACTGTAGCCTTTACAACACTAGAATAAGGGCTTCAGTTGTCAAAGGCACTAAGGAGCGTCTAGCATCAAACAGCATTTTATCATAACCTTTCCAGCTTGCAGAAGCAGCAGACCTGGTGCCAGCTTCAAACAGCTCAGCAGCAGAGAAGCCCCACCCCAGAAATGCTCCCATCTATGTTTCAGCTATTCTTGGATTCCCCACCCCCGCCCCCCACACACACTTTCAATAAACTGAAGAGCAGGACCTAGTTTTCCTATGCCGTGCATTGGGAGACTTGCATACTTCTGAATGGGAGGCAAACAACCAGAGCTAGTCTATAGCAAACACTGAGAAAATGAACCCTAAATCCTGCCCCTCTTTAGAGAGTAGATATCTCAGCCAGAGCTGAAGGAAGTGCTTTGAACTTCCTGCAAACACCAATAAGTTTCACCATCTGGAATCCTCTGATGAAAGTAGGCGCTTTCCTTTCAAAGAGCTGCGTGGGCTCACTCATTTTAAAACATAGGCAGTGGTGGTGATGGTGTACCCTCTCCATATGATAAGCTAGGGTGTGGAACCCAGGATCCATGACCTCCTCTACCTGTGAGGGGACTCACACTGACATCTCCCCCTTTTTGGAGAGTGCCCAAACCATCAGGCTATGAGCCATGTTGGGCAAGAGTACTCTCAGAAAAGAATGAAAATTCATTGAGCCAGAATGCAGGCACAGGAGGGATCCATAAGCCTAGTAGTTTGGGCACTTGTATGGTATGAGGGTCACCTGGTCCCTGCTCCCTGGGGACTGTTTCTCTATTATTCACAAAACCATCAATAGATAAAATATGTAAATAACAGGACCAGAATCCAGGAGTTCTCTTTCCAGAGGCAAGTGCCCTCACCACTGTGCTACATGGTCATGCTCCCTCTGACCTAATGAATCTTGAACTTTAGAGTAAAATAAGCAAAACACAGATGCCCCAGGGTTAGGCAGCAGCTAAGTAAAGGTTTTCAGGATTGCACTTTTGGACTTGGTCCTTTGCTGGATCTGGCTGGACCTGCCAGCCTCGGGTGCGGCTTCAGAGCTTCTGGCACAAGCAATGTCTCTGAAGTAAGGGCTAGGGATGCAAACAAACCAGCTATTCTGGGGGAGGTTCAAAGCCACATGACTCCCACTGGCTTTCAGTTCTGCCCCCTAACCAATTTAACATATTGTGTGGATTTCAAAGGAGGCTAAAATGCTTGAAATGTATGAACATGCTAATTGCTTGAACTTATGAAAAAGAGTTTGCATCCTGTTTTGGATCCTAAATTACTCAACAGGAGAAGCAAGAAAGAAATACGAGCTGTTTATGTAAATCATTTTATTGTGAAAAGTGTTAAAGGCATCTTTAATCTGCTCCTCCTGGCAGGGTTTAGTAGCAATTCATTTCCATCACACCTCAGGTCAAGCTACTGTAATTTTGCAACCGTTCCCCCCCAAAAACATTTTTATTTAATTGGTGTCTCAAAGTTTGTTTTGAATACTCCATGTGCCCTCTGAGTGGCTGTCTGGATCCTCTTCCAACTTGGCTTCCCCAGCAAAACATGGAACAACACACAGTATTTCACTTCACGTAACTGCGATTATTAAAGGACCACTGCCACACTCTGGCAAACTCTGAAATATATATTTTCCTAAAGCCCCAGTATCACTTATTTCTTGTCCGTAACTGCTGCTTACCAAAGGATTTGTATAGAAACAGTATTTCCTCCTTTTCTAACCAGATTTGTCCTTCTGTGATTCATTCAAAGAGGTTGTACAATCTGTTGCTTAGGTGATATCAGCATTCATCATCACAAAAGCAGCCGAAGTGTCACTAAAACAGTACTGACTAAGTCAATAAGAGATGAAAGTGGGTTAAATGAAAAACAAACAATGTTTACAGACAAATAGCTTTGTAATAAATCAGCAGTAACACAAAAAAGCCCCTGTGACTTTAATGGGATTTGATTTAATAGAGATCCAAGTGTATATAAGGGTTGTTCTTCAATGACTCATTAAATTCTGAGAAACTTCCCTTATCATTTTTCAAGGACAAAAAATGTTCATGGACAATTTGCTAAAGGAGCATCCTCAAGAAGTTTCATTTTTTTCTCTCTGGGACCCATTCTGATGATGTGACTGAACATGCCTTAAATAGCTAGAGTCTCACCTTTGTTAGCAGGACGGATTTCTCTCTGGCTTTAGTTTCAGTTGCACTTAGGCTACATGGACTTTGAGGAGGAGAACATCATCAGTGACCTTTGCTGTCATACTTCGTGGGTAACAGGAGAGCAAAATCTCAGCTCTGTTATGCTGTTCTCCTTCCAGCCTGGAATTGGCAGTGACGTCCTGGTCCAGGACAGAGCTCTGAAAGGAGAATTTTGCTCTCCTCTCAGTTTTATTAGCTTTTGGGGAGAATTCAGGATCAGGATCACAAGGTACTAACTTGGCTTTCCTGTCTGTCCAGTATTACCCAGGTTTTTATTAAGTACTACATTTACTCATAAAAAATGTGCACCTTTCCCCCCAAAATTAGCTAGTGGAAATTGGTATGTATGTCTTAAATGAAGAAAGCCAGGTGGTCAGCCACCAGAGCCTGCCAAGTCAACTGAGGGCCCACTTGCCTTGAGAAGAAAAGCTGAGCAGTTTTGGTTCCAGCAGAATCAGGCCCTCAGCTAACTTGGTGCTGGCGGAGCCAAATTGCCTGGCTGGGCGGGAAGCCAGCCATGCCTGCTGAATCAGTTGATGGCAGATCCCACTGGAGCCAAACCACTCAGCCCTTCTTCTTAAGCCAGGTGGGCAGCCAACAGCACCTGCTGTGTCCTGAAGCTAGTTAACACAACAGCCACAGGATTTTCCTGTCCTCCTATTGTGGCTGCCTGTGTTTTGCCTATGAAAATACTTACCAATATTTCAAAGAAATATCTTTTTTCCCTTCATTCTGCCCCCCAAAAATAAGGTATGTGCCTTATGCAAGAAAATATGGTAAGTAATTATCTATCAACTTTTGTCTCAATTATAAAGGTCCTTAGGACTGTCTGTGGGTGTCATGTATTGTAGTACGGTCCCAATCCAGTCACTGAAGTCAGCAGGAGTCTTTCCACTGAATTCAATGACAGTACAAGACTCTAAGTATGCTTTTTCTTTGGCATCAACTTTTAAACAAGATCAGATCATTTTTTTATTATTTTGACAGAGCCCAGAATTATTTAATCCTTTCAGGTGATCAACTTGAGGTGGCTACCATTCTTTAACCTGTGATGTTTAGGAAAGGATTAAATAAACCCATAAAGTGCCCTTTGCTCAAGGAATTGCATCACAGACTATTCACTGTTAAACAGAGACACACTAATGATTGATGTCATTGGGTTTGTTGCCTGAGTTTCCCAACCATAATAGAGGACATACTGTATCATGGATAGGACTGAAAGTTCAAAAGTCCCTTCCAGTCTAGCAGCCCATCAGGCTAGTATGTTTAAAGTACGTCATTTTCTGTTGCCAGTGGCACACAAGCAAGCAAAATGGCACATGCCATGTCCTTGGACTATCAACCTAAATGACTGAATAACATGTTCCTTTTGGGCGAAGGGGGAAAAGGAAGGATGAGTGAGTTTTGGGGATGGCCATGGCCCTACCTGTGAGAGAGGGAGGTATGGGATTGGGAGAGACATTAAGGGGGTAGACTCCCCTAGATATGAGGCTAGAGAGAATGAGCAGGTAGGGATGAGAGAGAATATGGGAAGAAAAATGCTGTTGCTTTCTTTTCTGAAGCTAACAAATGAGTGTTGGGAGACACATTTGGGCTGGATGGCTGTGGGGGTATGCTCTCCTAGGTCAGTGGCAGGGAAACAGGAGTGGGTGGAGTGGGGAAGGGCAGGGTGCATTTTTTTTAATTTTGGGGGTGAGCTGACTTTGTTATACTCTCTTACTTTAATACTTAGTCTGTTTTTATAAGTTATTTTGTCTTTCGTTGTAAGCTGCCCTGAGCCTTTTTGGGAAGTGTAAATCTACTAAAGCTACTAAATCTACTAAATAAATAGTAAATGAGAATAGATACCCCTTTTCAGGTGGGTTAATTGAGGGCATCTTTTGGCACAAGCCCACAGTGAAGCTTAGACTTGCACCTTCTGATTGGTAGCAAATCTCTTTCATGGTTTGATAGCACTCCTCAACCTCTCCACCGGTGGCGGGCAAGCTCCTGGAAACACTAGATGGATGCTACATTTTTATTATTAACCTCCAAGGCCCTGGAATGGAGAACGTGCTATATGAGAAACTGGTGCTTGTACTGCCATTCAAGACTTTACTTTTATTTGTTTTCCATATTTCCAAACACTACTCACCAGCAGTTTGTCTGCCACCATTTTTCCATGAACCCAACCCAGGATTCTCTACCTGGCCTCTCTTCAGAACAGGTTTTTTTTAGGACAAGGCTGCACTGAAAGCTTTTGAATGCACAGTAGTGTCATTTTAGGCTGCAAATTTTAGAAACTTTTCTATGCTAACAAATGCCCTAGTGTCAATGTAGTTAGCTCATTTCACTCACTGAACCTGGATAAAATATACCAGCAAAAGCATCTCTTGCAACCACAAGATGCCTGTACTAGGAGGGCCCATCTGTATAATGCTACGGACAAAGCTTTTAAGTGTATGCTATAATTAAGAACTTTTTGTTCCTGCAGTGCTTTGGTAGAAGTCAGTGAAACTTGGACTCCTATCTCTGTTAGGCATTTCTGAAAGCTCCTCTCCAGAGCATGAAGGGAGTTAAGTAGTTCCTAGCTAAAGTCAGTAATTTCAGGAGGTATACTATACCACCTTCTGTAACATTTGAAAAAGACAGCAAACATTTCGTTGCTGATTATTACCCTTTTTTTCTTTTATTTCTTTAATTTTGTGACATGGTTTAATATGCTTTTCTTCTTTTCCTTTCTCTTGGTCAGGCTGAAAAATCTACAGTGTTTGTTCCATGATGTACGTGGAAGCTGACCACCGCTCTTTCAAGGCAGTCTGCTGCAAGTTTTGTTAAATCCCATCTTCTTTGTATGGCAGTGTGTGGAAGATTGTTACCCTTTTATACCAGTTATTTTGAAGCTTATTTTGTGTTTTAAGGTTTTTATCTTCTGTTTTTGTAAATGTGAGAGAAAGTGAGTACTCAAGATTTCAGAGTTTGTTACCAAAGTCATGGAAAATATGTAAAAAGTTAATTTACTTCAGAGATCCATTTAACTTCCTGGGCCAATTTATCAGTAGATACTTTAGCAGCAAGATGCTATATGACAAAGTTCAATTTCTTTTCCTAGCACAGACTGAATCTGTAAACCCATTCAACAGCCCAGCTGCTAATAAATGATGCTCATAAACTACTGAAATGTTCTTTGAGCAATTAGTCTGGTTTTCAAACACAGTGAACAATTGCTGCTCCTTTTGATTTCATTAGGAGTAACAGGTCAAAATGTATTGATTCTAATTTTTTTTTTAATCAGGCCAAAATGTATTGAATCTATAGTAATTTCTTTGTCCTTTACCAGACTTCTACCACTTGTGCTAAAGAAGTAGTTATCTTTGCTGTCAGTGGTAGGCAGCTATCCTTTACATGGACCTGCCACTCCAGGTGGATATAAGACACACTTCAGAAGCATATTGTTCTTATTTGTAATTCTAAATATTACGTTGTAGGGTGGTTTACACTGATAATACATCTAGCAATAAATTATTCAGAATTTGGCAAGATACCAAAGAGTATACCCAGTGCCATAAGCTCTTGTCTTTTTCAACCATATACAAAACAAGATGAAAAATTTTGGTTTGCTAACTACAAACCTTAATAACATTGAAACTACTGAACTGATTTTCTTAAAACTCTTTTTGTGCATTATACAAAATCCAGAAGACCAGGCAGGACTGAACTGAAGCCAGAGTACTTATACTGTTTCCAAAGTATACAAGGCCGTGTAAGAAAATCCATATTGTACTATTAGGTTGAAACAGGTGCATAACAACAACAAGAGAAGACATACAAATGAACAGTTAGCATAGGTTTCCAACTTCTAACTTTCTTAAAACTAGGATATGCCTAGGTTGTTGGCTTGGCACATGTTATTAGCCAAATCCCACTCTCATCCATATACGAGAAGTTAATTCACATCCAAGGGGCAACACAAATCCAAGCTGGCATCCTTTCTTGAAATTGTAGGGCAGAGCCCATGTTGAGCTCTATTTTGCCCTGTTGGCTTTGCAGTGTAGACCGAGCAAAGGCATGGACCATCAGGGCTCATACTCCACTGCCATTCTCATAATGTCCTGTGCCCATATATTCCAGCACTTTTACCCATCCACTTCCTTCTTGCCTTCCAAATAAATCTGCCATGTTATATAGCCTTGCTCAGCATTTAAGCCTTCATTTCCAGGAGGCCAGATTCAGTTTCTGAACAGTCCTGCCTAACTCTATCAGACAGCATTGAAGATACCCATCCCCCAAAACACTGCTCATCTGACCAAAAAAACTCACCTGAGATCATGACTTCAGCAGAGGCTCTTGTATGAGAGCACCTTGGAAGCAGTTGCAGATATGGGCATCTTCTGAACTTCCGTGCAATGCAACAATCAAATCAGGCACCTGAAGATCCTATATTGCAAAGCCAAGAACAGAAACAGTCAGTCCACCAACACATCCACTGTATGGTCTATGCACTTGCTACTGCCCTAAGCTCAACCTTCCCTCCTTTCTCCCCACTTCTTGACTTCCTCTTGAATAAGGACTGACTTGCTTACAGAAAGAAGAATGGGGACAGGACTGGCAACAGAGGAGACAATGGAGAAGCACCAGAGATAGAACATGGGGCTGGAAGCCCGGGATCAGCCTATAGGGTGAGATGGGCTCTTTGCTATCCAGCATCTACTTTCCAATGACCTGTTCAGGGAGACCCAAGTAACAAGCCCAAAGACAGACCAGCACAAAGGATTACATCCACAGGTTACTTAAGCCCACCTGCCATCTTTTTTCTTGGTATGGGTAAAACTACTAAGAGGGACAGATTTCTGAGTTCTGATCAATAAGGTTATTGTTATGTAGAAGGGCAGACATAACCCATCACTCTGATGTAGGCTTGTACTCTCATCTCAGATCTCTATGCCCTGCAAGATCCTGTCTTTGCTGCCAGCTTCCCTGCTCTCTCTGGGGACCAGGGCTTAACTTATTGAGCCTAGGTATTCCCCTTGGCTCAGTGAGCTGCCTGCTCCTCTCTGCTGTAGGTTACATTGGAGAGCTGCTCACTCAATAGCTGGCTAAAATGCCACTTGTTCTCCTCAAAATGCAGCTCTAGCCTGCTGCTCTCTCCTTTTAAAGTAACAGGGGCTTTGGCACCCTGTTACACTCTCATAGATCCTAAATTGTTTTATAGGAGTAGATTCAGATAAGCTATGCCAAGTCAGGCTAACCAGCTGGGCTAAAGAAAACAGAATTCAAGCAACTCCCAGGGCTGATGGAAGAGGCTGCAGGAACAGATGGCCGTGGCCACCAGCATCTGAGACCCCAGAGGAACAGCCTCAGCAGCAGGGGATGCTCTCTTCTCCTTAGAAACAGGTAAGGGGACCAGGGAGAGGGTAAATAGTACAAAGTAGAGCCAAGTGGGGTGAGGTCCTGCCCTCTCTTGGCACCAGGTAAATCACTGGTTCTTAATGTTTTTAGCCTCAGGTATCCTCTATAATTTTTCTAAATTTAGATTCTAAATCAACGATTCTCAACTGGGATGCTGCTAAATTCAGGTACAGTATGGGGGAGGGGCCTTGAGGCTAAAATGATTGAGAACCACTGCCTTATTCAAATCTCTCTGCATTGACAGGTTTGGGGAATACAAGGTATACCTTCCCCCCAGTCCTTTCCCACATTGACCCAGCTTCAGGGGTGACAAGCACACATTCTGTTTTACACAGTATTGATAACCATGAAGGGCTGTATTGGGGGGGAGGGAGCAGGGGTGCAGGGGTGTACCTCCCACACCATGCTTTGATTTCTGCTCCACACAAACTTTAAAGCCAACTGCCTGAGAGAGGCAGCAGCATTTCTATTGAGGCAGCACTGATGAAGTCAAATGACTGCATGGCTCATTTTAGTCTACCTGATTCCTGCTAATTTTTTTTCATTCTATAGGTTTTAATGATCCTTTCTCTTTTTTAAAGATCCTGGTGGTCCACTATTGACACTAGCTTTTCTTCTGCAACTTTGCTGTCTGTTAGTCATTCCTAGTAATGTCTCTCTTCTGTTTCACAGCCCTGTAGACTGCTTTTAGCTCTATGTAAAAACTTTAATTAGGCATGGTAATATTAACTCAGGTGTGGAAGTGACTGACAGTGAAGTATTGGCAGAACTTTCAAGACACTCAAAAAGACTAGATTTTATTTTACAAATCTGAATGAGATGCATAGATTTAAACTATAATGACTATGGGCATGTGTAGACAAAGTGAGGAGCAAGTGTGCACAACACTTTAAAGCGTGCTAAATGCTTTTGCACCGCTTTAATGGTGCTGGTGTTTGCACGCATCGGCAGCGTATTGTGCATTAATTCCAGCCACTGTAGCACATTCGGTGGCATAATGCACCTTAAATTACTTTGGGACACAGCAAACTAAATCACCTCTGAGGAGGGGGCGATAATGCGGCGTAAATGACTTTGGGACACAGCAAACTAAATCACCTCTGAGGAGTTTTAGTTTGCTGCCCTACAGCTGCAGAGTGAAGCACCAGGCTCCGTACGGCTCAGGGACTGTGCAGACAGCATGTGCAGGCAGCCTGGCAGCAGCCCGGGAAGGCAGGCTCCACCGAAGAACAAAAAAAAGCAGTGAACCCGATTCCCCCCCACCCCCAGAGCCTGCCTACCTGCATGAGCTGCGCAAGGATCCGGTCCTTCCCTCTGCGGCTGCAGTGACCCCTGGGATCACCTGAGCAGGGTGCCTGCAGGTGGGTGCCGCTGGGGGGTGGGCACTGCTACCGCGGAGGGAAGCACCAGCTCCCCCCACACCACCCTGCAGCTCAGGGACCACTCCGCCTGCCAGCAGCTCACTCTCCCCTCCTCACCACCAGGGAGGCACATAAGACATGGGTGTACGCGACACGGGGGTTTACTTCACCCTAAATTGAAGGGATGTTTTTAAAAAAAACCACCACTTCAATTTAGAGCCCCCGTTTCATCTACACATGCCCTATAGGACTAATAAAACAAAGCTTTTGACTATTTTTTTGCCTAGTTGCTTATTTTTTTAAACTTAATATACTCTCTAGCAAATTAGTGCACAGTCCAATAGTTATATTTGTTTTTTGCTTTGAAGTGAAACTGAATAATATAGTGCTAGGCCCCTACCATATTGGTAAGGCTTCTGGTTTCTCTTTAAGTAGTGAACAACGTGTGTTGTATTATGTGTGAGGATGCACCATGCCATCTGTACTCCTCTTATCAAAATCCTAAATCCACCCATGTAATCATGTCCTTTGGAGGGAATAAGTCCCCACTTGCCCAAACTGGTAACCCCAGATCTCCTCAGCATCACACCCCTTGCCGGTGTATCCCAAATTTCACTATGATATGGGAAATGAAGCAAGATGATGAAACAGCTTTAATTGAAGTGTGTGCAACCTGCACCCACTAAAATAATATTTATATTTGCCTAGTCATGATAAATGCAAATCATAAACCAGGTATAGTCATCTTTCTTGCCTGCCATTCTTACTAGCTCACAGTTCTTCCACCAACTTTAGTACACCTCCCACAGCAAGTTCAAGGTGCTTATTCTTTTCCAGGTTCTGCTCAGTATCATCCTTGCTTACATCTCTGCTTTCACTGAGTTTTTCTCTATTCTAGGGTTGCTTGGGACATCCTTAGGAGCATCTGGAACTTGCTACTGTCAGAACAGACTACCTTTATATTTTCCTTTAATACCCACTTGCTGCAGGGACCGTATTTGCTACAGCTTTGTACAACACCAAACAACATTAATTCAGTGATTGTGTTTAATAACAACAAAAACATTCTCAATTTGTGTGATGGCAGCTTTAAATTATGAATCTAACTTCTGGAAGGACAGATATCCCCCTAGCTGGTTTCTCATGGCCATAAACTGATACACATCAAAAACATCTTCCTCCTTCCGCTATATCTATTGTTATTTCTTTCCCGCTCTACAAAGCATTTTATGATTACCATTTGTATGAAAGTAATTTTGTATGAGAAAGTTGTACTGCATCCAGCCCCTCCACCCCAGCTATTCCACTTTTTTGCAGATGAGAAAGGGAGTTCTGACAGTGTCATGCACGGATTCTGGACTTGAAATCCAGCATACACATTTAAGCATTGAATTTGGTCCCAAGAATCCACCAGTCTGCCTCAGATCCTCATGAAAAAGGATACATTTGCATGTAACTGTTCCTTTTGATCTTTATACCGCTAGTACTTTTTAATTTAAATGTTTTATAAATAGTTACAGATTACTAGACGGGCAGCAGGACTTTCATCCCGAAGTGTTATATAATGCCCTGAAGGTCTTTCTATTTTATTAGAGAGTGTACCATTCACAATTAATCTAGAAAAAGATCATTTAGCTCTCTGCTTCAGAGTCTGGATACTATCAAATACATCCTCTAATGCAAACAGAAGTACTCTCAGGCCATTGTACATATTTAGAAGAGACAGAAAGAATGCACAAATCAAGATGATGGGAAGTTAATAAGGCAAGAGTCCCAGGTGTATAAACCTGCCAACAGTATTTGCACATAATACATGTTTAATATATATGGAACTTTTCAACAGGAAAGGTTACTATTACAAGTCTAACCTTTGCAAATCAAATAAAAATACAGTGGAATTTAGAGATGGCTGGAGTACTAAAAAAAATAAAGTTTTGACTGATTCTCTGGTATAAGATCTTGGCATTTGGAGAAGACAGAAGTCAAGAAAAATCACATCTCAGAACTGAAGTTTTAAAAAAAGCACAGCTAACAGTTAGAAGATGTAAATGCTGTGAATAGGAAGTTTGTCTCCCAAAGATTCCACAGGTCTTGTTCAAAACTATATACATTTTTTTTAAACTGTGTAAACTTATTTTCTGATTAAAGTCCCAAGCTAAGAGCCCACAGCTCCTGGTTGGAAAATGATCAATAAATAATGCCTTCTAATACTCCCCTTCGGTACTAACTAGAGCAGCCCTGTGAGAGTTTACAAAGTGGTTGAGCTCACACAGCTATGTGCCAGCCCAGCACTGCTTCAGCATGCTTAGCTGCAGCCCACAGGCTAAATGGAAACCAGACTGGAACCTCTCCAGCCCCACAGGGCTATCCTTCCAGAGGGTCTGCAATTAATTAAGGCTGAAGGGGAGCTTTGAATAACCCCTTTGTGGAACAAAATACACACAGTCAAAACCCAGCTGACAAACACAACAAAACTGACTTCATGGCTTCTTATGAGAAAATCATTAATGGCTAGAGAAATGAAGAAATACTTTGTTCAAGTCACTAGTGTGAATGCAATGTATTCAGATTACAAAGCGGTCCTGCCCTGTTATAATAAATATCATATAGTTTTAGCCATGGGTAACCAGGTGTATAAAAGCCAGTAATAACACATTAGGTTTTAAGTTAGCATACAGTACCTACTATTACATTTTCACAGAGTTCACTTACAAAAGGAATAAGCACTCCAATACCAGCAAAACTTTCCAATTCAACAAACACCAAAGAAAATCCTGTCGCCTGATGCACCACTACAGTTTGTTTTCAATTCTTTCTTCATGTTATTCTGTTACATAGATGGGTTTTTAAAAAATGAATAAAGTTTAACAAGGCAATATCTTTCCTTTGCATTAATGAAATGCACGCTGTCTCAGAGTCAGAAGAGCATGCTGAAACACAGTTAAATGTTGGTTAAGTATTTAGGCATTAAAAGAAAAAAAAGTCATATATAATGTTTTTAAAAGAGAAAAATTTTAATTCTTACTTAAAACTAAGAAACCTGGAGGAGAATCCAGATCCCAATCCTGAGTGAAATTCTAGGGACAATGTTCAGGCCAGATGACACAAGAACATAATCTTTAGGGTCTATGAATCCATGATATAGCCTAGTAAGGCACAGCATTTTGGACTGTCTATTAATCAAAACTGCAAGACATACAGAAAAGTGTAAGTCTGTTATTCATAATATATGCCTATGGTATGGGACTAAAGTTAATGCTGGTTACTGCCAGATATGATGCAAGCAACACAGGGCACGGCCAGAGTTTGTGCAAGTCAATGGACAGTCTCACTGACCTCAAAGCATTTTGGATCGGTCTCATAATGGGTGAGCTTCCTTTCCTCTAGCCAGATTGAAAGCCCAGATAGAAGCAAGAGTCAGTGGCAGACCAACGGGGGGGCCTTCAGAGTTTTTATTGCACGACGTGACTAAGTATTGCTATGAGAAGGATTGGCCCGGGGGGGGGCGGGGTGTGCAAATGCAAACATTGGCCCCCGGGTGCCCAGACACCCACGGTACGTCACTGGTGAGATTGCTCTTGTATCATTCCAGCCCTCACTTCTGCTAGCATGTCCTTAACCCAGCCTGCATCTCTCTTGAGATGAGGATGCCCAATTCATTGTCCTTTCTGACCTAACCTAGGATTCAAACCGAGGCTTCCAAAGCAGAAAGAGTGCAACCTCACCAATTAACATCTCAGGCACACATCTAAGCAGTTCTAGACAGTACCACTACTGACATTCAACATGCAGGAAATATAAAACTATTACATCAAAGCAAAAGCAGCACAGTAATTTTCTAAGCATATGTCATATCTCTAAAATAAATAAATTCAGATGAACATACTGTACTTGCTTTAGGAGCTGAAAACACAATTGAACCTTATTTTCTTCAAATTTTGACAGCAATTAGGAGTGACTTTTCCAAACTCAGCTCCATCCTTCTGGAGACCTGTGTCAAGCATGTCAAATCTTTTTAAAATACCACCAAATAACTGTTCTATTTCCAGAACATGTAATTAAAAAAAAGACTATCCACCTAAAAAAACCCTAAAGCCTCATTTTACTATTGCTGTCTCTTAATGGTTCCAAGACATAGCTTGCTGAGGAGATGAAAGCACAGATTAAATATCAGGCTCTATGGGCTATATGCAAAATAATTAACCATCACACAACTGGCATTGTATAAGCCCTCTGTCAAAGGTTTGGACATTTTGGTGTGGTTGTCTACCACAAGGGATACTTATCAAATAACCTTGAAGAAGAAATGCCATCTCCAACTCTTTGTCTCACCCAGCCCACCTTACAGACACTGAATCATTCTCTCTCTCAATGTAGACCAGATAAAACAAGGGATGTTCTTAAACTCCCACATTGCCTGCTTTTATAGTGTTGCAAGGTGATCAGATATCATTCGGATGTAAGTGGAGTATGTCTTGAGAGAAAAAATGAATGTCTACTGATTTCCTTCTCCACCACCACTTCTTAATAATATCCTAATACCCTGGTGCCTTGCACATTCCTAGGGGCTGAACAGCCAAGAAGTTCAGTTCATGCCTCCAGAGACACAAGTTCAAGCTCTACTCTGGACTCATGCTGAAGGCTGTCCCCAGTCAACTGAACTGCAAATGGGTAGCTGGTCTTCAAGCTAAGGAGTCAAAGGCAGCGGCATGTGTGCCACTGGCTACAGATATTGGTGTCGTTAACCACTCACCCATGGGCTGCTATGGCTGAGCAAACCTTTGACTTTGTCATGAACTTTGTACAGCACTGTCGCTGTTTTACAAATTCTGATATTAACAATTACGCTATTGCAATTAGCACTAAGACTCGGAAACTGGAAAGAAAGGCTTTCAGGAAACCATTTTGCACATGTAAAACAGAACTGCAGATTTGTAAATGCATGGGGGATGAGATCATCTGTGGCAAACCACCTTCCCTCTTCATGTTGCCCAGGCACATTGCATTATCCTCTATCATCACCAGCTCTGCTTCCTCCTAGCTGCATTTGCTTTCAAGTGCATACAAGTATGTATGTAACCTAGATCAGGTTTCTCTTTCCTCTAGAAAAGGGTAGTAAAAAGACATTGACCAGTTCCCGTTCATTTAGGGTTAGTCTACACTGCTTCTTTCCTGTGCCTGGAAACACTGCTATGAAGCATGCCCCGCCAACTCGCTCTTGCTCAGAACATGAAATCCCAGGAACGGAAACAACGCAGCTCCCTCAGCATGTGTCAGTAAGCCTGCTCAGGGCAGAGAGTTCTGGGGGTATGCTCAGAGCTGCTGTAAGACAACTAGGGATTTGGTGTGTGCACAGAGGGGACAGACCATGGTTAGCAGCAGCCAGCCCAGCGGAACAGCAGTGTAGACATACCCTTAAAAGTCACGACTAAAAGTGTTAACTACAGCAGAAGTTTGAACACTTCCTAGCCTGAGGAGTTTGTTAGATCACTCAAACACCCCCAGTTTACAAACATATTTCTTGATGCATCAGAATGGGAAAATCAGTACCAAAATACCTCAGTTCCTCTGGTCTCACACAATACTTCTAAGACCGTGTATCCCAAAGTGCCATTTTCACCAGCTATTTTTATCTAACTTTTGACTGGCTATATAGCTATAATAAGCTTTCAGTTCTAAAAAACCGGGTAATCAACTACACCCTGCAGAGCCAAGAGTGATCACTGCTGAGATCAGAAAAGCTTGGCTTTCCCCTCCCCAGTCAGCCCTGCAGTTTGCAGGTTTTGGAAGAGCCCAAGAACAATTCCTGTCTATTGGCAAGGAGATGGGTTGCCATTCCCTCCCCATCAGAGTGTGTTTCAGTGTCTCCATTTCTTCAGGTCAAAAAAAAAAGACATAATTTAACATACAAGTTTCCCCTACTAAGGTTTGGTTTCTAGGTATTCAACCCTAAACACTTGCACCTAGGGTTGCCAACTCTGAATCTATTCCAGGAGGTTTCCACAACGTCCGCGTGCCCACAACACACAACCTGAACATGCCTGCAATGCTGTTGCATATCAGTTATGGATAACAGTGTGTAGATGTTACATCAGGAAGGCAAACACACATCACTATTACATTTTAAAAACTCACTAGACTACTGTATAAATTGAATTCAACATTTAATATTTTAATGAATACCCTATGAATGAATTAATTTACCTCCTGGGTGACTCCCAGAAGTCTCCTGGACATTTAAATCTAGTTTCTGGAGACTCCAGGGCAATCCTGGAGGATTGGCAAGCCTATTTGTACCAGGACTCCTCTTCTTCAAGGATTTTATAGTCTGTCTGGCTCAAGGCTCCATACACTGTTCCTCTGCCCTCAGCCACCTATTCTTTCAGCCCTATTGTACATCTGGGCCCTGGAGAAGCAAACTGTAGCAGCCTATCTTTCTAGCATCTCTCCCTGCCTAAACACCAGACTGCCTTTTAAATGTCCCACCTGTCCCTCAACCCTCCCTTACTCCAGAAGGCTTGTCATTCTTCTCTCCTCTTGAAACAGCAACATCTCATAATTCGGAGGGACTGATACTCCAGCCTTAAACAGACTGGAGGATTCATAAGTAGAACTGGTCAGAAAGCAACTTATTTTCACAACAGATTTTGAAAGGAAATGTTTTAGCAGAGATGTTCTGGTATTTTATTGAGAAACTGAAGATTTTTCAGCTTGCCTTTTTAGATCTGTTTCAGAATCGCCAACATTTTTTCTCCTTTTTGCAGGTGAGCAGGTGGTAGCCACACTTTGCTCCCTATAAAAGACACATATGGCACAAGGCCAAAAGTAACCCCTTCCTGTGATTTGTGTCTATCAGTAGGTCAAACAACAACAGCATATGATCTTCTATCTGAGCCTTCTCCCTAAGTAAACTGCTGATTGAATTTCCACCAAGACCTCCTTGTCTCCTAGTCTTAATCCCCTCTAACAAGAAGGCCATGCCATCTCTCTCATGTCCTAGTGGATATAGAAACTTACTCAGCATGTCTGTTCAATGCCATAATTCTTACTAACAGTGTGTCAGTGTGTAAACTCTGCATTCCTATGCAGGGTCAGATGACTGCCAAGTTGATTTTCTCTGAATTTAGCTGCAGATTTCAGTGACCTTTACAAAATAAGTCAAGAGTGTTATTTCTGCCTTGGGACTGAGTGATATGTACAATCTTTTTTCTGATCAGTATTTCTCTCTCTCTTTC
>NW_005842113.1:1650918-1674414 GCF_000455745.1 Alligator sinensis | reverse complement strand
TCCGTCCTCCCCAACACACCTTAAAATGCAGCTGAACTGATTTTGCTCAGACTTTCCAGAATGATTCACTTCTGTCTGAGAGAGGCAAGCATGGAACATTTCAACCCAAAAGCAACTAGTTTGACAAAGGCATGTGCAACTGAAAAGGTAGGTTGAAATGGAAGCTAGATCTCAACTTAAGTATAACACGGACTAACCATTCTCTCTGTAAGGGCCTTGTTACACATTACACCGTGAGCTGCTCAAATGTTGATCAGTATTAGTACTAGCTCAAGTCTGAAGCAGGGACCTGGAGGGCTAAAGGGTAAGAATCCCCCCTTCCCATTCTGGGCTTCCCACTTCCCCCTGGGGCTCCCCCAGTTCTCCACCCCCACTATTGCTTGTGGCTCCCTGCACTGTCTGTGCAGGGGAAGCAGGCAGGAAAGGGTTAACCTGCCTGCCCAGCCCTCACTGCCACCCTGCTGCTCTTCTCCAGGCTGAGTCCAGCCCAGAGAGCAGCAGTGGTGGCAGCAGCCTGGCAAGCAGGTTAACCCATCCCTGCCTGCTTTCCCAGGACAGACAGCACAGGCATTCAAGTAGATGGAGTCGGGGGCAGCAAGCAAATACCTGGGGTGCTGGGGAAAGGAGAGGGGGCAGTGGGCCTAATCTGGGCTGGCAGGGGATGGGAGTAGGTATTTACACTAATTTGTAGCCTAGAGTGGTTAAACCTTAACATAAAAGATCTGAGAAAACTTAGGCTGGGGTGTCATAACTTTAAGTCACCTCGGGCACTTTTACACATGCGTCAGGGGTGGGGGGGAGGAGGGCACTTTAATTAGAGTGGCTCCAAGAGCTACCGTAATTAAAGTCCTGCAGCGCCTCATGTATCAGCATCCCCATCCTTTAAAATGGCATTGGGGGCACTTGAACTAAAGCTCGTTCAATGAGCTTTAGTTCAAGCACCCCCACCACCATTTTTAAGCATGGAGACACTGATGCATGAGACATGGGAGGCTGCTGGAGCCTGGTGAGTAGATTACACATTACACAGTTTAATGTTGAGTCTAGAGTGGCTATACCTTAGTGTAACACAAGCAGGGTAACACATATCAGAGATAAACCTAGGCTGGAGTGTCATAACTAAGTCACCTAGGGCACTTTTGGAAGCAGATTCAATTAACTGAGTCTGCTCTGACGTGCTGTGATCACAGCATGTCAGAGCAGCCTCTGTACTTGTGTACAGGCAACCCTAAGATCTTAAGATTAGTTTCAGGTGTTAATATGTGGACAATCATGGGATTAGGAGCTCAAGGAGCTGCCTAAAATTAATGTGCAACAAGGCCATCACTCAGACTTTTATTTACTGCAGGTTCTTTACAGTTTCAACAGTTCCAGCCATCTGGCCTTCTTCAGGAAGATGATAAAAACATCAGTCTGTTTAAAAGTATTTTTTGGATGAAATCGAATGTTAGTTACTGCAACATATTGTCTCCAAAAGCCAGATGAATGATGCTAAGAGGGAAATCAGAGGAGCTAAAAAAACAACTATCTGGTAAGTAGAGAGGGGCCGGGAGGAGAAACAAAGACCCACTGAGCCATCCTCTAGCTAGCCTGATATTGTATCTCAGATAACAAGCATGACTCAAGTTTCAGAGCTCTTTGGGAAAGGCAAGCTGTCTCACTCAGTTCAGGGAACATACACATGCACATTAATGAAGAGTAAAGTGGCAGGAGAACGGCATATTAACTAAACAGTTTTATAGGAGGAAAGGGGCTGAGAACTAGATATAATGGCTTAAAACTTCACAGCGATGTTTTTAGTCAGCGAGGTCTCCCGATTAAACTCTGTATGGTATCTGCCTCAAATGCCTGGAAAGAAGCCCCCACATGTTTGTCCAAACTGTGCCAGGCCACTTACTGCCAACAATAAATAAATGTTTACATTTATCTAAAACTGTAATAGTCTATCACAACAATTTCAAAGCAATTATTTCCTTGTGCAAAAATGTTTTCAGTGACAAGTCGAGACATTTATTGGAATTGTGGTCACAGGGGATTTCTGTTGTTTATGAAGTACAGGAAGAAACCACTCATGGCTCTTTAAACTTCAGACATTTGTTACAGTGCCATAAAACCCAATTTTGCTTACATGACCAAAGCCAGATAAGATAGTTCTGTTCATTTCAAACTAAGCTAAACATAATGGCATTAAGAAATTCTCAGCTCCAACATATGTTAAGAGAGATAAAGTAATGGATGGGACAAACTGTTTCTGCTGTTCCTGGCGTAGCCTCTGAAACTTTGGACATTCAAGGACCCATTCAAAGATGACATTCACTGCTCTATTCCATAAAGTCATGCCATTGGTATCGCTTCCATGAGACAAAAAGGTCCAAAAGTCTCCCTTGCAGTTATCTTTAAAAAAAAAGTCCCCTGCATGCCAGAAGCCCCCGCCTCCTGCAACGTTGAGCTTTTATTTACCATTTCAGAGAATTTTTATTGCATTTGCTTGTATACCACACTCACCTTTCCCCAAAAATTCAGGTCTCCAAAACTGGGGGGTGTATCTTAAGTGGGGAAACTGATTTTCTTCATCAAAATAGACATATGGAGACACTGCTGCACAATGGCTGCCAGGTAATCTCTCTCATCCAGCAAGCAGGAGACGTGGAGTCTGTTGTTAGCCCTTTCGCAGACACTCTCAGATTGGTAGCAGTGTTTGACAGCTATTTTGCAGCATAGCCTCTCCATGAAAAAGCCAGCTCTAGGTTGGTTCTTTTCTTTTTTCTATATTCTGCCTTCCAAAAATAGTGTGCGTCTTATTTGAGACCATGTGGTATGCAAGAAAATATGGAATGTGTTCCTATGGATATATAATGTATTCTTTACCATATGTTTATTATAAAATGCCCCCCAACACATACACACACATGCACATGGATCCAGCCCCTCCAAAAAATGAAACACATTGTTTTTGAGAAAGACTGCGCTATCCTGTTTTGACACATCCAAAACTTTTTTTTTCACTTTATTCCTTTACAGCTGAAACTAGTTGCAGAATACTACCCACATTTGTGAATAGTTTCAGCTGCTCTGAACTTTGGGAAATAAAGATTCACTGAAAAAATGTTCTGCATTCCATTAATAAAAAAGGAGAACTATTCGATTCGTCATTTAAAAAAAATAACACATATTTTCTTTTCTGCAATAAACTATGTATGTAATAATTGATAACAAAGAAGAACAGAAAGAAAGCCACATGGAATTGTTTGTGTGTCCCAGAAACAGCCTGTTATCTGGACAGAAACCTTGCTATCAGAAACTACAACTTGACCGCTAGAGTTTGAAAGAACTCACCAGGTATTCTTCCCACATTGAATGCTGGAACATACTGTAGTTCACACAAAAAACTCTCTTCAACTTTGATATAAGCAATGCATATACTAGGGCCACAGACTGTAAAAATAAAGGAGTTTTCCTAGATTGGCAGTCTCTGAGCTGAGACTCTGTTGCCTTGCTCTATAATTTGTTGTTGGGGGACACTAACCTGGAGTGCACACTACATTGAATTTGCAGTCCAAATCAAAATTTGCAGTCCAAAAGCAAAAATAAGGTAGAGGTTGAAGATAAAGAAAATTTTCTACCCCTAGCAAAAAAAAAACCATAATAGAAAAGCATTCACAAGTGGGCTTATTTTGACCATAATTTTGTATGACAATTCAGCACAACGTACTGCTTTCTTTTTATCTGGGAGGCTTTTGTGGAGCATGCATTCAGTTTGACACATCACATAACCTGTTCTGCTCCAGTTAAAATTAAATCCCTATTCTAAGAGTGAAAAATTAACTAAAGCATGTGGGATGTTAAATGTGGCTTTGTACAAGCACATTAAAAAACTGACCTCATTGTTTCTTCACCTCCTGCGTGCAATCAAATTCTGATCAAAGTGTGGAAGAAGATATCCTCTTCCAGAAAGTAATAGTTTTCTCTCTATCGATTATAGGGTTCACATTGTATTCCCAAGGTTTACACATCTCTCAGACAGACGCTGTAGTAACATGTGCACAGACTGCAACTGGTTTCATAAGAAGCATAAACCTAGGAGGGGCAGCCAGAACAGAGACTGTAACAATAAGCAAATAAGTAACATTCATCAAATAAATAGAATGTAAGCAAGAATCTTGTCTATAATGCATATACCACCATTATCGCTAATATTATTACTGAAATGGGGTCAGTGCTGCCTAGCAGTTAGAGATCTCACTCTAGTGAGACTTGGGAAACTTGATTCTATGTCTGTGCCTTTGGCTCACTGGTGACAGTGACCAGGTCACTCTGGGCATTTTTGTACATGTGTTGGGATGTAGCATTGGGTGCTTTTAATAAGTTAACTGTGCTAATTAAAAGTGCATGCACATAACGTATATCAACCTCGTCATGCATCCCTGCACTGGAGAAATGGCAGCAGGACACTTTGAATTAAAAAGCTCATCGAACATGCTTTATTTCAAAGTGCACTGCTGCCATTTTTTTCAGCATGGAGATGCACGGGCACGCTGATACACGTGACGTGGCATAATGCTTCAGAAGACTCGGTTAATCAATGTGATGGAAAAGGCTCCGCACACCCATTATCTTTCTGTGCCTGTTTTCCCATTTCTAAAATAAGAATAAATTTATTTGCGATGTGCTTTTAAATCTTCTCATGAAAAGTGCAGAGCTTGGTATCATCGTTAATGCTCGATTAATTGTGTCTGCTCCGTTGAGCCGGATTTCACAACTCCCTTGTATCCCATTGACTAGACAGAGGCAGGGCTGAACTATGTTAGCTCAGGTGGCTCAGGAAGACCTTTGACTCTGAAGTTACAGTCTATGGCTAGGTACAGATGTTACACTTAATGCGTGTTAAGTGCACAGGAAGCATTTTAAAGCCATAACAAAACAGACCTTCACGGCACTTAAAACACTTTAAAAATGGCAGATCCTGCTCTAAGTTAATCTTCAATGGATATAGTATTAAACTAAAGAACTTTAGAGCGCTTTTTTGAATGTGTACCATATCCATCACACTTCAATGTAGATTGCATTTTGCTGCCATCTCAGGGCCCCTCACTGGGCACCTTGCTAGCCTCAGCTGGTGCACATCTGCTCTGGGCAAACACTGGCCCAGCCCCACCCCTGGGCTGTCACAGAAAGGAGAAAGAAAAGGCTCTGTCTACTCCCTACACAACCAGGCAGGGGGAAGCGGGTGGGGAAATGGAGCTTCTCTGCCATGTAAATCAGCCCCCCTATTCTATAATTTTTTTAGAGTGAGGCAGTGTCAATTTCTTGGCTTTTATGTCATCCTTCCAGACAATTATCTGGTAAACTTTCTTTCCATTGCCTCCTTAGGCTTTGTACAAACTGAACCTCTGAAGTAAAGGGGGGCATTGTACATCAGTTATCCCATAAGAAAAGTGAAAGATCAAAGGTCATCACAAGAGGAAATTTGGGCTAAGCACTCCAGGTTTCCCATCTCCCTCTTCAGGAAGTGCCACAATCCCAGTGTGCCATGAAGTCTTGTTTAACCTTTGAACTTATCAAACAACACTCAACAAGCACTTAGATCAATTTTCTCCCAAGATACTGAGAAAAGAGAGACAAAGAAGCTGTACTCTCTCTTGGTCTAACATTTGAGGGGCTAGAGTAGCAGCATATTCAGATTTCTCCTAAGTTTTCAGAGTGATTCTTTATTTAAGAAGAGATCTGCATGTTTGTAGCCTAGATGTTTAATGTAAATTTATACAATCCAGAAAAAAAATATTTTGCCAATCAAACCCTTGAAATGGACTCATTACCTATTCAAGTATATCTTATAAAAAAAACCATGTTGTTTGTGCTGGCATATATGATCTGAATGATCAAAAACAGTCGCAATTCTCTCATTTATTTTAGACATATGGAATGAGATAATACTCATTCCACCTAAAATGCAATAGCCACCCAGATGTAACTTGGGGATATTATAACTCACATGGTTTGGTAATAATCACTATATTTACAGTCAGAGGTTTGTTTAAAGAAGTTACACCAAGGAAAAAGTAGGAAACAGTGGCAGAATATTCAGTAATCTCCTTTGCTTCATAGTAACAGATACATGCCTTTTATATGCCATTTTTAGAAACTAAACTCTCACAATATTAGAATCACAGATGAAATAAAAGAAATGTAGTCAATGTTACCATTGAATGTTTGAAAGACTGTTTCTAGGTTAGCTAACAGCATCTCCAGAGACAAGAGAAACAGAGTGAGGTTCATGCCCCTTGGCTCACTGGAGTAGGACTGGCACAAGTGAGGCTGGGTGTGCGGGTTAGGCGGATGAAAGGATGATGGAGCTGTCTTTCCAGCGTTCCCTTTACCAGAGAATGTCATGATGAGAAGCTACAGTAAGCAGAATTCCAGAGAGTCACTATGGTGTTTCTGCTCATTATTTGTAATAGGACAGAAAAATCAAGTTTCACACATAGGACTACTCAAGTACCAGTACTCAACTTCAGAGGAGTAACAATGCAGCTGCAACACACGGGCTCAGTGGCAACTTTCATCTGCCCCTGTGACGTTGGTGTGATGGTGAGACTACATAAGGTGTCATTTTTCCCCCAACCCCCAGGAGTTGGTGCCCAGGTTGGCTGCCCTAGTCATCCCATTCTAGTTGCTACTGCTCAGCTTTTAGGTTGCAGCTAAGAGATTGTTACAAATATGCCTGAGAAAAATGGAAATACTTTCCCAGCTGTCTGGTTCTTCAGTGCTTAACACCCCAAGTCCTAGAATGTTGTTTATTCTCCTAGACAATTTTCCCCCAGACATGCACAAGAGACAATGCACCCTGCAGTTGAAGCATGGTTTCTAGGTAAAACTTGCTAGTCGTAGTAGTCTATGTTCTATAACTGGGAAATTTTACATCTGAATGGCATCCATGACTAACCTATTTGAATGTCAATGTGAAATCATACTGAGTAAACCATACTCAGAGCTGAAAAGATTGGGTTGGAAATAAAGGGTTAAATTCAGTTCCCCGTTACACCAGTGGAACAAGGAGCTAGTACTGGAATCTGGTAAACACGAAGAGTGAGGCAGAATCAGGCTCAAGACTCTTGATAAAAATAGGTAGGATGCTGACCCCTGCCCTGGGCCATGTCAGCCCTCCACCCAGAATAGCCTCTAACCTCTGCTTCCACTGCCTATGTAGAACATTGTTCTGGCTATTTCGGTATAGCCCTTCCAGGCTCCTTCCCAGTGCTCTTATCATCAAAGGTCTCCTTTCTAAGCAAACCCTCTTGCTCAGGGAGACCACTGGCAACCTTCCTCCACTCACTTGGGAAGAGCCCTGTGGCCAAGGTCTTTTCTCGGTACTCTCCTTCCTGCAGACTGAACAGGGTCTCAGACTCTTGCCATCTAATTAAAGTGTTTTGATACTTGCTTTTTTTCTTAAAGCTCCAACTCCTGAAGTCACAGGCTTATACAATGCCCACGTTTAAACAAATTTAAAAAATGTAATTCTGCCCCTCTTGAAAACATAATCCCTGAAGGTTTAAAAGCCAGAGCAAAAGCAAAGTGTTACATATTATTTTTGCAGGGGTTTGGGTTGTAGCCATGTAGGTCTAAGGACATAGGCAGACAAGGTTCCTTGGGTGAATTTGCTATCTTTTATTAGACCAACCTAAATGGTTGGAGAATAGTTATTAAGCAAGCTTTCGGGTTCAAAAACCCTTTGTCAGGCTAAGGAAGCTTCAGCAGTTGGTGTGTGCTCTTCCTCGATGGAATCATATTATTTTTAAAACTCTCATGATTCTTGGAGGGCTTAACTCATCATTTCCTCCTTGAAGGAGCATAATGAGCAAGGTATTACTCTACAGCCCTACCCCAACTTCCCAGCTAGGTTTATTAACCCCTTGTGACCCTCCCAGGGAACTACAAATTGCAGACTGGCCTCCCTTGAAAAGATTAGATCCAGGCTTTTCCTAAAAGAGACAGCCTACCCCATGACAACTATTACAGTTTACAATTTTGCTACTGTAACATACTGAACTATTATTGAAGAATAAACTTCTTTAAAAATATTTGAAGATAATTAATATTTTCAAAACTAAGACCCTCTGATGAATGGCTTCCTATAAATGTAAATTGTATTCCAATAACCTATAGTATTAGACACTACAATGCAAATAGTGAAAAAAAGCACAGCGTAGGTCATCATAATGATGAAATATCAAACAGTTGTCCATATATACTGAAGCATAAGTGCTCACTGCGTACAGTAGCACCATTCCTGAGACAGCTCAGAATTGTTTTATTCTGCCTCTTGTTGTGATAAAACTGCTTCCCAGTTGCAAAAAGGAAAGACAATATGCAGCAACTATTGTTGAATGGAAAAACACTCCCAGAGATGATCTCAGTAGCAGCCCAGTGCAGGACTTAAGGTCAAAAGCCCACAAAACTTGGTGCCTACAACCCCAATGTTGCTAAAAGCATGCATAACAAAGTTACAGACAAAAAGGAAAAGGGCCAAGGAGAGGCCAAAATTAGTATGACCACCAAGCTAAAAACCTCCAAGACCTAAGAGCAGGAGATTGCATCAGAATCAAACAATGTAGAATCATGCTTTTGGAAGTAAGCTGCACAAACTGACCAGGTAAATCCTCGCTCATGTAAAGTAGCAGTGGCTGGCTATATATTTCACAGGAAGTCTCATGAACATCAGGGCCTGAGGCTGAGCCTCCTACTAGCCCAGCCCACCCTTCTATGTGTTTGGCATTCACCCCGGCTGGAGGTCACTAGCACAGGAAGTCCACCAGTACTCTATTTCTGCTCTGATCCTTCTGTATACTACACTCTGCATCTATGACCCGTGATCAGAACCAAGCACAAAAAGGAGAGAAAAGTAATGGGAAGATAGTTTCTTAAAAAGTCTCAATTAAAGCAGAGCCCACTAGGAAGCAGTCTGCCTGTTACTTGTCTCTCCTGTGTTTTGAACATAGCTGCGGCAAGGTAAATTAGACAGATAGAAGTGGCTAAGGCAACCTTCAGGGACAATTAGCATGCCTGAAGCAGAGAACTTAACAGCACTGCTAGGGTATACACTCAGCACCGTCATACATTGCTTCATCTCTGAGATTTGGCATATAAGAAGTGGGAGCAAGCGGGCAGGGTATGTTTCATAAGTGTGCCCTTGGGTGCAGCAAAGAGACATGCTCTTAGAGAGCACTGCTTTCAATATGGTGTGGAGAAAGAAAGACATCTTAAATGTTTCAATGGCCTGGAACTCTACCTTTATACCTGCCTGGGTGATGAATAGTAAAAAAAACCTTCTTCATATTTTGGGCCTAGACAGGACCACATCAGCCTGGTATAGAGATGCTGCATAACAAAGCAATGTGTGACTTATATACAGTCATCAAATTTGGGTATTCAACAACAACTTTAAGAAAAGGCCATCATTCTGAAGTTGATTTGGTGACTGAATGGGGATTAGGGAGTAGCCTAGCCCATATGAATAGTTACATTTCTATCAGAAGGTGCAAGCTGTTCTTTTTCAATTGATGTTGTGTCCTGTACAATGCACCATACAAAACATGTTTTTTTAAAAGTTTGTCCAGCTGTGTACCGCATAAAACCTTCCAGGAAGACATTTGGTCAGAGGAATACTGTAGCTCTATTCACTGCGTTTAGGGCCTCTGTTGCTTTGCTGTCCAAATAATACATGTACTGCTTTCAAGCTGGTTAAAAGGAGTTCAGTGGAGGAGGGGAGAGAGAGGGGAAAAAATACAACCACCTGAACACCCTGGATGAAACTTTAGCAGCCAAGCTAAGACTCGAAACCAAATGTGTATCTTTGTTTCAATGCATTGAAACGTATTTTTGCTGGGTTCTATGGATTATTATAGCACCTAAGGTTTTCCAAAAACCTCAGACAAGTTTACCACAGAAATTAAGCTGTCTACCATCTGTAAAAGATTTAGCCAAGAGTTTTCTTAATTCCCCCCCCCCCCGAAATACATTTAGCTTAATTCTTTTAAACGTTTTGCCTATCACTCAAATCCATATATATCAGGGACTGGAGAGTTGGCAAGATTTTTGAGGGCAACTTTTTTCTTCTGAAGGATTAGTTGTGCATTGGTGAGCTGAAATTTTATATGCAGAGTAACACTCTGAATATGAATTATTTCTTGGGAAACACTGCACCTATTCTTGGGAAAGGAGAAGTAAAAACTTTACTTGGAAATTCAGCTGAGGAACTGGGATTAACACCCTTTATTCTCCTCCCAAATGGTGATTTATTTTCAGAAAGTTTGACCAGACTTTAATTTAATTTCTGCACTACATTGTATTTAGAAGCTGCCTGCAATTAAATAGGTGCACTCAGATAATGACAATACATACCAGTCAGAACTTTTAAGAAAGGGAAAGCTTGTATTTTCTCAGCAGAATTTAGAATACCTTGTGTCCCAGCTAAAACTGTCACGGGAAGGCCAAACAGGATTCATTATTACTTCCTATCAAGGTTGCTAGCGTGTTGATTGTTTCCACTTGTCTGTTTTACCTGAATGTTTCCCCTTCACCCAAGAATTCGTATTGAACTTATTCCAAAGGCACTAAAAGTGTCATTTCACTCTCTCAGCCAAACCCAGATTGCTTGCCCAGCAAATAACCAACTCATCTGCAGCATGCACCTTTTCCCTAAGTATTTATACATTTATTATGGCTTATGGTATGGTGCTTCAAGAACCTCGGGGCAGTGAGCTGAAGGAGCTTTAGAAATAAAATGATTATCCCTTAAGTGTTTGACAACATAAAGTTTGCCAGTGCGTAAACACTAAGGGATTAGCTGGATTAATTTTTCAGCAGTGATTTTGGGAGACTGGCGTTTGGGTGCCCAACTTGAAATGCTTTAGAATGACTTGAGTTTCATATTGTGCTGAACATGCCCGCTTGGTACCACTCAGGGTGGGCTTAAAAAGCCGAATCACCAAAAAACCCCTAATCACCTTGAAAATTTAGGCATGATTCCCTGCACTAGAGAAGCTGGGATTTTTACACCCATTCTAAGCATTTGCACACACTAAATGATAACAGCCCCAATACTTTTTAAGTTGATCAGTAACGAATTGTTTAAGTAGCAATTATCATTATTACAATGAACCAAGAAAATACTTCATTACCTCCCGCAGGTTTTGACAGTCTTTAATCAATTAGACATACAAAAAACTAGAACTCTTGGTTCCAAAATGATACCTTTTATTAGACCAACTGGAAAATGGCAAGGAAATTGTCCTTTTCTGCAAGCTTTCAGGATCAAAGTCCCTTCGTCAGGCTCTGGGAAAAGTGTAGATGGTACAAGATGGTAAAAAGTCCCCATAGGTAGAAAATAAACTTCATTTTTGCACAGAGGGAGCTGAAGATGGAAGATTGTCCCTCTGAGTCCATGAGAGTGTCTTTGTGAGCTGTGTTGAGTAGCTCTTTGATGTGTTGATCAGGTAGAATTCCTTCCCTGGAGGTGTCAGATGGCAGGCAGGGAGGTTAAAAAACTTTCTTGGTGTTCTGCAATGAAGTTTAAAATCCAAAAATTGGCTAAAATTCAGCATCTCCCCTGTTTCAGGAGTGTACTTGGTAGCCATGTTGGTCTGAGACAAAAAGACATACAAAAATCTGATCAACACATCGAAGAGCTACTCAACACAGCTCAAAGACACTCTCATGGACCCAGAGGGACAGTCTTCCATCTTCAGCTCCCTCTGTGCAAAAATGAAGTTTATTTCCTACCTATGGGGACTTTTTATCATCTTGTACCATCTGCACTTTTCCCAGAGCCTGACAAAGGGACTTTGATCCCAAAAGCTTTCAGAAAAGGACAATTTTCTTGCCATTTTCCAGTTGGTCTAATAAAAGGTATCATTTTGGAACCAAGAGTTCCAGTTTTTTGTATGTCTTTTTGTCTCAGACCAACATGGCTACCAAGTACACCCCTTTAACCAATTAAACATTTTAATACTAACATAAGTCCTTGGGGGACACATGCTACATAGCAATGTGCAAAACAATTTCCTTTAAATGTATTATTTCAGGAACAAAGCACGGAGTAAAACATTTTTGTGATCCTGCTACACATTTATATCTAAGGCAGGGATAGGCAACCCCTGGCATGTGTGCCAATTAGTGGCATGCGAAGACATTTTCCCTGGTATGCCAGGAGGCATGTGAAGAAATCGTTTAAATTTTTTTGTTTTGTTTTTAAGTTGCTGCTCTGGGCTCTCCGGAGCAACCACAGGTCCCAGCGCCGCAACAGGCACTGGGGGCAGAGTCAGGAGAACACAGGCAGAGACATTGCCTGAGCAGTGCTACCCCCATCCCCGGTCCCTGGGCTGCGCCCCCCAGCCCAGCCCAGCCCAGCCCCTGGAGGGGAGTTGTGGGCAGGCAGGGCCGGGTCCGGACAGGCGCTGTGCAGGACTGCTGCGCTGGAGGCTCTCTGCGGGTAGGCAAGCCCTGGGCCTGGCTGGGCCTCAGACAGATGTACACCTTGTCCTATGTGGGTGGGGGCAGCACTGGGGCTGGATGCTTGGAGCAGGGTCTGGGTGGCATGGGGAGAAGCAGGTGCATGCAGGCAGGCGGGGCCCTTGGGAAGGCGGCAGCCAGATGAGGACGGGGGCTGGTTAGGAAGTGGGGGCTGCTCCAGGCCTACGCGGGCTTGGGCCACAGCGGGCAGACAGGGGTGCCCAGTTGTACCCAAGGTGGGGCCCAGCCTGGCCCACACAGCTCTGCAGGGATGGGCCACAGCCGCCTTGTGGACAAGGGTATGCTGCCTGGCCAGGGCAGGACGCTGGGCTCAATGGGCTCTGGGCTCAGTCTCCCTGCATGCTGGGCACAGCGCAGGCAGGGCAGAGCTGCCCCTGCTGCAAGGGCCTGGCAGTGGGAGCCCCCCAGGCTCTGGCAACAGCTGCCACAGGTGGCGCTTGGGGCTGAACCAGCCGGAAGCCTGCAGCATAGAAGCCTTGCACAGAGCCTGCCCCAGCCCCAGCCCCTGAAGGGGAGCTGTGAGGGGGCAAGGCCAGGGTCCGGGTAAACCAGGGCAGCCATGGCAGCTGTTCCTGGAGTCCGGGAGGGCTCCTATTGTCAGGCCTTTGCACCGGGGGTGGCTGCACCCTGCCCATGTGTGCAGAGTTATACTGACCCTGACCAATGAGGTAGCATCTTAGACACAGTTTAAATGTCAGCATGACAGCATCTCATTAATATCCTTTCAGGCACAAACACCCTTCTTCAGGCATTGGAGAGAGTCTGCTGTTGGTTTGGGTGCTCTCCTGGGTAGATCAGAAGCCAATATGCAAAAATACAGGTATGTAATTGATTAGTATCTCGCTTATTAAATATAGTAAGTGTGTGTGTATGTGTGTGTGTACATTTAAGAAAGAGTAAAAGCATTTCCTTCCTCAACTTTTTTATAGACCACAGCCCCACTATTGTTCTGGGTTAACCTCAGGCCAAGGAGAAGCTGGACAAACACAGAAGGCAACATGGGGGTCTTGTCTGAGGGAATACACAGATTCTGGAAAAGGAAGAGTAGGACATGAATCTCAGTTCCAACCACGGGGCATAGCATGACAGGTGTAAATGAAGGGCAAAGGGAGGGTGAAAGGGTTGGGAGGAGCACAGGGATCAAAGGATGGAGAGGCAAAATTAAAAGGGGATGTAATGAGGGCAAGCTTACATGGAGACTTACATCATAAAGATTTACATCCAGAGGTCACCTAGGCCAACCCTCTGCCAGAGACAGGATCATCCCTATTCAAAACACCCTAGACAAATCCATTGTCCAACCTATTAGTAATATTGCACAGTCAACCACGACACAACCACAAGAGACAACACCCTAATCTGCCACAGGTGAAGTGGGTGGAGAAGGGCAGCCAATGTCCAGCTGCTACAAAGGCTGTTAAAAATATGCTCAAGAGATCCAAGGAAGATAACCTTGCCCCCTCCCCACTGCTATAGAGGAAGATAACTCCTCCTGGCCAAGTCTGGACCAACCTGATCATGGAGTAAAATTATTTTGGATTTAAGTCGCAGGAGGAGCATTGGTGCACCCCAGTCAAAATCCCAGGCCTTGGCTGCAGCTAGCTTCCCAATGCTTCTCAAAGTGAAAAGATTCCTCCTAACACATGTTGCAGCAGGAGGAGAAAAAATCCTTCCTGTCCCCATGTGGTAACCAGCATGGGAAACACCCACAGTAGAACATAGACCTAGTTACTCCTAGATCATCCCTGACTGATGCCTGTCCAGTCTATTCTCAGACACCTCCATCACCATCATTAGAGCATTGAAATGAAGGAGCCCACTCTGCTACACAAGCCTACTACCTTTTTTCCCTTCCCCCCAGGCACAGAAGCTAGAGCAACCTCTGCATAGCATTGGTACTCCTGCTTCAAGGCTTTCAGGAAAGCATTTCTACAGCACTTCTCAAACAGTTTGCCCCAGAGCCCAGTTGAGATATTTAGACTAGGAATCCTTTCCTTTCTCATGTCCATCTGACAAGATATTTAGCAGAATTTGAAGATTTGTTGGAACGTGACAGGCTACACCAAACTTGTGACCTCTGGGCTGTCAACTGTGTGCCTTAGTGCCCGCGTCACCCCAGCCCCCAAGCTAGGAATGAGGGACTGGGTTTTCCCATAACGCAGGGGGATGCACAAGGCTAAGAACTCACGTGCGCTACCCAGCTCCCACCATCTCCATTCATTCGGCCAGTCTCTAATCTGCATTGGAGCCAAGCAGTCTGCATTGTGCACACAGACTCCGCAGCAGGCCCAGGCATGTACAGCTTGAGAGGACTCAGCCAGCCAAGCCTCATTGGGGCTCGCCATTGAAGTAACCTACAGCACTAGTCACATAACTCTGGTCCAGAAAGTCCCAGCTCTTGCCTTTAAGTCCCTCTAAAATCCCACTTGCTCCAGGAATTGATCTTTCCTTTCTTCACCACAGCATGGTCTGCTTGCTGAGGTTTAGCTGCCTTGCATATCAACAGAGCAAAGAAATGGCCACACTGTTTCCAGAAGCAGGGAAGCAGCTAGTAGTTACCCAGTCCTTTGCCCTGGTGATGTGCAGGCCTTTACCCCCAGTCGTACCCTCTAATGGATGCTTGAAGAAAACGGGCCTGATTTTCCTATGTCCTACACCCTGTGTAGTCATTTGCATCATGGCAAAGTGGATGTAAAACCATAAGCATTGATTAAGTCCCTTTTTTTTTCCAGACTTGTGTTTTTATAAGTGAATGACTGTGGTACTGCCACTCAGATGCATGTTATATGGTTAGAGAAATGAATCCAATTCAATTCATACATCATGTGAACATTTTTGGATGATGCTGTGACCAGAAACACAGTTAAGAATAAAATCCTTAAGAGATGTAGGTTCACAGGACATCTGTACTCTCCTTATTCTAGTAGCTGAATCATATATATGAAAACACTTTTTGGAGTGTAATTGTAATTAATCAGTTGTGGTGTCTAGCAGGAAGGCCTATCCAAATGAACTCAATGCTTCTTTGCAGCAAGGACATATTGCTGAAGCTGCACTGAGCTGTGCATTCCTACTCTTTTTTTCGGATTTAGAGTCTTCCGTGTACACAATTTCTACTTTACATTAGAAAATACCATGGGATTGTTCCATCCTAAGTGCAGGATTTTGCACTTGTCCTTACTGAACCTCATGAAATTTCCTTTGGTCCAATCCTCCAATTTGTTGAGGTCTCCCTGAATCCTAGCCCGACCCACCATTGTATCTACTACTCCCCACAGTTTGGTGTCATCTGCAAACTTGCTGAGGGTGCACTCTATGCCATCTTCCAGATTACTGATGAAAATATTGAACAAAACCAGCCCTGGTACACTCCACTTGAGACCAGATACCAACAAGACATCAAGCCATTGATTATTAGCCTTTGAGTTCAACAATCCAGCCAGTTTTCTATCCACCTTACAGTCCATTCAATTCAACCCATACTGTCTTAGCTTGCTTGTGAGGATGTTGTGGAAGATGGTATCAAAAGCCTTGCTAAATTCAAGTTATATCACATCCAGTGTTCTCCCTGCATCCATAGAGCAAGTTATCTCATCAGAGAAGGCAATCAGGTTGGTCACAGTCAGCCATGACTTTCCCTTGGTGAATCCATGCTGACTGTTCCTGATCACCACCTTCATCTCTAAGTACTTAGAAATGCATTCCTTGTGGGAATCCATGATTCTTCCAGGGACTGAAGTAAGGGTGATCAGAGCGGGCCCTGGGCTGCAGAGGGGGTTAGTGCTTCTCTCCGTGCTAGCGGCACCCACCCGCAGGCAGTCATGGAGGGAAGCACCAGGCCATGCACAGCTCAGGCAGGCAAGCTCTGGGGAGTGGGGGGTAGATCAGGCTCACCGCTTTTCTTGGGTGGAGCCTGTTTTCTCAGGCTGCTGCCAGGCTGTCTGCAGGGCTTCCTACAGAGCCCCTGAGCTGCACAGAGCCTGGTGCTTCGCTCCGCGGCTGTAGGGGCAGCAAACCAAAACTCCTCAAAGAAGTTTGCTGCACCACAAGTCATTTAAGGTGCATTACATCACTGAATTTCCTACAGTGGCTGGAATTAATGCGCAATACACTGCTGAGGTGTGCAAACACCGACACCATTAAAGCGGCGCAAAAACATTTAGCCTGCTTTAAAGTGCTGTGTATACACGCCTCTCATTTCATCTACACACGGTCCCAGTCATACGAGCTATCCCACCAAATCTCTGTTACTCCAATCATGTCATAATTCCTTGACTGCGCGAGGACTTCCAGTTCTTCCTGCTGGTTTGCCAGGCTCCGTGCATTTGTGTAGGGCTGATTGCCCTACTTTCTGAGAAGGAATGATAAGGCCACTCCTATTGCCCCCTCTTGGACACTGACAGGTGAAAATGTATATAACACATTTCCATATTGTTAAAGGGCTAAATGAGCAGGTTGGTTTTTAAGACGCAAATGCTTCAGACAGTAAAGACTGAAGTTTATTTATTCTGCTCTTCCACAACTTGTAAAAGAAGGGTCAGGACATCAACCACCAAAACATGTCCCTTGGGTTTCAATCTTGTCTGACCAATTAATCAAGTCCTAAGTAGCTAAATGGTAAAGCTTACCCTGTCATCCTAACTGGCTGAGTCTCAGGTCACCTCTCTCTCAGGTATACAGAATCCTTGATGCCTTAATTGGCTAACTCCCCACAGCCATTCATACCCTTTGATAACAATACCTGAGTCCCAGCTGTGCAAATTTGTGGTATAAGAAGAACCCACCTCTATAAACTAAACCCTGAAAGAGGAGGAAAAAGAAAGAAACCCAGCAAGCCCCCTGAGGTCCTCAATGCTGGGTATACAAAGCTGTATTTTTTAGAACAGCTGAAATAAGTCAAACTGGAAGAGTTTTGAAATCTTTTTTTTTTTTAATCTTATCATTTACCCTCTTTGTTTAGACTCTACATCTATCTCCACTCAAAAACTAAGTGGTTTCATTTTTGTTAGGCCAGTTTCCAGTAAGTCTAACTGTTCCCACACACTAGAACAAACCCACTTGCTGAACTAGGCTTCACATTTTTTGCTATTATTTTTAAATAAAGTGCCATTTTACATACATACATACTGCAACAAATTAGCTGTAAGTGTTTCCAGCCACCATTAAGACAATGTACATGCACGTTTTTGCTATGCATCTATTTTGCCAAGAATTATAAAGCTAATAATTCAGTTTTTAATTGATTGATTTGAAAATGGAAAATACTTTGGCTAGATAGGCCGGCCACAGATGCAAATATAAACTATAATTCACATTATGAATATGATGCTTTGACCAAACATTGCCAATTTTTTTTTAACACAAAACACTAGTTGATTTGAATGGTGTAGGATCAGGTACAAGAACAAAGCTTTTGAAAAAAGACAGCAGTACTGCTTTTAAGCATTGGTTTTGTGGTTTTCCTGAATGTGCCTCTTTGTAAAACTGATAACTTATGGCAACAGGAAAGAATAAAACAGCTGTAAACCAGCTTAACCCTGCACTTGTTTGCTATCTCTTATCATTATAGGTATGCAAAGGTACACTTATATTAGCATGAATATTAGTGCTTATTGTTTATTTTAACATGGAAAAGGCCATATTTACAGATGGTCAAAATTTTTGTGGTAAATTTTTTGGGTGATGATTTTTTGGGTGATGACTGGGTAATTAATCATTAAAAAAAACCTTTCTGCAAAAGAAAATGCTGGCAAGTATTGAAGACTTCTATTTTTATGTACATTTTCTGTTGACATGTTTACCAAGATCATTTTCAAGTTCATGATACAGAATTCCTCAATAGATGCACGTTCTTATATAGAAAACCATATTTTTTTAAACAAAATATTTCAATATGATTTTCAATAAAAGTTTTGGTAAAATCATCTATAAAAGGCAAAGCAGAAAGCAAAATATGGGACCAATTTTGAATGCTGCCAAACAAAGTCTTTGAAACTTGGATTTGGGGGGGGGAGGGGGAAGTGGGGGAGAGGGGGAAATTTTTATACTATTGTTTTATCAGCTCAGATAATTTTCAAGAGGAAAATAGAGCAGTTGATGCCCAGCTCTAAGACCTACAATTAAAGAGTAGTAAATCAACGTTTAAGACTTCATTTAACAGCACAGTTTTAAATGTGTAGATTTGTCATATCTATATTGCACAGCACCATCTAATGGTAATAGCCAGTGATCACCTCTAGCAGGCACCGTACGTTAATGAAAGAGCATTTCGCACATTAAGCAGAGTAAGTTAGAAATATACAATCTGCATAGGACACTAGGTAAGCCAATACTCAACCTTTGTATACTTTTAAGGAGGGCCAGTTTAGAAGCCCCAAGGCACAGAAGAGCCACACTTGGTGTAAGCATAGCAATTGCATGGCCCCTACCTCTTTAGAAGTGACCGCAGGGGTCTTCTAGTTCTCCTTCTGACAGCTGGAGTGCTTCTCGAGTGGTAGGTGGATTCATATGCGGTCTTTACCTTATATGAAAACCACTGCATTCTCCTGCCACATGCAAGGTTGTCCACCCTCATCTCTGATAAGGAGTTTGACACATCTATTAAAGCGATCGAGACTGGCTGCCAGACCGGATATTTCCAGAATTCCTTACCAAGCTCACACCCACAATGAAAAGATGGCTTCAGAAATTCATGTATAATGTCTAGAAAGTAAGAGACTTCTATAAATCTGGAGAAAAGCTGACATCATTGCTATCCTGAAACCCAGTAAACTACCAGAGGATCCAAAGAGCTTCCAACCCATCTCACTATTCTACGTTACATATAAACTCATGAAGTGCATAATAATCCTGAATAGAATAGAGAACATCGTTGATCCCCAACTCCCCAACAAACAAACTGGCTTTTGAAAAAAGTGGTGTACCACTGACCAGGTTACATTATTTACATCTGACATAGAAAACGGATTTGAAATGAGACAGAAAACAGGCAGGGTCTTTATTGACCTTACAGCTGCCTATAACACTGTATGGCATCATAGCCTCAAATATAAATTTCCCTATGTGATACCTGACCGCAAGCTATGTGCTTTCATCATGAACATGACCTCTAGCAGACCGTTCAAACTCACTACCAGCCAAGGAAAAATCAATCACTTTTATTGGCCTATTAGGCAAAACCCTTGTTGATTTCAATAGATTCAAATCCGGCACTCCTACCACTTGTACATGAAGTCTCATGAACGTGCCACATGCAACACAAATCTTGAGCCAGTTCTGTCGGGTGCTGCATACTCTAACTCTGACCCAGCAAAGCAATTAGTATGTATTTAACCTTAATCATGGGTAGTCCGATTAAAAAGTCAATGTGACTGGTCAGGTGCTTAAACTTAAGCAAGTGCTGAAGAAAAAAATTAGCTGGATCAAACCAACACATGGCAAGATAGACAAGGACATCTTACCCTTTATATGAATTTGATGAACTTTCAGATTTTTGTTTACAAAATGCAAATTCTTTTACATGATCAACAGTTTTCCCTGTAAATATCACAATTAGCAGGGATTTTGAAAAGAAATACAAATAAAAGGAAAACAGAGGCAAGCAGAGAGACAGGCAGCTGTGAAAAAATATTTGAAATATAGATAATATAGATAAGGAATGAAAAAATACTACTTAAACAATAACAGAGATGTTGATCTAGAGGAAAAACACTTAAAATGGCTTGTTTCACCAATGAAGAAAAAGAATAAGTAAGGGGGACTAAGAAGCAGAGCCAGAAATAAGAGATTGAAGGGGAAAAAACCCTCTGTGACTACGAAAAATGAGTAGATAGGTCAGGCCATTGGGAATTACTGTTTCAGAACCCAAACATCTAATGCTACTTTCCAAACACCTGCTGGTTTCAGTGACCGTTTTGGGAATGCAGGACAAGCCTTTGAAAAGCAGCTGCTCAGCAAAAGTTATTTTATAAGCATTCACCAAATAAAAACCTGGTTGTGTTGGACACTCAAAACTGCACATTGAGAAGAACTTTTCTAAAGCTTCAGTTACTTTCACTAAGACTTTCTTGGCACCATGTTCAATGAGATTCAAAGGGGATAACACCAAAGCGTGTACAGGTACCAGTCTTGTATACCTTATTTGAACAAATCTTTTAGGGACTCCAGGGCTGAACTTGCAAATACCATCAATTTATTTAGACCAAGAATAAAACAAATTATGAAACATTTGCTATATCCAACTAGCCAACACTTAGCTACTAGTCATTATTTTAAAGAAATGAGTAATATGTGACCTTGCCTCTTCATTTACTGATGAGTCTATGCATTAAAAAGCTATCAATACCTTCAAATTCACCACTAACATAACAGTATAATTTGCTATAAACACACCCATGCTTCTGCTCCTAGTGATTTGGTTCACTCTTGGCTAGGCTTGTACCTTACACATTTCTGCTATACAGGCAGTCCTGAGACTTACTACACAATTGGTTCCTGAAAACTGTCTTAAGTCAAAACGTTGTAACTCAGAACCAACTTTCCCATAGGAACCAATGTTATAAATGGGGGATTGGTTCCTGAACCAAGGCCAGATACCCTATTTTCACCAAAAATAACCCAGAATTTTGTACTCAATCAATTATAGATGAGTAATATAGCTACATTAATGTATTTATACTGTAAATAGCAACCATATTGATTTGGAAGGACTTCTTTGAGGTGACTTTGCTGGACGTTTTGAAGAGTTCTTGGCTGGAGTCTTCTCGGTAGTCTTGGCTGCAGGCTTTTCTGGAATCTTGTCTGCTTTCTTAAAGAAAGTGTCCAAGGAAGTTTGGACAGATGTTCTCCAGGGAGATGAGTGATGCAGCGAACTTGTTTGCTGGCGTGGCTTGGTATCAGATCAAGTGTTGTAAAGTCAAAACTGACGTCAGAAAGTTGAAACAGGGTGTCAATTTATAAAAGTTGTGAGTGCAAAACATTGTAACTCAAAACGTTGTAAGTCAAGGACTTCCTGTAGTCTATGTAGAGTTACATTCCTCCCGCCTCACCACTGGAGTATGCAAGTGCCTTCCAGCAGTGCAGCGAGTGATGTGACTAACATCTGTCGCTTGTGGTTCATCCACTCTCATCCTTTCCCCAAGAGATTTGTGTGTTCTGTGCAGAGTTTTGTTTTGGGTTTTTCTGTCTAGTTGGTTTGGTTTTCCCCACATTGTTTATCAAAGTTTGCTAGAATTGTCATTGCTTTAATTTGGGAGTTTTGAGTACCGTAGTTGAAAATCCTTAAAGATAGTCTCACCAGAATAAGATTATTTTGTTAGTGCTGATCTACACGTTAGACTCTTAAGAAGTGTCACCTCCAAGGCATTTTATATACTAATAGTTGTCAACATTTTTAGAGTCAAGGTACCTTTCCATCATTTTTCAAGATATTCTTCCATCAATTTTTTTTTAATGTGGCACAACCTCAGTTGAGAATCACTGTTGGTACTGTATCAGTTTGCCTCAACTGAGTGCTGCTATCTCTAGGTAAAACTGCCTCACACACCTGCCCACAGCCAGCCCAGGAAGGGCTGTGGCATACATGTGATCTCCTTCCCCATTAGGATAACCCTAAAGTAGGAAGGAGAGCAGACCCATGCTGCAGCCCTTCCCTAGTGCAGCATCTCTTGGAAAGAGGCAACACAGGACAGATCAAACTGTCCCACTTGCCTTTTAATCCCTAGAGGAGCACGGGGGAAGGAGAGACCCTGATTGCTTTAGGATTATCAGAGACCTTTAATGCAGGAGGAGTGCAAATGTATGCCGCAGCTTTGTGCATAGGGCAGTTTTACCTGGCTGCCACGGTAGTGGCAGTGCCTGTGTTGCTGCACTGCTGAAGTGATCTCATAGCACCCTGGTTGAGACCCATTGCTATATAGATTAGATTTGTTCTGACATGTGGCATTAACGACTGGCTAATGTGCACCCCAAATTTCTTCAGTGTTCTCACAAAGCATCACCCAACCCAGTTCTGGACAATGACAAATCTTGTCGTTTTATTGCCTTTCCTAAGGCCTCACCCTGTTCCTTTAATGGATGCTCTCAAAACCAGCACTCCTGGAGCCAGATGTAAAGAGAAGAATATGGCCATAAAACTTTCTGAATGGTTCAATAACTACTGGCAACCCACTGAACACTAAATATTAGATTAACATTCAACAGCTCCACTGCTGCTTCCCATGCTTTGGCAGCTAGTTCTCACTGGTTTGTCCTATGCTTACTGAGCAGGCTGGAATTCTCTTCTATGAAAAACCTCAGTACAGTCAGTTCCAGCAGCTCTTCTTCCTGATCATCCACTACAACATAAAATCAAGGAATGAAACAGAAATGATCCAACTGGCAGGCAAGCAGTAAGTGGAAACTACTGGTAGTGATGTGTTTAATAAAAAGTCCAACTCTATATTTGGTGGTCCGTAAAGTATGCTCAAGTGACTGTTACCCCATTCTTCTATCTCTTCTTTTGTTGTGCCCTGATCCTCTTTGGGGTATGGGCCTCTTTGTGATAAGAACAGCTCTTTACAGTATGTCTGGGCAGTACCTAACCCATATATGGGCATTTTTTTTTCCAGAGACTCTTCACACTTTTCTCAGCAGGGAGCAACTTCATCTGAAATGTGATTATTGCAATCCAAGTTCTGGAGACTTGGATTCAAATGCTGGCCTTGCCATACTCTTCCTGTATGAACAATTGGCTAATTACTTTATTTACTCTGTGATTCAGTTTTCCATCTGTCATTTGGGAATAACGCCTCCTTGCCATTCAAGGGTCATGTGAGAACTAAAGTCCACAAGCAATTATGAGGTGTTTGGATACTCTTATGATGAGGCCCTGAATAAATATCAGGCATCTGTCCGCATGTTTCATCAGACGTAGTTTGTCAGCGAGCCAGAATTATTTGAGCAATAAGAGTGTATGAGGGGCTTTGTAGG
>NW_005842113.1:1649926-1650887 GCF_000455745.1 Alligator sinensis | reverse complement strand
TAGGGAAAAATCTAGGTGAAATGTTATGATCTAGGTTACGAAAGAGGTTAAAGTAAATGATTTCATGGTCCGTTCTGGCCCCAAAATCTCTGAACCTATAAACTTTCTTGATTGCAACAGTACTGCATGATAATACTGGCTTCAGGGGAAACAAGATACCAGGAAAGCCCAAACAAATTCCCTGTCACCAACTATAGAAACTACAGGTGCGTTTGAGACACAGAAAAGAGACATGCTGGGAACAAAAAAACATTCCCTGTGAGGCATATTTGCAATGAAGGCTCAAAATTTGATACCTGGATATCCAAAATTTGATACCTGGGAGGGACTGGGGGGAAGGGGGAGCAGCTTGGGAGGGGTGGGTTCCCCACCCACCTACTCGCCCCCCACTCACCTGCAGCAGCAGCAGCCATCAGGGTGCTTGGGCCTTCCTGGCACAACCCCACCGCGCAGCACGAGCCCAGCTGCCTGGCACCTGGCGCTGCCTGTGTCATATCACGCAGGCGCCATGAGCCTTCAGGCAACTCCAGGCCATTTGGGCTGTCACCTGGGGCCCCACGCTGCTCATGGGGACTGCCTGTCACACTGGGCTGGGTCCTGCATGCACAGAACAGCCCGGCCCAAGGGCACATGGGGCCCATGCACGCAAGACCTGGCTTGGTGCGACAGGCAGACCCTGTGAGTAGCGTGGGGCCCCGGGTGACAGTCTGAGCAGCCCGGAGCTGCCCAAAGGTGCACAGCGCCATGCCACACTGAGCCAAGCTAGGCTGGGCCCGTGCAATATGGCACAGGTAGCACTGGGTGCCAGGCAGCTGGGGTGTAGCCATGCAGGCCATGCTGCAAGGGGGGGAGGGGCTGTGCCAGGAGGCTACAAGTGCCCTGATGGCCACCGCTGCTGCAGGTGAGCTGTGGGCCATGCGGGCGGGATGGGGCCGTGTGGCGGGGGCTGGAGCCGTGTGGC
>NW_005842113.1:1626759-1649916 GCF_000455745.1 Alligator sinensis | reverse complement strand
CCCCCCCACAGCCCCCCCCCACATCTACCCACACACCCTCCCACATCCCTCCACACACCATACCACCCTTCTTCTGCAAACCTCACATCTCTCCCCCATCACACACCCATTGTGCCCAACTGCCAGACAGGATGAGACCTGCTGGCAGGGGCTGCGGCTGCCGGGGGAGGGGGCGCCCCCACCCCCACATCCTAGTTAGTAAAGGGATCAGGGGGAGCTCTAATTGTTCTATGATAAGAAAACCAAAAGCAAACATCAAAACATATGGGTATTTAGAATTTATTTTATCATGATGATAGAGAGACTGGTAGGTTTCCAAATTGCTTTAACATTGTAAATATATCAATAAAATATTGCCCAAGTGATCTGTCTCTCTCTCTCTATATATAATGGTCTTTTGGTTTAACTGTGGAAGAACATGGATTTTTGGGTATCTTAAAAAATGAATTTGGGATTATTTTTATCAGAGATTTTGCAGTTTTTAAATAGGGTACACCAGGATTTCTGCTAGTGAGGCAAGTGGCAGGACCCAGGCAGAGGAGCCTGCTTAGGGCTGGCACCTGGGATCCAGCTGGAGGTGGCTGACCTCATGGCCACTTGGGGCCAGGAGGACATGCTTTGACAGTTCAAAGCAGGCCACCACACTGAGAAAATCTTCTGGGTGATAGCTGCCCAGATGGCATGGCAGCAGCACACATGGCAGTAGTGCTGCACAAAGGCCAACTGAGCAGCCACAGCCCACTAGCAGCTGGTCCAGAGGTGCAGATGCTTCTGCTGTGGCCGTGTAGTCCCTGTCCAGGTCTGGCAAGTGTGCAGCCTTGAGGCCCCATGTATCTCAGGTGGCAGCAGAGCCCACTGCCCCCTGTGCAGACTGCTGCAGTGGTTAGGGCAGCAGCCCCCCACTGCCAGACTGCTGCAGTGGGTAGAGGGTGCAGGGAACTCTAGGTTAGGGCTCCTTCAGCAGTCCAGCTGGCACAAGGGCTAGTGTTCCCAGCTACCAATTGGCTGGGCCCCAGAAGCTCCTGAGAGCAAGTAGCTCTGAGCTATTTGCCAGGGTAACTTTTTATATTGCTGGGGACAGCACAGGTGCTGGCCTCAGGCTCTAGCTCCCCCTGGCTGCAGATCCGGGAGGAGCTGGGCAGGGTTATTTTGCCCCAAGTGGCACAACTTGCCCCACAACAAACTGCATGTCTGGGCGCACGTGCTGAGGCAAAAATCCACAGTTTAAATTTGTGCCATACCTATTTGAGCTGCTGCAAGCACACGTGCCTGGATATGTGGACACACCTACCACTGCATTTTACCCATATTTATTTGGGCATCCAAAATTTACTATATTTTAGCTTGTATCACCTGTAAAACAGTGAAAGAGAGAAGTTGACTGACTTGTTCTAAGACAGGCAGCTAAGCTAAATAGAAAGTGCCCAAAGACCAACCACAGAGGGCTGGTGGAAGCTCATGGCGCTAGCTACATTTGCAAGCACTGTTTTAATAAGGTAATGTGTCAAGCTTGCTTATGTTTTAAGACTCAGCCCCAGAGGGCTCTCATATACTTCCAACACATCGGACTAATTGTAGTTTACATTTGTATCACTCTGTATTAGAAGTGCTCCACTTTTCAGGAAAACTAATTTGATCTGCAGTATCTGGCTGACCACAGTTTTCTATATGAAACCTGAGTGGCTCTGTCCTACTGAACGGAGCTTTTGCTTGTAGTCAGTGGAAAACATGGAAAGTGATCTGCGGCATGTCGCCCTAAACATTACATATTGAAAATAGTTTCAGCTTCCTCTGCATAGCATAGTCTGGAAATAAAACATATGGAGTTAGCACGACTGCTGATTGGATTTTGATTGTTCTGAAATGAAGCCAAGTTTAAAGTGGAGAGTGCAGCCTGAAAGGAAATACAGTAGACACTAGACAATTTATTTGTTTCTGAGTGGGGACCTGGCTGACAGACTGCTTCGAAGGTGGCTAACAAGAGCAACATGTTTCCATATGGAAACCATATGGGGAAATCAGCCAGCATCTAAGAACATGGCAAAATATATGTACCATGGCAACTCAATAGGGGAGTTTTGTAAAATTGGTGCCAGTCATAACAACAAAATGTTGATGGATAGGGCTGATAAATAACTAAAATAGTTAAAATACTGACAGGTTTTAGATAAAACACTTTAAGATCCATATTGGAAAAACACAAACATGAGGCCCACTTTAAAATGTAAGAGTGTGATGGATGGCATTAATGAGCATCTTATTTGCAAAAAATACTGTTAAGTTCTAGATTTCACGTGGTCCCACATAAGCAAGAAAGTCTAAAAGTTGCCACAGAAAAAGGAAAAATGATACTTATGACCTTATTACTGATATTAACTTCCAATTTAACTTCTCAGAATATTCATGTAAAACCTATCAAGCCAACAACTGTTCACATTGAATTTCTGCATGTATCACTATTAAAATTTAAATGTGAATAGAAACCAAATTCACACTCCCCACTGGGCCATAATGCCCATAAAGCTAAAAGTGGACTTTCTACCCCAAGATACGTTACATATAGCTAGGGTGCAACTACGAAAGTTCCTGTGAACAACTCTAAGGACAGAAGTCTTAAGTTTTCCATCACAGTGTCATGAGTCATTAAGAGAGACATTTCAAAAGCCTTTAAATACAAAACTTATCATATTTAAACCTTCAGTTGTACAGGATTTTCTCACAAACACACACCACATTATTATTTGGTATGCTTACCACTGAAGTAAAATGCGACTAAGGGACTACTTCAGAATAGGCAAGGAATGCAAAAGAAAATATGCATTAAACAATGCTGCCCTCCAGTGGTGGAACTGTAATGCAAAATTTCAAAAATGACAAACCTTCAAATTCACTTGCAGTTAATAAAAAGCTCAGGGTTTTGTTTCACTGAGGGGTAATAACTTACTTATTATTAGATTTATAGGTTGACTTTCCCAATGAAAGCTAAAGGCAATTTACATAGACGAGCAAAGTAACACTCAAACCAGCGTTTTAAGAAATCTAATAGATAGTGTAACCGTATCATTTTAAAACTAGGAATGTTGTATATAGAACATAATTATATGGTAGCTGAAGTTTTAGTACAAATTCAAAAAAAATCATCTTAGCTGATCTGAAACTGCACTTTTCAGCAAATAAACGTTATCCAAAAAAAAGTTTTACAGAAGAACCTTAAAAACAAAAATCAGAGTGGATTTTTATAGCAGACTGTCAAAGCCCACCCAGTTTACCTGAAGTGGAAAGTTGCACAATAATTCCTTCATGGGAATAGTTATTCTGAAGCTGAGCCCCATGTGTAAATCCTTAATCACATAAGTAATACTTATTTATACACAGGAGGAGCATTCTACTGAAGCCGATGTATGGACTTACATGTGAATAAACATGTGTAGGTTTGCGCTCTCGATTGGCACAGTTTAGCCTTTATTTACATTTCATATTCCATAAATTCCAGAAAGATTAAAGACAGCAACAGTTGATGGATTCTATTACACTGAAACTGAGAGCCTGGAAGATGACAAGAACCATGCTGCTCTTCTGGCAAATAAAAGCAATGCAGTACCTAATTAACATTAATGGTCTCTAGGTACTGGTAGTTGACATTCTGAACTAAAAATCTTTTTTCCCAGTGGACCATTTAATCCCTCCCCATATCCCATCCTGCCAGGAATCTGAACCCAACAGACCAGATCGCTGTTTCCCAAAGGCTGGCAACATCAATAATACAAGCTTCAAAACTGGGAATTGACCAAAGCATGATGATGAAGCACCGTCTTGTTAGGTTTCATGGAATTCACTAGCATGGACAGTGGGGAGGGTTGATTATTTTCTGAAACAAAAACATGACAGTGCTATTAAACACCCACTGGCAATGCACCTACACCAAAGGTCTATTTCAAGAAGGAATTTCAATGAAAAGAAAAATTATTTGATTTTGAAACATGGGACTTCATTCTGGCTATATTAAGTGGTTCAGCTGGTTAAAATACAAAGTCCTTATCACTGCACAACTTGTCTTAACCTGATACAGGTTTCCCTCACTTTATGCTGTACATCTGTTCCTGGAAAATGGCGCATAACACAAATTTGCATAAAAGGAACACAGTTTACAATGTAACAAATAAGGATACGTTCCTTATTCCAAGACCTTGACTGTACTGATCCCCAACCCATTTCTACCACTTTTACAAGACAATTTTGGTACTCACCAACAGCAGACAGTACACACAAGCACAAGGCACTATCATAATAGGAATGACAACTACAGAAACATGCGTTGCAGACAGCGAGCGAGGAGCACAGATCCACACAGGAGACTATATTTTGGTGCACGTTACTCCCACAATGCACCGCACAAAGCAGCTGACTGTGGGGCTTCTACCACACCAATCACATAAGAGTGAATTATATAATGAATTTTTGGTATAAAAAGGGTTATTGCATAAAAACAAATTTGTACATACAGAACCCGCATAAAGCGAGGGAAACCTGTACATATCTGAGTGCTCTCTGCCATTTAACTCAGATCATCTCACTCTGTAGTATTGATATGGTGAAATAATTCTATGCACCATACTATATCAAAACAACATTCGAATTCTGTCTTAATCTGACATAAACCAGGAAATTCTTAGTCAAGACAGGAATTAGTCCTCGACTCATCAGGCTCCCCTCAAAGAAAAGTAAAATCTTTATGTAGCTGATCTATCTGCATTTCAAAGCCTTTCTTAAGTGTCTTTTCCTTGAGACTTTGTTTTCCTTCAGAAACTGCAATGTTCACCTCAGTTTGATCAGGAAGAAATGTAGTCAAGTAAGCAATTAAAAAAAAATCTGTTATAAACCCAATTCAGTGAAGCACCAAAGCAGATTTTTAAGCATTTTTTGTTGAACAGTCTTATGTCCCTAGAAAACTAGAATGGACACTTTGGTGACATTTTTATTTGCAACTATGTAGTTATTTAAATTAGTGGTTCTCAAACTCTTCTGTACCAGGACTCATCTGTAAACAACCATGGCCAGTCCCAACCTAGTGCCCTGTACTCCTGACCCGCTGCCCCCCTCCCCCAGGTGCCAGCCCCCCAGTGTGTGGGGTAGGGGCAATATGGGGGGCCACAAGCAGCTGCTCAAGCTGGAGCTCCACCAGCCTGGAAAGGAAAAGCCATGACTTCCCACATTTTTCTCCTTTAGAGAATCCTTTTTTAAAGGTTGTTTGCAATCCTTTCATATATTCTTACAACCCATATTTGGGTCACAACCCACGATCTGAGAAACACCAGTTTAAATGAACAAACTGCCAGAATCCACTTAATTGATGCAAAAGTCCAGAATTATTTACAGACCCTTTTTAACCAGGGCTTTTATATTAAAAAGGCGGGGAACAAAAACCCTTAATTGGCACCAAGCACAACTTAAAACACCCTCCCCTACAACTTTGGGTGTGGGGGCTTCAGCCTCATAAGCCAGCTTGAGTCTACGCAATCTAGAGAAATATTATCTATTATATCTATATAGCTATGTAGGTTAAATAGGTTGGTGGGTAGGTACTTAATTTACATGCCATTTCAGCACTGAAAAACTAAATTTCTTGTTCATATCAGATACCTCTGTGACTCCTTTTCATTTACTATTTATAGGTAATTACATGAATGGGATGCGTCTATCTGAATATTTGGGGATAAAAGAGAAAGAGTGACAGACCTTCCAGTATTTCACTGCGCAATGTTTCTATTTTAACAATGTGGAAAATTTTGCATTCACTGTTGTATTCGAGAGGAGTAAGTCTTTGTATCCCTCTTCCAGATTGAAAAAGGTATCCCTGTATAAAGCTCACCCACCCATTCTTGTTCCCCTCCAGTTGTGACTGGGTCAGGTATGGAGGTGTGTTGCAAGATTTGACTAAGAGATCTTTTGGATCAGGCAAGAAACTGATTGTTTTAGATGTGAAAAATCAGTCTCAGACCTCACAGGTGCTGCCCCCTCCCCTAGCACAGACACAACCTTACTGTGGCTCGTATCCTTATAGCTGATGCCCAAACCCTTTGGTATGCAGATCTTTAGCAACATTGAGATTTAAGCCAACATTGACCAGTGATTCTGAATACTTCAGTTTTGGTTGCTTATCACACTGGATTTTGTTTCGACCCTGCAGCTCCTACAGTGTTTCAACTAGAGTTGTGTATGGCTCAGTACTACTGAAAATCACAATCAGTGTGCAGCAAGGTGCCCCAAACCAAGGACCCTACAGTTAATGGCCACTCCTGAAAACATGGGCCTATATTTTTTTTAAATAACATCATTTCATTTTGACATTTAGAAGAGTAGCTCTTTATACAGACAGTTTTTTCCAGGGTGGGCCTGACTCATAGCCCCCAAAAGTAGTGTAACTAGAGAAGGATGATTGGGGCACCTGCCTTGGGCACCAACTTGGAGAAGGGGGGAAAGGGGCTAGAAAATAACAGCCACTGCAGCCACAAAACTGCACCCACAGCACTGTGACAGTTGAAAGTCAGATTAACACATAGGTAAACTAGGCACATGCCTAGGGCCCCGAGTGCTTATTTTACTTATTATAATTGAGTGAAAAAGTAGGGGCCCATGAGTTTGTTCACCTAGTACCCACTAAAGGGTTAATCCAGCCCTGCCCAAATGTCACAGCTACCCCAAGCAGTCTTGGTATGCCTCTCCCCTCTAAGTAGGATTGTACTACAAACAGCAAGATTAATCATAATAAGAGAGTGAAGGTATCCAATATTCAACCCACAGGTTGGGCATGGCCCCAGAACTCTCTCCTCAAGGGCACAGCTCATGTAATCCATTTTGAAAGGACCTGGCTGACAACTGCCCACACTCCAGTGAGAGACTGAAGAGAGGACCCAAAAAAGAAGCCAGGCTGGGTATACACACCTCATTTCCATCCCAGCACTGCCAAGCAATGTCCATTTGAGCAGCCATTGTCGCAACAACACTCTGGAGTTGGGGTTCAGAGAAAAGAGGAATCTGAGCCCCCACTCTACTCTACTCTCTGCTTCTATCACTGCTGAACTTCCTTCTCTTATTGGTAGCAGGGCCTTTGTTTTCACTACTAGTAGTACAAACTGAACGCCATGGTATCAGCAGCTTCTTTTGTACAGGCCCTGAGTCTGCTACAAATTTCAGAAACTGCCCAAGATGAATGTGGAAGCCTCTGCTTTCTCTACAGTGTGTAGAGGTGGGAAAGAGAAGTGTGATAGGGGAAGAGAGAGGAAGTCAAAAACATTTAGAGGACAGGGCAAGGAAAAGACATGGTAGGTGGTGTGATTTTTTTCCTGAAAGCAGCTGGAAAACAAGGGAATTACATACGAACAGGAAGTAAAACTTCTTGAAAGATGGAGAGGGAGAAAGTGGAGGAAAGCAAGAGAAAAATCCTTACATATGAGGCTTCCATGTCATTTGATTTTACAGCAAGTCTTATAATAGTTTGTGATTTTCTTAAAAGAGCCAGCTCCCGGAGTCATGTGATTGTCACAGTCTCTTCTTTATTTAACAAAACAAAACAAAAATCATCATGGGTCTGTACCATCACAACTACTGGGGGAAAACTTGAAATAGTGGTCCAAGCATGTACCAGAACTGTTTGGTAAAAACTAACAAGAATCCAAAACATTTGAAAGAAATATATCCTTGGGATTTTTCCCCAGCAGTCACATTTTGAATGCCTGGAGGTGACTACACTGAGAAAAATTACATAAGTTCATTTTCTATTTAGCAATAGCTTTGTCTTTATATACACAACTTAGCAAAAGAGAAACGTTCTGCAATCAGACAAGACGACGAAATTTGCTTCTTGCCAGCAGACTTTTCATTTCCAACTCTCAGTTTTGATTGAAATGGTAATTTGGCTCTCACCACAGCATCAGGCTTGATACCCCTGATGTAGAGCATCAATCTTGTTTCATTAAGGTCACAGACCTGAACAGCATATTAAAAATATCTAGTCTAGAAATAATAGCTGAGAAAGCTGCTGAAGCAAAATAAAAGATAAAAGTCTTTTTAAATACTGAAAGTTTTGTACAACTGCGATAATGACCAGACTTTTTCATATCATTTTGAACACACCTTTAAAACAAACCACAACAATAGATGCAGCTTCCTGTATCCATTTCCTGATATGAAGCATTCTAATTCTTTGAAATAAATACGCTTTGGGTTATTTTTGTAAGGTTCATGTTTAATATCAGTCCCCAAGTGTGTAAATGTGTAGAACACACCAAAGATTTAACATCTGCTACGAATAAATATGCAGAGGATCTCAAGTTCTCTATTTTAAGATTATTGGGATATTGTACAGGTGGCCAAATTATTAAAATATGGTTTGAATTCAATGCTCATGCATTTTTATAACATGTATCAGATTTTAGAATAATTATAGACATTGCTTAACAGTCTGGCAGCCACATGTCAACGCTAGAAAACACCCGGCTGATTTGCTGCAAGTTCAAACGTTAAAGGCCACTTTTCAAGACAGGCGCAGACACGCTATTCACCACTAGCTGTAGAAGGAGGCTGCTCTGCACAGCCAACTTCTTGAAACACTCTGGGTGGACTGGGTGTAGAAAGCTAAAGCACCTATTTCTTTTCTAAATGATAGGGTATTGTATGAATGTTATTTTCTAGGAGCCACATAAAAATGTGTTTAAGAAGCGAGCACCATTGCTCAGTTGTACTTAACTTTCAAATTCTGGCTTGAATCACATACAAATAGTGTAACAGAATATAAAAACTATTAACACACAAATGCTGAAGACCTCATTTGATCATGTTTCTCCATTCCTACGTTAATTCAGAAGTGAAATAACAGCAAAATCAATCATAATTATAATAAAATGTAATGGCAAAGAGCCACATTCTGCCATATTTAGTCATGCTGAGTGGTTCCTTAATAATTATTCCTATTCTTAGTGAAGTACTACTAAATGAGTCAGAATGGCAGAATCTGGCCCAAACTAAAAAAGACAGGAAATACAGTAATCACAGCATTACTCACTTTTAGGTTTAATCCAGTAGATGGTTCCATTTTTAGTTTATCTAAAGCCACATCAGAATCTCATCTGGTACACTGAAATGACCCAAGCTGAGGTGTCAAAAGAGGAAGTTGTAGAGGAAATTGATTATAGAAACCATGCCAAATAACCAAGACTGGATGGTATTCACCCACAAGTCCTGAAGGAACTCACACTCAAAATTGTCAATCTACTGACTTTAGCATGTAACCTATTGTTAAAAACAGGCTCTGTACTGGAGGACTGAAGTGTTGTCTATATAAACATTATTTTTTTAAAAGGGCTGCAGCAGGGATCTAGAGAACTACAGACCAATAAGCCTAACTGCTGTTCCTTGCAAAATGGTAGAAGCCATTGGAAAAAAAAATGGGATTATGAATCACATGGATGGGCAGGACTTGTTGGAAAAAGTCAACTTGGCTGTTGTAAAGGGTGGTCATGCCACAGAAATCTACTGAAGTTCTTGGAGAGTGTCAACAAGTATATGGACCAAAGCGATCCATTTGATATAGTGGATCTTTACTTTCAAGAAAAGCTTTTAATAAAGTCCTAGACCAAAGGCTCCTAAGGAAGTTAGGCTGTCAAGGTATTAGAGGCAAGGCCCACTCTGTACTGGGGCCTATAGCGTTTAACATATTGATAAATGATTTGTAAATCAGGGTTAATACTGAAGTGGCTAAGTTTGCAGATGGCACCAAATTAGTTAGGGTGGTAAGAAACAAAGCTTACTGGGAAGAACTGCAGAAGATCGTTAAAAACTGAGTAAAGAGGGCAACAAAATAGCAGATGATGCAATGCTGATAAATGTAACATGATGCATGTGGGAAGGAATATGCTGGAGATGCACATAGGCAATGAAGAGCTGTGCATTAGCTGTTACTACTCAGGCAAGAGATCTTGGAGTTACTGTAGATACTTCTCTGGAAACTCTGGCCCCATACTCACCAGTAGTCAAAGGCAAATAGGATCCTAGGAGTTAAGCAAGGCATTGAAAACAGTGTCATTATGTCACTGCATAAATCAATGATACATCCACACCTGGAATACTGCATGCAATGCTGGTCCTCCCATCTCCAGAAGGATATAGTTGAACTAGAAAAGATACAGAGAAAGACAACAAGCATGATTAGGGGCATGGAGACATTCTGTATAAGGAAAAACTATATACCCCAGATCAGTCTGGGTAGGCCCTGAATAAATCTTTTTCCCTTTAGCACCTGCTCTTTGCTACAATGAAATACCAAGCACTGAGCAAAATAAACCTGTAGTATGACTCAGTATGGCATCTCTTATGTTCTTAAGTGTTAAAGAATTCAGGGGATTTTTGGTCAGACTTGCCAGATGACACATGGAGCTTGGTCCACTAACAGATTTACGTAATACCCTGTGGCCCCTCTCTCAGCGCTGCCACTGCGCACCCAGTCCTTACTCCTGCCCCAGGCACAGCCCTGGCCGGTAACAGCCTAGCACAGTCCCCAGTCCCGAGCCCACCCAAGCCCTACATGCAAATCCATGGAGCACATGCCCCCCATGCCTCTGCGGGGGTGAGCGCAATGGCAGGAGCCACCCTGTTCCCCCAGGCTCCTCAGACGAGCTGCCTACGGCTCAGTCCCATATTCCACCCTGGCTGGGCAGCACTTGCCCCTGCCCCTGCTTCAGCGCCATTCCCTCCCTCACTGTGGAGGCCCCAATCTGCACCCCTACCCCTGCTCTGTGCCCCCTCCGCCCTACAGATTTACCAGCCAGATGCTGCTCTCCAAGCTGCTAGGCAGCATTCCTGGCTGTGTGCCTGCTGTGGCAGCTGCACACACACGTGGCATTTATCTGTGACATTATGAGCCACATAGGCCAAAAAAAGCCAACTGCTGATAACATCAATTTCCCTTTCATTAGTGCTGATATGATATAGACCGATGCATTGGTGCATCTCTAACAAAAAGATTTGCCCAAGGCCACAGAGCAAATCACCACCACTAAATTATATTGCCACTCACTCCACACAAATAATTTTTTTGGTAGAACAGTATATTGACTATGGCTCCTTTTTTGGCCACCTTAGACCTTCAAGTCCAACACCACCTACAGCATAAAACTTCTGAATAGGCTGGGGCACTGCCTCATACCATGTACTACATATTTCATTATGTCTGTCACTTGTTGGACTGAATGGGATGCTAATGACGTTGTGACAACAAACTGCATATGGTAAGTATAGGGTTGAGGTGTTGCTGCAGCCATGATGGTCCAGGAAGTGTATCAGAGGCAAGGATTTTTTTGTGATGATCTTTTATTGGTCTGACTGTATAACTCAGTGTATGTTGGTCCCAGCAGATTGAAGAAGACTATTTACTATTAAAAGTAAAGTTGAGGTAAGAGATTTTAAAAAGTTTACAGTGGCTGTGCACTTGGATTTCTAGTTACAATTTTTTGACTCATTAGGTACAACTGACATAATCCAAAACCAGATAACTTTGCAATGGTAAGTGCATCTGCATTAAACCTTAATATAATCTATACAGGACTGCCCAAGTTTCTCAATTTGATCCATAAAAGTTATAGACATTTTATGGCTTACCCCATTCCATTTGAGCAGATAGTTCGATATCTGTATCTCCATTATCAGCATATATTTATTTTAAGACTATAAAATGACTCAGCAAAAAGAAAAAAAATGACTGCAGTTTGCTTATGTGGCTTTTAGTCTGCTGCCCTTTTCAAAGTAGTGAATAATGAGGTCATTGTTCAGTAAGACACAGGGTAGGGTTTTTACAGACAAAAAGGAAAACAGTGTAGTAGACATCATTAAAATGAACGCACAGTCTTGGGGAACTCGCTCTAAATGTTGCTTCAGTAGAAACTCCACAGTGGAAACACACTAGATAAACCTGCTCAATCCAGGTCTTTTATTGTGAGGGAGGGGTTGTTCGCAGAGAATCACAGGAATTTATATTCATCCATTCAAAGACATGCAGTGTTAAGAAATAGATGTTTGTACTATCGTAGCCAGGAATAAGCTAAACATAAAAGCCAGCAAAGGTGCCTCACCTTTAAAAACAAAAGTACCTCTCAGCTTTACAAACAAAATCAGTACCTCTCAAAGTAACTGCATCTCACATACATTTTCATGTAACTGATCCCAAAGAGGATGAAAATATTAAAGAAAACATTGCAAAGGAGAGTATTGAGCAGTCTCTGCATATCTTTGGAGACCTCCTCCTCACATAAACTACTGCCAAGCCATGTCACATTTGTTGTATCCTGTTGTTGAAAAGAAAATGTGCAAATATATGTTAAGGAACTGAAGTGTGCAAATGTATTACCCCACCATTAGACCGTTTGTGCAATTCAACAGATCTCAAAGTAGGAGTGATGACCACAAGTGAATTCATAAACTCCTTGTTCCCCCAACTCTGCAATTAACAGAATGTGGGGACTGACAGCTGCTCCCTGATAACTGTGTTTATGCCTACAATTACTGCAAGGTAAGGGATAGCTAACCCAGGATAACCCAGCTCTGTTTAATTCAGGGGTAAGTGGCCTGGTTTAGCTTTCACTATGGGGAAGAGCAGACAGGGACAGTTTAACTGCATCTCAACTGTTCCACTCTGGGTCTCCACTCTGTGCGGGCTGGGAGCAACCCGAGCCCTTTTCCACACTGCACGCGGGCTGTGGCCAGCAGCCCGGGCACGCCGGGTCGGAGAGGGAAGGCCGTCGAGCTGGAATTAGGCACAAACGCGTATCGGTAGTTTAAAAGATTGTTTACTTACACCGAGATGGCAGTGGTGCAGGCTGGAAAGCTTGCTTGAGTTGCGGGTACAGACAGACAACAAAACAAAACTCGAACCTGCAGGGCACGAGGGTACGTCGCAAAGGGTTCCGGCGACAGGAAGATGAAAAATACGAGGGTACGTCGCAATGGGTTTCGGCGACGGGAAAATAAACCTGCAGGACTCGAACCTGGGTAGAAGAGCTCTGAGGCCGGTCGTAAGGGCTCACACGAAGTTTGCTAGGCTCCGTGGGTTCTTCTGTTCACTCACTCACACAAAGTTTGCTAGGCTCCGTGGGTCCGGTTCTCTTGCGCGCGGGAAGGGATACGTCTGGACTGCGCTCGGCGACGGGGAGAGGCTAGAGGTTGATCAGACCTCCGTTGCCTGCTTTAAATGCGCTGGGTCCGTAAGGATCCGCAGCGCTTAGAGATCTTCACACAGCGTGAAGTCTCCTCCTCCCTTGTTCGTGGAGTCCTCCAACTTGGGCGGAAACCGCTCAAGCCTTTTATACGGCTAGCAAGCCAATCACTAGTCGCCACGTGTGAATAATTTAGAACTGGCCAATAATGGGACTCAAATTAGCATACAAATGGCGGGAACTCTTTGCAACGAGCATCTCTGTGCTGCAACAAAGAAATGCACCCTGCAAAGAAAGCTTCAAATTGGCGGGAAATTCTCCCTTGCACCGGGGTTCTCTTTTGCAGCAGAAAACTCCACCATTCAAGGAAGCTGCAATTTAGCGGGGACAATTTAGCAGTGCCGAAGCACACAAAAACAAAAATCACACCCTTTGGGTTGTGACACGCTCCCCCTTAATTATAGGCATGTGAACAGCTACCACTCTGTAGGGTCATAGAAAATTATATAACTGTAAGTGGGGTCACAACCAGGAAAAATCTGGGAACTGCTGCTGTACAGACTTACCATAATTCACTATTACAGGCAGGCTAAGTTGCAGTTATATGGACGACCTTAATTCTAACATTTCCTAAGTTTCAAGTGCTTAACTTCATAGGCCAAATGCATATCTTTAAAGCATTTTTTGGTAAACAATTTCCAATATGTGCAAATGGAACAACCCCGCCTATCACTCTTCCTCAGTCACATTTAAATTTCAAGCATTCTGCACAACCTGCATTAGAAGACTAACCACATTTGCTAGCAGCATGAGAAAGCTTGGACATGGAAAAGGCTTCAGTGCCCTGCTAGATCCATGCACTGGGACTGGGAAACCATCATGCAAGGCAGGGAGTCTTAGGCCAGTGTCAAACTTACCCTGGACAGGGCTCTTTGTGGGTTAGATCTGCATGCAGCAGTGGCAGTTGCAAGGGTTGACAAAGCGATCACTTACCAAACCCCTTTCTGTTCCCCCCCAAACAATACATGTCACAAATGAGACTCCATACTTCAGACTTCACCAGGAGGCCCCACTCCAGCTTTTCCTACCCCCAAATTCCCAGCCTCTCCCCCAGCCCCACAGGCCACCACAGCACAGCTGTGGGCCAGATCCATCCTGCAAGCTTTAATTTAACACCATTTACTTATTTCATGGATGGATGGTTGGAAGCAACACAAGTTGGCTTTCTCCCTCATACCTAGAAAGTGGTAGGCACTCCTTGTCTCTTCCCTTTCTGCCTCCCAGAAACATTAAGAGAAAGGAGGTGGGTGGGAAGGAGCCCAGCTGTCTGTATTTGGGATTCTCAGTGCTGGACAAGGTGCCATAACTTCTTCTCAAATTGCAACACCGACTCAACTTCACATTAGAAAGCTTGTGTTCAGTTATTTTGGCAAAACGCCAACATTTTTTGGTGACTGTGCAGGTGGGGGGGGGGGGGGGGGGGGGGGGGATGATTTTCTTGGGTTTGCATCTTAGCCAAACCAAAAAGGAATTTTTTGGGACCAAAAAGTGACACTTCGCCCCAGTTAATTACAAGTAGTGGAGATGTTACAGCTTCTCAGAAAAGATTAAATATCCAAATAACTGCTGGCTACCAGCTCTCCCTAATAACAAAGACTTGCTTAAAAAGAAAGCTGACAAGGTTTTAGGGGTTTGTTTTTTTACTGGGAGCAGGACCTAGAGACTACCTCTATAAAATGTGGTAAAATGAAAAGAATATATAAAAAAATTCCCTCCCCGCCGTGCAGTCTTATGTAGGAAATAGTTAACTTTTAAGATTCATGAAGCAAGGATGAGTACCAGTTCATTTATGTGAATGTAAAGAATCTTACTGGCTTCAGCAGGCATAGGATCAAATCAACACATTTTCAGGGAAGAAATCATCATCAGATCCAGTGCAACCTCTTCACCTAGTAGTGCTCCAGTTAACGTATGAACTATAAAGTCACCTAACAGATCAAATCCTGATTTCATATTATAATACTGCCTCTCAACTATTGACAAGCCATTCCAATGGCTAATTATTCTCATTTAGAAATATACACCTTGATTCCAATACTTATTTTTTGTTACTGTTTTAACTTCGAGACATTAAATTTACCCTAGGTAAACTGTAGTGGCTATAAAATCAGTATCAGAAGTATAATTTCCCACATCCCAGAGACTGAGAAACTGTGGCTGCTCCATCTCCCAGCCATGGGGGTGCGTGAGGTGTGCCCATGGCTGGGAACCTCTTAGCTGAGGGGGCTCCCAGCCACAGGAGCCTGCTACTTGCTGGTGCAGAAGGAACCCAGGATCATGCTCCTTCTGTACTAACAATAAGGCGAAAGGGGACCCAGTGCTGGATCCCACTATCATGCTTCTTGCCATGCAAGAAGCATGATAGTGCTTCTTGCACTGTAGTGGGGCTCTAAGATTAAGATTTTCCGTGAAACTTGTATATATTTATTGTAAACTACATATATGAAATGTATAAAATAGGCAACTGGAGAAGCCAACGGCAAAAATATGAATTCAGGTCACAGGTACAAAGTCAAAGGCAGAAAAAGGTTCTATTCAAGCTAAGTAAATATCTGCTTAGAGGTGGGAGAAAAAAAACCCAGCAAGGAGAAGCATCTCTAGTGAATTATTACAATATAACACTTGCAGAGTGATAGCTCTTTGTTTATCTCAATTCTAAACTAGTTGCTGTATTAACAGCATATTAAGCCTAAATCCCAACTAATTAGTATGCTGCAATAAACTGAAAATTTACACCCTCATCAGGGGCAATTAATAGACAAAATACAGCAGGGACTACTGAGATAAAACCACACAAAATAACACAACTAGAAAACCACAAAATATACAATTCAGATTCAGTGGGCTTCCTACACAAAATAAAATTAGCCAGGTTGAAAGCAAGCTAAGCCATAGTATATTCAAAGTAATCTTTCTTCCCTATTAAATGACTCAAACAGTTTAAAAGGTTACATTGTATTGACAGTACTCTTACAATAATTGGTTATAACCAAATGAAACTTGCAACACATTCTCAACTAGGATCTTGAATTAATAGTCAAGGAGAACATATCTTTAATGTATCAAATTTATGTTGACCCTAACATATACTTTAAAAGTCACTGGTAGAACAATATATCACTGACTCTTAAACCAATTTTTTATAAACATTTTAACTCTAACTACTTAATATTTAAGCTGTGTGTGTGTGTGTGTGTGTGTGTGTGTGTGTGATTATTTCATATTTAGTATAAAATGATTTGTGCTAAGTACACATTTGTAAACTTAAGATGCTCAATGCACATTTTAACGTATGATTTAAAATTAGTGTTTTTGGTCAGATTTGATTGTTAAGATATAAAACATTAATTGAACAGGTTTGGCCAGCAAAATTTATGACAATCAAAAAGTAAATTTCTTTAAAAAGGTGGCTAAAATACAGAGGGAAATTCAGAAGTGAAATAAAAACAATGAAATTACATATTACACACATATGCTGCGACTCAACATTCCTATAGCTCTACTCATTTGAAAAACAAATGTCAGATTTGCACTGGTTCATTTACTACAGTTCATTACCATCATTTTCTTAAGATACTTTAAGATTCTTAAAAACATGGTACAGCAATACCAACTGCAGTGCTGAAGCACTTTGCTACAGGAGATGAGTCACAGACACAGGCTTACAAAGGACAGATTTAAGAAATCTCAAGTTCTCTCTCTCAAAATAATATGACAATAAATAATTGTACTCCTGAAGTATATTTTTTGTTTTGCATATAGAAAGTGCATATATATTTTTTAAAAGTCCACTTAAATAAAAAGGCATGTTTCATTCTCAAGACATCTTCCCTGCACAAACTGTTCTAAAATTTCCCATCTAGTATTTCTTACATCTAGTAAGCAAGGCAACAATTAATGCCCAAACAACTAAAAAAAACCCAAAACCCTCAAAATGTAAAATCAGTCAGTATTTATTTCACCTTTAAGTAAACAAGCACAATTCCAAAATATTTTCATTGAAAGCAACTGTAGTTTACAAAAGTGCATATTACATAAGACTTTACAGTACTGGTCAGCGGGTAGATGTCCATTTTATGTATAGATATTATTATGAATTTCATTGGTTGCCAGTAATTTCTTCAACATCTCTGTGCTTTCAGGAACATCCTAATAAAATAAAGAAGCAGTCACTAACAATATTAAGGAAAAAAAAAAAAAAATCACTCTTTACCTCCTATGCAAAACTTTACTCCTGTGAACAGCGAAGTGATTAAAATATTAACTATATGTAAAAGTCAGACATTAAAAAAGAAGATATAGAGAGTACTGGTGAACACACCAAGAGAATACAGTTTAATCGTACACTGGGACTTGTTAACTTGCATTCCCTTCCTCATATAGTTATCCCCACCCCTCCGAGGAAGAGACTACCTTTATTTCCCTCCAAAATTTAAACATGGCCAATTTAGCAGCCTATTGGATCCTTTAAAAAAAATCAATAGGCGCTGTCTGAAAAGCTGAAATTTGTAATTCCTACAGTTACAGCTGAAATACACAGACACTCCTACTGGTTGCTATTTCCATTTAAACGGAAGTCCAATTGGCAAAAGCAGAGAAAGTGTTTTTGAGTAGCCACAGTTCATTAAAATCATTTTAGAAAGGAAAACATTTAACTTTTCTTTTGCTGGCTACTGAGTAACTAGACCTCAAGCTACAGCACTGGGTTTAGTACTGCATCTGCAGGAGTTGGGTTTCAATGTACAAACTTTATGATTCAATATGCCCCCAAATCTATATTTTTATAAAGCTGATACAGCTTAGAAAATAGTTCCAAAACAGAATATGTATGGACTAGGTCAGTCCCCAGAAAACGTATAACTGATAGAATGGCATCATCCCAACTATGGATGTATAGGGGTAAGACACTTATATGGGATCAGTAGACACATAACAGTGCTTATAGGCTTTTAAATGAGAGACTTCTATAAGAAGCTGAAGTAATAACAGACATTTGAAAGCATCTCTTGACATACTGGACCACTTATGTTAAGTTTTAGATTCACTGATGCTTAGGGGTTGATCACAGATGGAAACAGTTTAAACCATTCAGTACTCCAACTGCTAATACTTCGCTTAAGAAAAGTCCATTAATCCAAATTTGTGCCTCTGTCTCTGCAAACTTCTCTACATCTCACTTAACCTTAACAACCCAAAACCTCAAACACTCTAATATCAAAAAATCTATGTATCAATTAATCTTTAAAAACAAGCTTTACCTTGACTAAACTCGCCATGATCTTAGAAGAAAGCACAGGCTTGAATGTTTCGATTGTAACGGTATCCAATTTGATGACATCAGTATAGCACTGATACAGTACTGCAGGAATCTGCCATACTTGACAGTAACTCAGAACTAGATAAAGACCAAGAGAAAAGACAAGTTACATCAAAGAGTGTAACATCTCTCAGCTCAGTAAAATAAAATATGATTGTGCTCAAACTCAGCATTCTAAACATAAAGAAGTTGTTCAAACCTTCTCTGTGTATAAACTACTGAATTTCAAATGTTATTACATGTTCTCACAACATTCTCTTGGTATCTGAGAACCTAAATTATAAAAAGGGCTTATAAAAATGAGCTAGAGTTAGTATTTATTGCTGGGCAATGTTAATGAGGAAGTACCAATGGGCAGTATGAGACTTTGCTTAAAATCTACTTTACTTTCTTCTGTTGTTACAAAACACCCCATACTATCAAGAACTTTTGTAGTAAATAATGCTTTCCTCCTAAATCAGTAGGCTGTCAGCATCCTTCAGCCAACAATTTTTATAATTATTTACATTTACTATCCTTGATGAGAATTTGAGTAGGTCTAATAGTTTTCACTATGAAAATGATTTTTTCATGTCTGATTAAGAAATAAATTATTAACAGGTTGGATCAATGAATCAATCAATCACTGTACATTATCCAATATGAGGAACTGTTCCAATACCACAACAGATATTTAGCTACTTCAGTGATAGGGCATTCAAAATATCTTGAGTTAACAGGAAATTAAACAGCTAAAGTCAGAGAATACAATATAAGTGGCATAATGTTACTTTGTATATGATAAGCTCTGAATTATGTAAAAAGCCTTTGTTAAACTGACTGCTTTACTAGTAGCTTTGTAAAATGCCAAAATATTATGAATTATTTTGGGGGAGTTTATGTTCCTGCCCCATTCACTACATTTTGGAAAAAAATTGAAAATTAGGATTAATCATTTAAATGCTGTTATTCAAAATTAATGTATTCAACAACCTAGTTTGTAGCAGAATGCAAGGATGTTTTTGCAAAAGAAATGGTTGAATATAAAAATAAAACTAAAGTTCCAATGTACCAGCAGCAGGAAGGTCCTGTACAATGTTTGGCTGCTCCAGCAATGGACAACAGATTGTGTCTTTGAATTCTTTGGTCTTTAAAGCTTTCAGAAAAGGAGAAGGAAGTGTTAAAGTGGATTCTGGAGTTTTATAATTAGTTACAGGACATGTTGAAAGAATGATCACTTGTAAGTCCTTCTTCTGTATGTAGCCAAAAACCTGGAATAAAAACACTAAGATAAACTTTTGTTTTTCTTGGGATTACATATAATGGAATTCAATTACACAAGATAGGGTTTAATTTTGTTTTTATAGCTAAAAGCAGTTTAATTTAGATTTGCAGAGTTAAGTGTGATTTCTACCACTCAATAGGATTTCCTGTGCTCAAACCTAGGATCAAAACAAAGAATAAAAAAATGAGAGGAGGTAACAGATATAACATATGTATTAAGTTTATTGATTTTCTCTGTAGATTTACCCTGTATATCAGATTTTGGTTCTGTCTAAAGATCTGTGGAGAACTGAACAGTTTATTTTTTCTAATGCTAGGAGCAGAAAGGGAAAGGACTCCATATGAAGCCGCAAGATTACATAAACTAACAAACAAACAATCTTCTTATAATGCTTTCCATTACTTATTCCCACATTATACCTTTTCTTCATTTCATCCTATTTAAAACTGAAATTTGCCCAGAACTTTTTAGGGCAATCTTGATTTTTTTTTCAGACTGTTCCTTGAGTTGAACAAATACTGCTGCATAAGAAAAAGAAGTTCTGGATCCCAAACTTCCTCTCATATAGTCTTTGGATGTTACCACTTGTTAGTTTAAGATATCAGAAATGCTTTCTTTTTTCTTCATTGTAATTTTCATCCTCGTTTTTATAAACGAGCAGTCTATGACAGCAAAAGTGCACACATTTTCTTTACATCATAATACAACAAGGCTAATGCACTGGTGATAAGGTGTGATGGGATCTGATGGGCAATCCCACGACTGCGCCTCCTGCCCTGCACCTGTAGAGAAGCCCTGAGAATGATATAACCTATTTATGCAAATAATTTGCATGGCGTTCCAATCCGTAGGGCTTCTAAACAACCCCCTCAACATTAAATGTTTAATTCTCCAGCTCCTGGAGTCAAGCGATCACAGAAGAATTTCAGCTTTTATTTGAAAAGCAGCTAACTGTCAACATTGCAAAAATGAAAAAGGTAAATTAAAAATCTCTTTCAGAATTGGGCCTGGCAATAATGCAAGCTGCTCCAGCAGCAGTCTAAACAACAGCAGAATGGGAAAGTGCATAATAATGGCACAGATGGACCATACATGCTCAGAAAAATCCTTGTTTTAAAAATTTCACCACCATTAAAGAAACAGAGCACAAGCTCCTTAATAAGGACTTTGTTCATGCCAAGTTCCAAATTAATTATTTTTGGTAGCTGTGGTGCTGTTCAAATGCAATTAGATTTTATTTTTATTAAGGAAGGAAAGTATTTTTCCACTCCTTAGAACTCAAAAGTAGTTGAAACAATTCACCTCTGGGCTAAAACCAGTAATAGGAAATTTAAGCCCAAACGGCATTTTTTTTAAAGATATAAGTGTAAGAAAACACACACTCTAATGGAAACTGTTTTACCAAGTTAACGACAGCGGGCATACCAAGTGACAGCTATTATAGGATTTCATGCAACTTCCAGATAGGAAATCTGGAAAATGTTTAGTTTTTTGGGTATTGTTTGGGGGTTTTTTTAAACCAACAGAGAAAAGGAAACCATATAAAAATAACTGGGCATTATAAAGAATGTGGCTTATAAAGAAACTTTTTTCAAGATATGGTTAACCTGCACTTATCTCAATCTTACCTTTTCAAGCCACTGAAATTGTTGATCCTCAGCCACATGACAATTGCACTGGCACAATAAAACCTGAAAGAACAGAGTCGTATACAGGCATTTTTACATAAAAACAGGAATAACTATTTGTCTCATAGCATCCTCATTAGCTTGCTATCTATTCTAAGTGTGGGAATTAGGTATGGTGGGTTACCTTGAATTCCATAAGTTTGATTTTTTTTTTTTTTTTTTACTTTGGTAAGGTGGAATATTATCTATGTTGAATTTCTAGAAATTCAGCTCATCTCAGCACCAACTCACATGATCTGTTAAATCAGTTTATGAAGTGGTTAGCCAAAAACACTGCAACCTATATTTTTTTCTGAAAAGGGACTTGCTCTTCTCTTCCCCTCATCACTGACTCTCAGATATGGACCAAGCTTTTTTTTTTTTTCCCCAAAATGACTAAAGTTACTTACCGTAGGATCTGATATTAATCGGTAGAATAAACAGAAGGAATCTGTTGGAAGGACATTTGTTGCATCCAATGTCCTGCACCACTCATTCCACAAACTGACAGCTCCAACTACTTCCCAACGTACAGAATCCAGAATAAAGGAGGACAGGAAAGCTGCAAATATCAATATTACTTTATATAGTAAAAGCCTGCAATACGTTCCAATTAATCATGGGGGTTTTTTATTTTATCCTATGATTGACAAGTATAGCCAAGATCTTTCTCCTCCTTTGTCAGGCTGACAGAAGATCAATACGATACAGCTGTGAAAAAGGCTGGAAAAAGTTAATGATTTCTAGCAGAAACAGAAAAAGGTTAATACCATTATATGTGGCACTGACAAAATCTCACCTCAAACAAAAGTAAAAATCTAGTCATTCATTCATTCCAGAGAAGTGAACCCAAAAGAAAGGGGTCCAAAAGAGACTCCTAGGATGATCAGGGTGATAGACATTTTATGTTATGAGAAGTGACTAATGAGCTTGGGCAAAGCAAAAAAAAAAAAAAGGCTAAGAGAAATCTAAAAGCTGTCAATAAATACACTTAGTGGTAAACATCAAAGATACAAGAGAATTAAAGGGCAACATTAGCCCAAGAACAAACGGGTATAAAATAGTCATAAATAGAACGTATAGAGGTGCACTGATATATCGGTGCCATATCAAATCAGCACCGATAAAAGGAAAATTAATATAATTGGCCATCAGCTTTTTTTGACTAGTGTAGCCAGTGATAATGTCACTGATAAATATAATATGCCTTCTGGCTGGGGCCCCCAGATGCTGAGTGCAGTCGCAGCATGCACGTGGCCAGGAATGCAACCAGGCAGTGTGGAGAGCAGCACCCTCCAGGTACGTCTGTGGAGAGGAAGGGTCATGGAAGGGCATGCGGGCAGGGGGCAGATCAAGGCCCCCACGGTGAGGGAGGGAGTGGGATAGGGGCAGGGGGCACTGCCCTGCCAGAGCAGTGAATGGACCCAGAGCCAGGTGCAGGACAGAGCTGCAGGTGGCTCATCCAGGGGGCAAGGGGAGGGAGGGGCACTGCTGCATACACCCCCTGCGGGAGGCATAGGAGGACACGTACTACCCCAGATTTGTGCACAGGGCAGAGGTGGGCTGCCCGCTATGGGGTCGGGGCTCTCCGCCCTTCTGCCTTTGCCTTGGGAGCCGTGCACTGGCCATGCATCCCCTGCCCATCTG
>NW_005842113.1:1623809-1626665 GCF_000455745.1 Alligator sinensis | reverse complement strand
CCATAGGGCAGTGTGGGGGCCGTTGGTTGGTCCCTGCCACTGCTCGGCGGGCAGGGGGCACGCAGCCAGCATGCAGCTTCTGGAGCAAAGGAGGCAGGGTGAAGCCCGCAATGAGCAGCCCACATCTGCCCTTGGCCCCCCGCTCGCCTTCTAAAAGCATCCTGCACTTAAAAATGGTAGTGGCAGCGCTTGAACTAAAGTTCATTTGACAAGCTTTAGTTCAAGCATCCCCGCAACCATTTTTAAGTGCTGGGACAATGATTCCCTGGACAAACCACCAATGGCTCTGTCCCGCTCCCTGCCCTGGCCCCGGGTTCCCATTCACTACCCTAGGTAGGCAGTGCCCCCAGCCTCAGCCCCACTCCCTCCCTCACTTTGGGAGGGCTTCAATCTGCCCCGCACTCCCCTATGCCCCATCCCCTCCACAGGCTTATCTACAGGGCACTGCTCTCCACACTGCGCAGCCACAATCCTGTAAATCAGTTATTGGATCAGTATTGGCTAATATGGCTGGTGAATAATCAGCTATTGGTATTGGCCAAGAAAACGTTTAACAGTGTACCCCTATAAATTTACATGGCAAACCACAAGACATCTAACCAACACAGCACTGAAGTGCTGTGAGAAATGCGAAAAGTGAGGTGAAGAAAGCTAGGTAGTTTTAAACTTTATTTAAAGTCTATAAACTTGATTACATAATGTGGTTTTCTGAAAGGCTTCAGCAGTGTTTCAGAGGGCATGAGTTAGCTAACATAATCCAACAAATGTGTCTTTAAACGCTGGTCACCACAAAGCTTAACAGGAGCAAGAAACCTCTTTCATCATCATCCTTGATCAAAAATTTAAACTGCTCACTCCTGTATACAGCTTAGGTCTAGGGCCCAATCCACCCAATGGGAAGATAGGCATTTTTTTGCTTTTCTACTGGCTCCTACTGGAGATTCAGATACATCAGAGGAGAAACACCTCCACTGTTTCACCTGCATTTTCATGGTTGCTATCAGAATGGGGCAGGCATACCTGTTATTACACTGCTCTTCTCACAACACCTTTGCATTTCCCCCCTCAGAAAGATTCAGCGACTGCCTTTGATCCTACTCAAACCTCAGAGGAACACAGAGAAACTGGCCCAAACCCTGAAGTCACCTTGCTGGTCAGATTCATGTTTTAAAGAAGTGTCAATGGGGGAGCCACAACGATTTGCAGTAGAGGTGAAAGTAAACAAAGGCCATCAATATGGCAAGGTGAAGGGCAGAGCACAGAAGCGAAGGGCACAGAAGTATTTATGCCGCCCGGCTAAAGCCCTTTCGTCATGTCGGGTTACACTACAAAGGCTCTCGTCACCAACCTCAGGTTGCAAATTCTGTCCTTGCACTTCTCAACCTTGTTTTTGACCCAAGATCCCTTTGTTTGACTAAAGCTCTCCTTTGGAAAACGTCCACCCTGGGCTTCTGCTTAGGTTTTTTGACTATAAAAAAGTCTTATCACAGTTCTTCTGCAAGAAAGGGTTCAGAAAGTCCCTGGTTGAGGTGATCAGGCTTTGCTGCTACGGATTTCTAGGCGAAAGCTCCTGTGAAGCACATGCAGGTGTTTGCACACTGCGTGGCCCCCTCAAAAGGATCTTGAGGTGCTTTAGGGTGCTGCAGCTGCCTGACTGTGAAGGGAGAGCGGTGAGACAAGACTTATGAGGAAAGGCTGAAAGAACTCGGGTTATGTCAGTTGGACTAGATGACCTTTGGAGGTCCCTTCCAGCTCAACTTCTCTATGTCTCTATTTAGTCTGGAGAAGACTGAGCAGGGATTGGACACGTGTTCAAATACCTGAGGAACAACTACAGGTTCAAGCTGCAGCAGTGAAGATTTAGATTGGAGATTAGGAGGAACTTCCCGACTACGAGGGTCCGACTTAGAGGCTGGTCAAGCATCGGAACAGGCTACCTTGAGAAATCAGTCCCATCCTTGGGATTTTTCAGGAGCAAGTTGAACAGACACATGGCAGGAAGGCACTGCGGCTTTCTACTTGACTTAAGACTAACGTGGGTAACAACCATCTCTGCTCACTGGGTGAGCTCGCCGGGAGTGATCCTGCCTTGGGAAAGGTGCTGGACTAGCTGGGCGTGCTGACCCTTCTGCTAGGAGCAAAGCTGGTTAGAGGGTCTCAGCCCCACGTGGGGTCAGGAAGGAATTTTCCTCCAGGATTGGATCGGTAGGAACTGAGAAGGGCTCAGCCTTACTGTGTCGCAGGGAGGATGTGGCCCTCTGCCAGGGACCCCTTAGGCATATACTGACAATACCTCACTACACAGCGAAGCAAGCCCCATGCAGTCCCCACCAATCCTGAGGGAAAATTCTTCCCAGAACCCACATGGGGCTGACCCTGAGTGGAGAAGTGAGATCCTCTAACCAGCTTTGCTCCTAGCAGGAGGATCAGCACACCTATTAATCCAGCCCCTTACCCACGGCAGGTTCACCCCAACTAGCCCACTCCCTGAGAAGAGAAAGGCAGTTAGCCAGTCAACCTGGCAGCTCAGGGTGCTCTGCGCTGTGCCAGGGTTAGTGGCTGTCCCACGCGGAGCACAGATGACATGGATGGTTCGGGCAGGGCAGGGCCGGACCGGAGACAGGCATGGGTGAACAGGGAGGCCACCTGGGGCCCCCGAATGGTAATTTTTAGTATTATTATCATTTCTGGCGAAGGGGGGGAGGGAGGGGATGATGATACTAAAAGTTTGCTTGGGGCTGCCAGGAGTCTAGGTAGGGTGACAGGTGAGCGGTGACCCCTGCAGCTCCCTCCCAGCCCCGATCCGGCCCGCAGGCACTCACCCACGGCGTTGCAGCCGGTGGGCAGGACGAGGCG
>NW_005842113.1:1623464-1623775 GCF_000455745.1 Alligator sinensis | reverse complement strand
AGTGAGTAGAAAGATATAGAGAGAGAGAGACCCCGCCTCCCTATGGCAATGGCCGAGGTGTTCTAACCGCCCCCCCCAATACCGTTAGGAGGTCCCTCCCCCACCGCCGCCGGCACCTTTTCTTTTCGAGCTCCCTGCGAATCTCGAGATCCTCGGGCGTTTCCTCGCGCTCCGCCTCCTCCTCGTCCACCCCGGCTCGGGACAACGCCGTCACCACCTCCCCAAAGAACGTAGCCATGCTAGGGGAAGGAGAGGGGCGCACGCGGGCAGAGCCGCACCCCCTCGCGCAACTGCGCAAGCGCCAGGCCCAG
>NW_005842113.1:1617870-1623433 GCF_000455745.1 Alligator sinensis | reverse complement strand
TCTTCCTCAAACCAGCCATAGAGGCGAGAGCCGCTCTAGCCCCGCAGTCCGCCCAGAGGCGGGACCGAAGGGGATAAGCCCCGCCCACACAGGAAGGGCGGCCCCACTTCCCTCAGTCAAGGGAGCCGGGGCTGGGGGTTCGGTGACGGCAGTGTTACGAGGGGTGCAGTAATGATCGTATTTGTGCGATAATTGCAAGTCTTGTGCGATCAACAATAATAATAATAATAGTGGTCAAAATGTCCAGTCATTTTTGAAGCAGCTGATTGATGCAGCAGATGCAAAACCCAAGTCATCCTTAGGGAGTCTTAACTGACCTGCAGGCTTTTTGTTCCCCCTCCCCCCCGACTTTCACTGCCACCACTTGCTTAGGAAGGCTGGCCTCCAAATAAATGCTTCAACTCTGATGCACCAATTCTCACTCACTCACTGGCAACTTATAAGGAGCAATATAAAGGAGGTAAGAAGATGACCGATTTGCATCAGTATACTGTATTTTTTCAACAAATACAATAATTTTGAGCTTCCAATATGATAATTTCACACTTAAGACTTGGCTACAGTGGGTGGAAGCAGTGGGGCTTAAAGCTGGCTGGGCTCCAGGTGCCTTGCCCTCCCTTCTCCCTTTCAGCAGCCAATTCATATAGCCAAGGGCTTGCCCCGACACACAGGGGCCAGGCAGTGAGGGGTGGTAAGCCTGGGTCTGCCCTTATCCTCTTAGCTCCTCCACTTCTCACCCCTGTGTCCCTGGCAGGGGAAACCATGGATCTGGGTCCATAAAGGCAGTTTTCCTGAAGCGTACCCGGGGTAACGGCTTTTCTGGTGTGGTTTAGTACCCACTGAGGTGGTTGGGGCTTGACGCCCACTTTATGGAAATGGGAGGCTCCTCCCTGGGTTGCTCCTGTGGCCATATGGCTGAGGGCAGGCAAAACTTGGGGGCATCCGAACCCCAAGCCTTCGGGCTTAGGCCTGCACGTAGGATGCCTGCCAAAAGACTTTGGAAGTATCTGAAGCCCCTGCTGGGGGTAGAAGATGTTTTCCAGTTGTAGGGCCACTTATGGTTTTGGACCAACTCTCAGATTTGGATTTGATTGGGCCACGTTTAGGGTGGCCATCATAGAGGGCAGTCCAGTTGTCTGCTACACTGTCCTCTGTTAATACAAAGCCTGACGCCTTTATGTCCTCTATTTGTCTCTTGAAGAGACAAATAGAGGACATAAAGACATCTGGTTTTGTATCAACAGAGGACAACCTTAGCCACTTTGAAGCTGGCCAGCCCTGTTGTTAACAAGATCATAGTCATAGGGAAGTCAGGCTGGAAGGGAGCACCAGAAGGCAGTGTAGCGTTTCTCAACCCATGCATAAATCATGAATCAAGGGGGTTGCAAGAATATATGAAAAGGTTGCAAACAAACTTGAAAAACTGATTCTCTTTCAAAGGAGGAAAAACCTGGGAAACTGTGGCTTTTCCCTTGCAGGCTGGCAGAGTTTCAGCCTACAAGGGTCTGCTTGCCCCCCTCCACCCCCCATGCCGCACACTAGGGGGCTTGGGCTGGAAGTGAGGGGCACTATGTCGGGACTGGCCATTGATGTGTACACATGGGTCCTGGTACAAAAAAAGGTTGATTACCACTACTCTAGTCCAACTCCCTGTCCGAGGCAGGATCAGCCCTATCCAACCCATTCCATACAAGCATCATCTAGAAAACTCTACATAAAAGACTACCTTCACCGTAACCTGCCACAGGAAAAGCAAGGGGAACCACAACAGCCAATGTCCACCCTGCTCCTGTAAAATGTTGTCAACATACATTCAAAGGTCTCTCTCAGAGGGAGGAGAATCTGTGAAGCAGGGTGATTTGAAACCATTGTTTTTCCCCCCAAAACAATGAATAATGAAAATACTTGGCAAGGGGGTTACCCATCACCTGACTCCCTTTAAACAATAAAGCCGACAAACAAACAACGCCCCCCCTCCGAAAACCAGAACCCCACCCCCCGCAAAAAAAAAACCCACCAAAAAAATATGTGGACTCTTACAGGGATCCACCTCTTTATTTACTTACATCCCAAACCCCACTGGCCTAGTGCAGCACTCTAAAACTGGGGTTGGCAACATTTCCATCATAGGATGCTCTCATAGAATCATAGAAGCAGGTTCAGAAGGGACCTTGTAGATCTTCAAGTCCGACCCCCTGCCTGGGCAGGAGGGAAACCGGGCTCAAGTGACCCTAGCCAGGTAGGCATCAAGCCGCTTCTTAAAGACCCCAAGGGTAGGAGCCAGCACCACTTCCCTTGGAAGTTGGTTCCAGATCCTAGCCGCCCTTACTGTGAAGTAGTTCCTACAGATGTCTAATAGGTCCCCCCTCAGCCTTCTCTTGTGAAGGCTGAACAGGTTCAGGTCCCGTAGCCTCTCATTGTAGGGTCTGCCCTGCTGTCCCCGGATCATGCAGGTGGCCCTCCTCTGGACCCTCTCAATGTTGTCCACATCCCTCTTGAAGTGGGGTGCCCAGAACTGGACACAGTACTCCAGCTGCGGCCCGACCAGTGTCGTGTAGAGGGGGAGGATCACCTCCTTGGCCCTACTTGAGATGCACCTGTGGATGCATGATAGGGTCCGGTTAGCCCTGCCGACTGTGACCTCGCATTGGCGGCCCATGTTCATCTTGGAGTCAATGACTCCAAGATCCCTTTCTGCCTCCATACTCTCAAGAAAGGAGTTTCCCATCTTATAAGTGTGCTGCTGGTTACTACTGCCCAAAGTGCAGCACCCTGCACTTGTCAGTATCGAAACGCATCCTGTTTTTGTTAGCCCACCCTTGCAACCTATCCAGGTCTTTCTGCAGTCTTTCCCTCCCTACTAGTGTGCCCACCTCACCCCAAATTCTGGTATCATCAGCAAATTTGAACAGGTTGCTTTTCACCCCGTCGTCCAAATTGCTGATAAAGAAATTGGGCCCGAGCCCTGGGGGACTCTGCTGCCCACTTCCCCCCAGGTTGAATATGACCCGTCCACCACCACCCTCTGAGTACAACCCTTCAGCCAATTTGCATTCCATCTGACCGTGTAGACATTGATGCCACAGTCACCTAGTTTTTTAATGAGGATGGGGTGGTCAAAGGCCTTGCTGAAGTCCAGAAAGACTACATCCACGGTGACACCTGCGTCCAATGCTTTTGTGACCCGATTGTAAAAGGCAACGAGGTTGGTCTGACATGACCTACCCCTAATGAAACCGTGCTGGTTGCCCCTGAGCATCATCCCTGATGCCGGCCCATCACAGATGTGCTCCTTGATGATCTTCTCAAAGAGTTTCCCCGGGATTGAGATAACTGATGGGCCTATAGTTGCCTGGGTCCTCCCTCCTCCCTTTCTTAAAGATGGGGACCACATTGGCTATCTTCCAATCATCTGGCACCTGAAACCTCTCATGCAACTGCAAAGCTTAGGGCCAGGGCAGGAGAATATCTAGCTTCCATTTAAGTCAGGTTTAGCAGCTGGCCACTGGAGGGACTTCTTACTTCATGCAATAGATAGATCAACAAGGAATACAGAACTACAACTATTTCTTTAAGATTGGCTTGAATTTCTCAAGCCAGGATAGCTACAGGGGTGCAACCGGCAGAGCCATTGGATCTAGCCTGTAGAGGAGGGGCTTGGTTTGCCCTGGCTTGGTGGTGGAGAGGATGGATGACCAGTTTCTAGCATAGGCCCACCTAGGACCCAAACTGGGTCATTCTGCCCCACTGCCAGAAAAGGTTTACCGAGCCATTTTAGAATGTGGCACTAAGCCGCTGCATCCCTGGAGACCCCAAGTGAGCCTCAAAAGATTTTTTTTTTTTTTTTTTTTTTACTTATTCCTCTGTGGGGTTTATAGGAAAGATCTTGCTCCACATAAATTATCATTGTTTATACTTTTGCAATACCAGTCACGGGTCAGGCCAGGCCTCTCTTGGTCTGCTATCTCGGTATCATGTAAACCAGTGCTGCCTGTTCCATGGTCAGGTTTTTGGTGACTAAACTGGTGCCACCTGGGCTAGGCTGGATGAGGGTGTGTGGACACCCAGCAGGACTACAAACAAGACCTGTCAACAGACAGATGAGCTCTCTGCAAGCCAACAGCCATCCATACCTGAAGAGGAGATGGACGCCACCAGGTCAACTTGCCCGAAGAATCACCAGTGATGCACAACTCAACTAACCTCATGCAGAGTGGAGCAGCAGCAGCCTTAGGACTGATTTGAACAGCAATCAGAGAGAAAAGGGAATCTTTATGGTTTTTGGATGCAATTTTGTAGCAATGGATCCTTTTGAAGGGAGACAAGAGGCAACCCCTTTGCCAAGTATCTTAATTATTCACAAGACCTGCACCTGTTCCAATTTCAAAGTGGATTAAGCCAAAAGTTTAGAATTTACCTTTAAGGAAACAGCTGTGTCTAGCTTCTTAAGACCTCCCATCTCCCCCATTATTGAAGCAGGCAGAGCTGCTTTTGTGAAAACATTGCTGAATCTCCATTGGCGGGGGCAGCAGAGGATGAAGGAAGATGTCCCATCTTCCTATCCATGCAGACAGATGAAGTCTGTAGTAGAACTCCCCTTCCACAGCTCATAAATAAAATCAGGGCCATCTGCTAACACCAGCCAAAGGGAAGTCATGCAAGCATAGCCATATAGCTCCTGCCAAAATCATGCTGCAGCTGTGCCAATAGGGGAAACAGTGCACCCAGGGAAGCACCATTTTATTTGTAGAGTTGGCAGCAGCCAGCAGAAAGTGTAGGTGCATCTCCACCTGTCTTCTGTCAGCTGCACGGTGACTCGGAGCTAGTGTTACCCTGCCAACAGAAAGAAGGGGCTGTGCTGCCACAAGGGAGCTAAATGTAAACACAATTCTACTTACAAAACTAAAGTGTATACTAGGTTTGAGCATCTATACAACTGGACGCACACCGCGCTGGGGTCATCTGACCTCAGCAGTCTTTCCTGCCCTGAGCAGGGGGCTGAACCTGATGATCTCTAAGGTCCCTTCCAGCCCCTAACGTCTATGAATCTCCTTATACTCTTTCTTTCTTGCTCTTCCCTGGTAAGGACAAGACAAACTAAATGGGGAAAGAATATGGAAATTTGGTCTTTACTCGCAATAGATCCCTGGGGGGGAAAAAAAAAGGTTCTCTGAAGGATAGGTGATGAAATGGGAAAGACTGCTTACTAGTTCATAAAGCTTGTTCAGGGGCAGCAGGGTGCTAGAATAGGAAGCAGAAGTCCTGAACCCCCAATTTTTACATATCCAGATGGAAAGGGAGGAGCCAAAATTGGCACAAACAAAAGGTCTTAGATTGGATAGGACAGTTTAGAGAGGGCTGATCCTGCCTCAGACAGGAAGTTGGACCAGATGACCTCTGGAGTTCCCTTCCAGTCTTCCTTCTCTACGACTCAGAGAAACCAGGATCCAGAAAAAATAGTATTTCCTCAGTGATGGTATTAAGCATTTCTTCCATTACTGTTTTAGTAATGAACGCAGACAGCAGTAGTGAAGCATTCTAAAACTGGGGTTGGCAATATTTC
>NW_005842113.1:1612156-1617839 GCF_000455745.1 Alligator sinensis | reverse complement strand
TCCTGTCAGTGCTCTAGATGTCAACAACCAAAATTTACCACTTAATATTTTCTATTGACAACAACACGTGCTAATAGATTGGAAGCAGGGACATTCCCTCCCCTAGAGCAGATGATCCCTATGTAACGCAAGGCACAGAGTTGTGTCAGCAATGTCCATTTGCAAGCAGACACCTGTTTATTATGGAGGGGGTTTATTGCTTGCTAGAAGCCAGAGGCTTTCATCCTTTTTTGCCCATAATTTGACAAAGAACAGTGTAGGCCTTCTGACCTTTGAAAGTCATGGTTCCTTCATGCTCCCAATGCTTCCCAAGATAAGAGCTGTGAATCTGTTTTTCCTAGGCAGCAGCTGTTACATGAAATAAAATCTATAGTGTAGGAGTTCCATTTTGAGGAATTACAATTTAAAGCAGTTAATTACAATAGGCTAATCCAAGTAATCTACCAATAATGAAGCTTGTGAAACAGTTGATTGTCTTTGTAGAAAAGAGCAGAAGACTTATAGGAAATAAGTAAGAAGAATCCATACACCCTTTAAGTGTCTGCTCCCCCCTGCTGTAATCAAGAGTCCTTGACCAATCTGCCTGTGTGCATGGGCACGTGAGTGTGTGCAGGCGTGTGCACATAAATAAAACTATGAAATGCAAAGGAGAATCCACCTATAAAACCTATCCATCCATTTATTATGGAACAGAATTCTGTGGCTCATACATTTTTTAATGCTAGCATTTACTCCATCCAGCACTGGAGGTTACACTTCAAAACACGCTGATTATCAGCTCAAGAAAGCAGCAACTAAACAATGCATCCAATTAGTTTTAGATAAAAAAAGTGTTACTTTATTTTGACAAGGGTATTTTTAAACAAAACAAAAAAAAATACAAAAAACCCACTTAGAATAGCCAACTGTCTCATTAATGAACACGGGTTTCGTATACTATGTTTGTTGCTCAAAAAATCAGAGACTTGGTGTGCATTTTGAATCCACAAACTGCTACAAAAATAATACAACATTTTGAAAGCTGTATTCTAAATCAGAGAAAAAAATACTAGGGCACAAATGTTGTAAACTTTAGATTTCCACTGGACTCAATGCAGGAGTTCGGGGGGGGGGGGGGGGGGGGGGAAGGGCAGGGAAAACAGTGCGTATCAACATTTATATGACAGAACATGATACTGAAGATGTGCTGGCCAAACAAGCACTTTGGCACCTTGCAACCACACCATGTCAATTAACTCTCTGCAATCTTGTTGGAGAAAATCTTTGTTTTAATCCCTTACTGTAACAAAGATGGTGACAACTGGCCACTGTTTTGCCTCTAGTCCCAGACATGGTTCTGTTGACATGAGTGTATGCTGAGCAGATGTGGTCCTCACTTCATTGCACTTACTTAGCTCTCTCACTGGTTACCACTTCCATTACAAAGGGAGGACAGGAGAACGGACTTTCCTGCCTCCCTGCCAAGCTGTTCAAGTCATAAGGATGAAGACAGAGAGTTTGAAGAGCTATGCCTACATCTGTGTGAAATCCTAGCAAATCAGACCTCTTATCCAATAACACAACAATCCAGAGAATCCCAGAACTTGGGTGGAGCAGAGGAAAAAAAAGATGAGCTAATCAAAAAAAGTTTGACTCAGTGATGCTCTAATTTTATAGCAGTGCTCACTGGAACAGCAGCAACTGCTCCAACTTGCACTTATTGGCCTTGGTCCTGGAGGGATAACGGTCAGCCAGAAGAGCCACATCTAGCTTGTTTCCTAAACTTTCCCCCTCTCCTAAATGTGCTCTTCAGCACCTACAGTGTAGATACTGAATTTACAGCTCTGAAGAGGGGGGTTGGTTGCCATGTCATATGCCCAGGAGTGGACTCCACTGCCTTTGTTCCACCAAAACAATGTATAGAGCAAAACTATGACAGTTCATCTACCTTAAAGTATTGATTGTAGTCACCCAAACGTAGTGAAAGAGTTTGATTTTCAGGTATTAAAACTGGATATCACTGAATTATGGCAACAAGGAAAAGAATTAAATGCTGAAGGTTCAAATGTAAATGTTTTATTGACAGAATAAAATGCAGGAGAGGGAGATCACTGCAAGTGTCACTGAGAAAAGTTTTTCTAAATCTCAGAATTATGAAAATCTTTCTTCCAAAAAACAAAACAAAACAAAAAACCCTCTGCCTCAACTAATTGAGGGGTTATTAAAATACCACTTCCTTACCACTGTAGGTGGCTCTATTATCCATGGTAGGCAAGGTTTATCCATGTCCCAGAAGTCTAACCAGTTAACTTAAAGGTGCTTCAGTACAAGTTTAATTTAAAAGAGTAAACAAAAGCTAGGAAAAAACCTCTGGTTCATTAATATTTTAATTAATATAATTAAATTTTTCACCTATTAAAAAATACACAGCACAAGTTTGGTTTTACTTTTTTGTCTATTTTATAAAGAAAACACAAAAACGCTTAGACCCAAGATTTCACCTGCATATCATGGTCTTAAATTTACAGCATGGAAGTCACATTAAAGATGATAGTACTACCTGTCAGCAAAACTTAATCTTCACCAGCACCATTTTTTAATTGGCAAACATTTTGTTCATTGCTAGTTGGTTCTGTATAATTGTGATAGTGGTCGCACAGAACATTTTGACATCTGTACTAATTAATACAAGCTGTTATATTATTTATGTAGTGAACATTTATTTCTTATCTGATGTTATGTCAGCGTCCACCTTTCTATAGCATGACCACTATTATTTGTAGTCTGTTACCATCATGTGAGATTTCAGACAGCATTAAGAGGTGTTTGCAATTGAATGCATTAATATTATACAGCCTAGGTAGTATCTCATTGCAGCACCCATAACAATAATACTCAACATACTGCTATTAACCTGTTTCCCCAGTGTTGAACATTTTTTTTAAACTCTTGCTATATGTAATAAAATATCAGTAAAGAAAAACATTTGCCCCTATAATGAGGCACATTTTGGCATCTGTGCTAAATGCTGCTACAAGGGCAGGCAAGTGCAAGTCAAAATATGAAAAGGAGAGTCATGATTTAAATCACATTCATAACTTTTTCATAGAAAAATATAAATATAATCCCTGAAATGTAGGACGAAGAAGAGCCGGCATTCATCATGAATTCTAGTGTTATTACCATAAAAAAAAGCAGGCTGGCTTTTCCTTCTAAGGTTATGTTCCACAAGCTGTGTTGTCTAGATCTCTGTCATCGTCGTCATCGTCATCACCATCATCATCATACCTTACAGTCCTCCTACCCCCATTTCTAGTTCTTATTTTAGAACGTCGATTAGCTCTTTTATATTTGGTATAGTCCAAATCATCAGAGTCATTTTCCTGATTAAGTTTAAGACGTTTCCTTCGTTGGGGCCTTCTGGAAGGCTTCGACACATTGGAATTTGAAATTCTACCTCTTCTAATCACTTTTGTTTTTCCTTTTCTTTTTCTCTTTCTTGTTTTTGTGGCAGCACTATAGTTGCTGTTACTGGAATCAGTTTCAGATCCTAAATTAGAAGAGCGATCAAAGTTGGCATGAAGTCCAGATTTTGAACTTCTGGCAGTCCTGCATGGTTCCATGCTGTGCGACACAGTATTGCCATCCCCTCTCTCTCCCGTTTCCACTTCCAATGTGTCCTTTACACCACAGGATTTCACTCTTCCATGAGAAGTTCTAGCTTTTTGATTGGTCATTGTGCTGCCTGACTCAAAATCTGCTTCATCTTCAGAATTGTTCACCCCACCACATTTGTTTGTTGAAAGTAACTGGCTGGAAGGTTTCCAACTGCCCTCATCCTCTGACTTGAGGCTTTTGGAGACTTCTTCTGAAAATTCTTCTGTGGGATTCTTCACATTAAGAGATTCAGCATAGGCAGTTTGGTATAACTGCTTATAGTCTTTACTATGCCTCTTCTTTTGTGCCACCTTCATATCTGCCTCAGACTCGGATTTTACTCTTTCAGAATCACTAATATACTTTCTTTTAGCAGCAACCAAATCAGGGCAAGAAGGTTTTTTCCTGTTGGTATATTGCTCTTTTGCTTCTTTGTCACTTTCAGACTTCAAACTAGTATCCATCTCAGAGCTGTCCATGGGTCTTTTCCTGGAAGGTGCAAATGCATTGCAATGGAGCAGTTTTCTGCTCTTCTTTCCAGTGTGTGCACTTTCTGAGCTGGAGAGCTGTTCCTTTGTGTCACTCATTTTCTTAATTTTATTAGCAGCCAAAGTAGCACTTCTACGTGGAATTTTTCCAGTAACAGTTCTGATGTGCCATATCTTAGTAGCCATGTCTTTATGTTTCTTGTAATTACTCATACTTGTCCTGCTCCTGAGCACTTCTGTTCTTTGCCCAATGTCCTCAGAGGTTGTTTCTACAAAATAAAGATTTAAAAGTTCCTTTAAATAACGTATAATTTTCTAAGAAGGCCTGTTTATTAGACAGTCTGTACCACCACTATTGAAAGCACAGAAAATATGTGCATCTTCCCTTAGGTCTTTTCAAAGCAAAAAACATCGCCTTAACGCTTTTGTGATGACATTTAAGTCAATGACCATCAAGTAGTTAATCCCCAAAATCACTACTTACCTCAAAGAAGCAGCATGACCTTCATACTATAAATATATATTTCAGTGTTAGAAGTACTACTTTTTTAAAGTACTCATTTTAAAAGAACTCATACACTTTTCATGAACTTACAACAACTTTGTTCCGCTAATGCAGTGATAACTATTGAGAAAGCAGAGAAAAATTACATTATTTTTCCAGGACACCTTTAATAGTTTATGAATTTGGTAAGTGAACAAGGAAGTCAAAATAAAAGCATTTCTGCAAACCAATGACTTTACCATGAATTAGCTAAGAGATTATCCTATCATCACAGATGGAGAGAAATCAAGACACAGAAAATGTCTATACTGTAAAATAACTCAGCAAATCCAGACTGCTACTCCTCTACCCCTAAATCCAGCACAATTTGTTAACAAGGTATTAACATACAATATTAGTACCCAGCACAGACTCACAACCGTCATCCAACTGTGAGATTGTTTAGACTCTCCAGTGCTACCGGATGCACAAGGAGTCACGACGGCAAATTTCCCCGTGTTGTGTGACTAGTAGCAAGCAGCTGGATGTGAAACCAGCGACAATGACAGTTGCCATGGCCACTCCACCCAGCTCTGTGGGGCCCCCCAAAGCATGGGGGCCCAAGGCGGTCACCTCGATTTCCGCCCCCTCCACCCCCACCCCGGATGGCCCTGATGGTAACTTTCCCTTCAATTTGTGTGCAGAATTTAAAACTCAAGCAAAAAAAGAAGCAGTGTAAACTGCTAAAGCTACGTATCCTCTAGGCCAGAGCTTTCCAAACTGTGCGCCGTGACACATCAGTGTGTCAGCAGCAGTGTGTAGGTGTGTCGTGCGAAATGCGGAAAATTTTGCGGAAGGGCACCACGGAGCTCCCTTACTCGCGTCTGCTTCCCTTGGCCCCTCCCCCAGAACTGAATTACTGTCGCGAAATGATGCATGTCTAAAAAGTGTGTCACCAACATGAAAAGTTTGGAAAGCTCTGCTCTAGGCTGTGAATCTATACTTGGCAAGTGCACAGAAATTAGTGATGGGGACCAAACTGAATAGATTAAAAAGGATAAAAATAAAACCATTT
>NW_005842113.1:1572025-1612139 GCF_000455745.1 Alligator sinensis | reverse complement strand
TGGACATAAGCAGGAAGAGACAAAGGTGGAATGAGATCTCCTTGCCACAAGGAGATTAAACTAAAATAAAAATCTGTTTTTTAATTACACTGATCTTAACACAAATGCTCAAACTAGTGCTTTGGGCTTACCATGGCAAGTCGTATCTTTAAAATGTTAAGATCTGCTTTTGATATTAATCAATCAAGAGAACAATATTTCAGGAAAACGTAACAAAGGGGAGTGATTCTGCACTGGTGGTTCCCATTGCCCGGTAAGTTCAAGACAACTATTTTATTTTCCAAACTACATGAAAGCTGAATAACACTGTAATTATAATCATACCCAAGATCAACAGAGATTAAAAACAAAACAAATGATGGAAAAAGTAATTTTTATATATAGCAGAGAAGCAAATAAGGACTTGAAAAATCAAGTTTTTTCCCTTTTCATATCATCTTTAGAAATAAGTGTAATAAAAGCACTTGATATGGCTCTCTGACCTTCTTTAAAACTTCTTTTTTTCCTGACCTGGAACAATATTAAATGTTCAGATTTACAGTTTATAATAAATGAAAAACAATTTTATGAAAAATCCTGGTGCAACTTACCAATACAAACAGCTATTTTTGAAAGTGCAATTTTGTATTTTAGCAATATTTTTAAAAAAGCATAATTTTCTTAATCTGAACAAGACTGCTACTAGTTTAACAAAATAAGCATCAGCTAATTGCAACATGGGTCTTTTCCAGGCATTCTTCTCAAACAGGTTAACTTGAGCATCTGATAGATAGCTGCTATCCCTATTGTGAATTCCTGAGTAACAGAAAATGCTATTTTCTTTATTACTGTATTTATTTATATATCACACCCGTCATATATAAGGCTTGAGTTGAGAAGGCAGAATAAAGAAAATATTTCTTCTTTTAACCAAACTGCTCAGAACCAGGTTTCATTAAGACATACGCCCCAATTTTCAATCAATTTTTTTGGGAAAAGATGGGTGAAGTATAAATAAGGCACCTGCTACAGACCACCAGGCCAGAAGGATGAGGTAGATGAAGCTTTACTCAGGCACATAACAGAAGTTTCCAGATTACAGGCTCTGTTTCTCATGGAAAACTTCAATTACCTTGACATCTTCTGGGAGGGCGATACAGCAGTGCACAGGCAAACTAGGAAGTTTTTTTGGAGAGCAGTGGAGACAACTGCCTAGTGCAAGTGTTGGAAAGACCAACTAGGGGCCGTGCTCCTCTTACCTACTGTTCACAAGCAGGGAAGTACTGATGGGGGATACAGAAGTGGATAGCAACTTGGGCAGCAGTGATAACAAGATCAGGTTCAGGATCCTGATAAAAGGAAGAAAGGAGAACAGCAGAGAAAGGACCCTGAACTTTAGAAAAGCAGACTTTGACTCCCTCAGGGAATGGATGAGCAGGATCCCTTGGGCAACCAGCCTGAGGGGGAAAGGAGTTGGGAGAATTGGTTGCATTTTAAAAAAACCTTACTGAGGGCACAGGAACAAACCATCCCAATGTGCAGGAAGAATAGCAAATAGCAAGCATTTAGCATAGGAGTGCTCAGCCTCAGCCTAGGGACTAGATCAGGCCATATTGTCTGGTGAACAGGATTCCCTAGAGTTCCAGAAATTTGGCAGCAAGGGAATGGTGGCAGTGTTAATTGCTGCTCACCTCCTTCCAGATTTCCAGACCCGAGGGGAGCCTTGCTGGCCAAACAGTGGGGCCATTGCGCTAGATTGTGCTATCATGCAGCCAGATCTGGGTGCACAGGATCAGGCCCCTGGACTGATCCTGCACCCCTCCATCCAGCCCACAGGGACAGAAGGTTGGGGGCCACTAATTTAGGAGTTCAGGAGGAAGTCCTGGTCCTTTCACTCTGACTCTCAGGCCATTCCCAGCCCTCTCCTACGACAGCTTTCAATAAGGCATTTGCCATCATTTTAACAGAATACTTTCCCAGTGTCTTCCTCCAGGTTAGCCTTGGAAGTTCTGCAGCAATTATAGTTTCATAGTTGTAGGGTCAGAAGGGACCTGAGCAGATCAAGTCCAACCCCCTGCCATGGCAGGAAAAAGTACTGGGGTCAAACGCCCCCAGCAAGGCATTCATCTAACCTTCTCTTAAAGACCCCCAGGGTAGGAGCCAGCACCACTTCACTTGGAAGTTGGTTCCAGATCCCAGCCACCCTGACAGTGAAGTAGCGCCTCCTGATGTCTAGTCTGAATCTGCCCTCTGCCAGCATGCGACTGTTATTTCTAGTCACTTCTGGTAGTGCTCAGGGGAACAGGGACTCTCCCAAAGCCTGCTGGTCCCCCCTGACTAGTTTGTAACAGGCCACTAGATCCCCACTCAGTCTTCTCTTGTGGAGCCTGAACAAGTTCAGGTCCCTTAGCCTCTCCTCGTAGGGCCTGCCCTGCTGCCCCCTGATCATGTGAGTGGCCCTCCTCTGAACCCTCTCCATGTTGTCCACATCCCTCCTGAAGTGCGGCGCCCAGAACTGGACACAGTACTCCAAGTGCAGCCTGACCAGTGCCGCATAGAGGGGGAGGATCACCCCCTTGGACCTGCTTGAGATGCATCTGTGGATGCATGACAAGGTGTGGTTGGCCTTCCTGACCATGTCCCCACACTGCCGGCCCATGTTCATTTTGGCATCAATAATGACTCCAAGATCCTTTTCTGCCTCTGCACTGACAAGAAGGGAGTTCCCCAGCCTGTAGGTATGCTGCCGGTTCTTCCTCCCCTGGTGCAGCACCTTGCATTTATCAATGTTGAAACCCATCCTGTTCTCATCTGCCCACCCCTGTAACCTGTCTAGGTCCGATTGCAGCCTATTCCTCCCTTCTAGCATGCTCACTTCTAGGATGCTCACTTCTAGGATGCTCACTTCCATCTTAGTGTCATCAGCAAATTTGAATAGGGTGCTTTTTACCCCCTCATCCAAGTCACTGATGAAGATGTTGAACAGCACGAGTCCAAGGACCGAGCCCTGGGGGACCCCACTGCCCACATCCCTCCAGGTCGAAAATGACCCATCCACCACCACTCTCTGGGTGAGGCCCTCCAGCCAGTTAGCGACCCATTTGACTGTGTAGGTGTCGACACCACAGTCTCCTAGTTTTTTAATGAGAATGGGGTCAGAGACAGTCTCGAAGGCCTTCCTGAAGTCCAGAAAGACTACATCCACTGCTACCCCTGCGTCTAAGGATTTTGTAACCTGGTCATAGAAAGCCACCAGGTTGGTCTGACAGGACCTGCGTCTAATGAACCCGTGTTGGCTGCCCCTAAGCATGACCACCCCTGCTTGCCCCTCACGGACACGTGCCAGGATAATTCTCTCAAAAAGTTTACCCAGGATCGAGGTAAGACTAACTGGCCTATAGTTCCCTGGGTGCTCCTTCCTCCTGTTTTTGAAAATGGGAACCACATTGGCCCTTTTCCAGTCCTCTGGAACCACCAGAGCACCACGAGTGCTCGTAGAGCTGTGCCAGGGGTCCCGCAACGACCTCTGCTAATTCCCTCAGCACTCTGGGGTGGAGGTCATCAGGACCAGTTGATTTAAATACATCCAGTCCCTCCAGAAGTTCCCTGACTAGATCCTCACTGAACCTAGGCCTGGGAGCGCCTCCCCCAAGGCCTGAGGGGGTCCTGGCTGATGGGCTGATCTGTTCCCTGCTCAGGAAAATGGAGGCAAAGAAATTGTTAAATAGGTTAGCCTTGTCATCTGGTGCAACAACCATATTTCCTAGCGTGTCTTGCAGAGGCCCCACGTTACCAGGTACACCTTCTTTTTGTCCATGTATTTAAAAAAGGACTTCTTGTTGTCCTTGATCCGGGTAGCTAGTTCCAGTTCCATCTCCACCTGGGCCTTCCTGACCGCCCCCCTGCAATCCCAAGCAACGTAAGTATAGTCCTCCCTGGTGATGGCCCCTCCCTTCCATTGGGTGTACGCCTCCCTGTTACCTAGGAGACATTCCCGTATGCTTTTGGTGAGCCATGGGGGCTTTTGTGCCCTCTTGCCCACTTTGATCCTTGTTTGATCCAATTGGCTATTCAGAACTTCAATTGGGCCATTTCACAGAATTCAGGACTACTTATCTACCTATCCAAAAGGCTATACCTTCTTTAAAAGCTGCTAAATTTAGCCTGCATGTGGCATGCTGAAGATTTTGCATCCCACTGGAATGAAGTTCTTGTCTTCAGACTTCAAGCAGCCCACTACAGTATAGTCTTTAACTACTGGAGAAGCAACGGTTTTGTGTGAGCCTGTAATTCCTTACAGAGGGATAAGGCTTCAGCATACATCGTCTGCTGACAGGGATCATCCTCCTCCTGCCTTACACATTTGATGGTCTGAGAAGTCAAACATTAATCGAATCATCACTATGTTGGGTTTACTTTTCAGTTTTATGTTAGATGTAATAATGCCGTTTCAAACATTACTGTACTGGGGAATGAGCCCATGCTGTGGAGCATGCCCAACAGCTCATCTTTATTTAGATGGCCTATTAACAGACATCCTTAACAGAGATCTGAAACCTGATCTGAATCTGAGATTCTAGTACCACTAGAATAAGTTGAGCCCATTCAAGAACCTCTTTTCACTTTTTCTATCTATTTTACTTTGAATATTCTATGCAGATATCTGGATTAGAAGTTGTTTGATTTTTACTGACCTGGGCTTTTTTTCCAGGTCTCCCTTCTGCAAAAGGAGACAATGCTTATGACATTGTTTTCATGGATCTTACTTCTGGACTTTCCAACTGTATTGACTTTTCAAAATATAGCTACTTGCTCATCTGTTTTGGACTGTACAATACACCTATTGTACAGTCCAAAACAGGTGAACAAATAGTTATATATTTGCAACAGTATTTTGAAGGACAATACCCAGACAAATCTATTTATTAGAACTTCAGCTTTCAAGTAAATCAATAGTTAACTTTTTTCTTGACTTTCACTTTTGACCAATGCAACCTATTTGTTTAACACAATATGCAAGACTGTCCATCTGCTGGTGTGCATCTTCAACTAGTTTACTTTTGGGACAAGCTCCCTCTATGCAGCACCTGTTTCCATTCTGACAATCTTTTGAATAATAAAAAAAAATCCAAACTCAAAACAAGTTGAAGTACTCCATGTACAAATGAGTAAGTACTCCAAACAAGGTTGAAGACAAGATGCAGCCTTGCCAACACCAGTGCCCCCATGAAACCAATCTGCTAACTCCTGGTTTACTGCATATTGTTTTTTCCTGCTCTGTATTCTTCATCTGAATAATTTTGTTCAGAATCAGTAAGCCTCATCTGCTGCCACAACTGTTTAACCACACTAGCAAATACCTTTTGGAAATCTGTTTTGGGGGGGCGGGGGGGGGAAATCAGGGAGACTAGGTCTAAGCTTTCATTTGTGACCTTGCAAGATGACAGGAACTAAATGTTTACTTAAGTAAACATTTGGGAGATGATGTGCAGTTGTGATCAGTGACTGGAATAAGAGCTCTCCCTTCCCTCTTCAGAGGTTGGAGAAATTGCTGTGTCCTCTTTTCTTTAGAGTTCAAACAACTCTAAAGAAAAGAGAAACATGCCCTTCAATAAAGAAGCATCTAGTTGTACATAGTGCTAGCCTAGCCTTTAACACCCAGGTTCAGTAACCTTCTCTCCAACAGATTACTTACCTTACCACCTTGTGCAATTCACATCATCTCCGTGTCCCCCATTCCCCGTCTCTCTGAGAGATAACAGTAAACGTCCCTACCTCATTGGGAGAATAAATATAACACGGATCAGAAGGATTCAGATACCAGAGCAGCGATTCTCACTCAGAGTGCTACAGGATGCTGCACAACACTAGCCTTGTTAAGTATACAAACATCTACACATAATTCACAAGTACTAAGAGGTTTCAAATAAGAATCCAGTGTCAAAACTACCCTGACCTGTTGTGGGCTGAGTTCTTTGCAACAGAAGAATTGCTCTATTTTTTCCAGAAGCAAAAAACAAGTGAGAGCTAACAGCTGGAATTTTCCAAGGGTGCCTTGAGACTAATAAAGTTGAAAACCACTGTACTCGAGTGATAGGGGTCAGATCAGAACTTAAGATTAGGGTTGGGTATTTGAGTGGTCAAATAAAGTTTGGTCGATTGCCTGGCTAAATATTGGTCAAAATTGTAACAATTGCAAATAGGTCCAAATAATACACAGAAAAAGCATAATTTTTCCATGAAATGTGTCAAAAACAATTTTACAAAAATCATATTTCTGTCAGTGAAACTACAAAAAAAACGGGTTTTTTTGTTTTTTGGTAAAAATGCCATAGCCTTTGACCAGTCAAAGAAAAAACAAAACAAAATAAAACAAAAAAGAATGACTGGCTTGCCAGCCCTACTTAAGTTTATCTATCTTAAGTAGGGTTGGCAAGCCAGTCATTTCACCAGTCAAATATTGTCAATAGTGCAAAAAGACCAGCTTGCCAACCCTACTTAAGATAAACTCCTGCCAAACATTGTTATTTTAAATACACCAGATCAAAGTATTTGGATTACAGATCAACCAAAAATCAAAATTGGAAAAAAATATTTCCCCTGTATTGCTAGGTCTATTCACTTAATTTTGACCTATGTCCACTTCAGATATATTGTTAGAAATATCGTATTGAGTTACTGCCTAAAGAGCGACTCATTTACTATCCTATTTTCAGAAGTTACAAATGATGAACTCTGCTCTTCTTCCTATTTTTTTTTTTTTTTTAATATAGGAAAAAATACCCTACACCCTTGTTGCTTTTCTGAATTCCATGTTTTAATAACTGTAAGATTCAACTGATTCACAGTAATGGGACTTAAAGGACTAGGTCTAGAAGTGATGGACATCTACTGACTGAATATCCAGTAGACCGATTTCTACATATCAGTAATACAGTTGCTGGCTCCAATAAAGATTTTCTTGGTCAGTCCCAATAGCTGATGATTATTAACCAGCCACATCAGCTGATACTGATCCCATAACCAATATTTAGTAATAATGCAAGGCATTTTAAACTACTGACATAAACCTTTTACATTTAACACACACACAGATGGATTTTGTGTGTTCCTGCTTCTAGAAACATGTTGTAGCAAAATAAAAACAAATACATATTAACTTTAAAACTTTACTTTTAAAACTGCTGCTTGCAGTATAAAAAATTTATACACTTACATAATGATTCATTTGACAGCAAAGTAATTATAAAACTCAATATTCAATTTGGTTTACAAAGATCACCCTGATGTCAGAAAAACGGCCTAATCATAACATTACTGGCCTCAATATAGACCCACAAGAAATACAGGTCAAGATGTAAAAACTACAAACAAAAAATGTTGAAGTACAGTTTGTAGTAACAGTGTTTCTCAACCTGTGGTATGCATGCCTCTGGGGGTATGCGGGTGCCGCATTTTGGTCTTTGCCTGCTCAGGCTGGAAGTTCTGACCGCTGCCCCTGCCGGTGTGTCCCGTGTGCTGGCGCTTTCACTCCCCAGCATCAGTATGCTAAGGGATAGGGAGAGAAGCCACACGCGGGCTGCTTTGCCCTGGGCCGCAGTGGAAAAAGTGGGACTCGGCTTGCAGTGGTGAAACCAAAGAGTGCCACAGTGGGACCTTCAGTTTCACTTTTGCCACATCGATCAGCAAGGGGTACATAAGGTACCAAAGGTTGAGAACCGCTGTAGAAGAAGCAGCCATAATAATTATGAATTACTTAAACTTTAGTGTAGCAAGTGGGTGAGTGGAAGGTTTTTCTTGACAAAAAGCCATATTTCTGCTGTTTCGCACATCAGTCGGTTCCTTTTCTCATCCACAACATGTGAAGCTGGATTGAATAGCCACACACACAACACTGCTGCAGAAAATAGGAAATTGATCTTTGTTGTTCTCCCAGTATTTGTTTTTCAGCACTTCTTGGGCTCACTCAGCTAGCTTTGTTTCTGAAGCATTATACTGATGTTTACCCCCATCAGTTTCTACCCCAGAGGTACTTTCCTCCAATATCTCATCATAGGCTGAACACAAGGAACTCAGTTTTGTAGTGCTGTCATCTGCTTCCTTTGTGGCAGGTTCTGTCATTCCCATTGGCTTGCATTTTTTTCCAGGTGTGTCACCAACATCTGTGTAGCCACCAGATGTTTGCTATTATCAAAAAGTAAAGTGCCTGTCTTGGTATCTTGGATCCAGCAGCACTGCAGTGCTGTAGAGAGGTTCTGATTCAATTTCAATAAAGCGCATTTCCATGACTCCCAGTAAAGTAACTTTGCATAATTTTAATTCCATGGTTTGAATCTGTAGCTTTGCTCAAAAGCCTTTTTAAAGCCACAATAGATAGGATGACATCAGAAGCAGAGGCTAAGGATGAATTAAATTCATTTGTTAGTTCTTCAAAAGGTGCTAGAAATATCACTACTTTTTCCATCAGTCCCAACAGATGTACAGTAAGAATTGTATGGATTTCATAGTCATACACTCCTAGCGCACATTTCTGCTCCAAAAGGCTTTGCAGCATGCAGTAATTTCCACCATGTCTGTAGGTCCCGCTGTAACGTCTTGGAAGGCATTCCAAGCTCAGTCTGCGCCCCTTGAAGATGAATATAGGCCAACGGAGAGTGTTTGGAGCGCCCAATGATTTTTTGTCCAATAGCCAGTATGTCAGGCACGCTGCACTCTAATAGCACTTATTTGTTCACAAGAAGCTGGAGTGTATGTGCTATACAAGGTAAACTTGGCAAACCAGAGTCTTGCATCACCTTTGCTGTTTCTTGCATTATCCCTAATAATGGCATGAACTTTTGTCTTCAGGATCTTCCATACTGCAAATACCTTGTCAAATGCTATTGAAATAGCCTCAGCCATTTGGGAAATGCTGAACTCCTGGGCCTGTAGTATGGCCCTCTGTAAATTGTAATTCACATCTATCCACCAGGCAGTTAAACTCAGCATTGACATAAGTGACATATCAGAGCTCCAAATATCAGTCGTAAAGCTAAATGCTGATGCACAACCATCTTCAATCAGCATCTCTATGCTTTAAAACAACACTGTACAACTCTGGCAGCACAATCTTAACTATAAACTTTCTGCTGGACAGTGTGTAATAAGACTCCAGGCATTCAACTGAAACGGTGAAATTCAGGTATCTTCTACAATGGAAAATGGCTGATCATGCAGAACTATAAACACCACTAAATGGTTAATTTCTTTAGCCCTGGCATCTCCACTTCCACATTTTTGTGAGTGTTTTAGTGCTTCATGCAGTGATAGTTGCCTTGGTGCAGCTTTTTGTACCCTGCTTCTTTCTTCTCTGTAGTTCATCTTTAGGAAATCATTGTACTCAGTAGCATGGCACGTCTTGAGGTGCTGTATTAAGTTCGTTGTGTTGAAATCTTTACTGGTATTGCCTGCACATTAAATATTTGCAGCACATAATTTGCAATCAGGCACATATTTATCAGCTGATTGAGATCACATGGTGCACAGTGCAACACAGTGTAGCCTAAATCTGTGAAAAAAGGGCTTGCTGTAGGCCTTCTGCCACCTCACCTGCGCCTGGCACCACTGCTCTGAATATGGCACCTCAGAGGTGCTTATACATGAGCAACAAAGCTCTAATTAAAGCGCGCTCCCCGCCACACTTCTGGAGCATGTGCAAAAGTGGCCCATGCCAGTTGCAGCTCCTGCTCTTTAACTCTAAGCTCGGGGCAGCTGCCTGAGCCTGAGGCTGCCCAGGGCTGCTCAGAGCTGCTCTAATTAAAACGCTGCATCTCCACCCCCGGAGGCTTCTTTCCTGCTAGGGGAAGGACCCTGCCACACACAGTGGTGGGGACCAGCTGCCCCAGCCCCTGCCAAGTTCCACCCAGGGCACTTGGGGTGCAGACCCCTGAGCACCGCAGGCTCAGTCACAGTGGGCTGGGCCATGCAGCTCAGCTCTGACTGCCCCAGTCACCTCTTCTGCATTCAGCACCTTTTGCAGCACCGGCCCTGGTTCCAGCCTGCAGTCTGTCACACCAGCACCCAAGACACCACAGCAGCTGCTTCGCTCCTGCCCAGCTTGACCTGCCGGTGAGGGGAATGGGGTGTATCCAGGGTCACCTGGGCTTGTAGGAGGGAACCCAGGTGTCTGGGGGCCCTGGCATTAATTATCAGAGAACATTATCAGCGACAACAGCCAAAGAACGCCAATAGTTGATAATGTTAATTTTCCTTTTATTGGTGCCGATCCAATATGCAACTGATATATTGGTGCTCTTCTAATAATTACGTGTACGAACTCAAATTGCTAACTCTTATCTACAAAATTTATATTTAAGAATTCTTAAAATGGGAAAATATTACTTATAATTTAAAACAAATGCAATACTACACCATGGTACATAAGGATGGGAACACAAACCATCATATGCTATCCAAATAAAGACAGACAGAAACAAACGTAAACCAGTTAAGGCCAGCAAGCCAGCAGTGCCTAAACCCAGGCTTCAGATAAGGGATTGGCATTTTGAGCTAATCACCCACTCTGACTACATGGGGAGGAAGCAAGCAAGCGAGTGAGAGAGTGAGTGCGAGGATGAGTGTGCGTGTGCACAGAGAGGTTCAATCAGGGGTGCCAAACATACAGCCTGCAGATAAGATCTGGCCCTTGATGGAAGGAGGGCAGCAGGGACCTTTCTGCAGCTATAGCCACCCACCCAGGTGAGAGCCACTATGCTGGACCCCAGCAGCACTGACACTGTAGTTTGCTCCCATAGTGGCAGCCAAGCACCCCTGATGCTGGGCCTCTTCCTGCTGGGTCTGGAACTGGAAGGGAGGGGTCTGTGGGCCTGATGTAGTCTGCAGGGCTGCCCCTACACCATTCATTTGGTCTGTGAACCAATCCCACACCACTCATCTGGCCTCTAAAATAAGCGAAGAGACAAAACCTCCTTAGGTTAAACCAAACTGGTTTCAAGATTATAGCTTTACTTACACAGGGGCAAATTTGTGGCCATGTCGATACACCACACACACACACACACACACACACACACACACACACACAAAAAATATGCATGCATGCACATGGGAGGGGAGGAAAAGATGATTTATCATAACTTAGCTTAATTTTGAAGCAAGATGAAAAATACTCAAAATAGAAACATCTAAATAGACTTGGAACTGTTAATGAAATCAGTTTTATGACCATCTTGTGTTTAACTCGTGCAAAATTGTGTAGGTGGAGCTGGCAGAAATGGCCACCCCAAGAGACAGCTGTAACAGAAGAAAAAAAAAAATCATTCTTTCTATTTAGGTCACCTGTCCGTCAGCGTGTTTTGTAACCTTACAATTCCTGCTCTACTTTGGTCTACATCTGACAAATACAAGCGGGTTGCGCTTGGTATGCAGGTATGCTCATACATACCACTTCCTGTACACTTCCTTTACACATGAGTCGAGTAGCTGATTGCTTCAGTTATGATGAGTCCCAGTGCAGAACTCATTCCCTGTTGCATTTTGTCACTATCAAATTAAATGCTTATTAATACCATTCAAGAAGTTTTACAGCATTCACTGTTGCCATATATTTATCTTGCATCTCAATCTCTCCCTTTAAAAACTGGATTCCATTAATGTATTTTAAGAGGTCAGTGTTTTATTGCTAAAAAAAAAACAAAACAAAAAAACCCCCACACTTTAAAAAACTCATATAAAAAAGTCACTCAGCTCTCTGTGGTTTTAGCACTCTCAATACAGGCTTCCCTTGCCAACTGCTGGGGTTAAGTTCCTGAAAGTTCCCGTGGTTGGCAAAACCGTGGTTAGCAAGACAAAAGGCTTATGGGAAAAATGGCATGTGGTAGGCTGACGCGTGGCCATGGAAAACCACAGTTACTCAAAACTGTATACCATGGTAGCCAAAATGGCATACAGAATATTAAGTGTGGATACTCAAAACCATGGTTGACACAGGAAACCTGTATTTTGATTGCTATAGGTAGAGGAGGAGGGTTGATGACTACTATATAAAATTCAATTGTTTTCTAATGTATGGTCATCCTTGAGAACAAGCTAGATATCAGGAGAATAGAGGAACAGTTTATTTTTCTTATTAAAATTCATAGCAATTTTATATAATAATTAGATTTTTTTTTCAGGCCATAGCAGTTACCCAATGTGGGCCACAGACTGGCAAACTGAAAATAATGGATTAAATTCATACAACAATTAGGAAAAAAAGCTTTTTTGAAAATTTACTATCATCATTTTTATCCTCTGGATACAAATAATTATCGCTTTAAGAAAAAAGTGCACTAAATTTATTTTTATCCTAAACTGTCAACTGCAGAATAATTTTTAAAAGATTAGTAGTAGCCTTTTATAAGTGAAGAGACAAAACGCGATTCCGATTTGAGTTTTTGCTCTATTTAAGAAATCAGAAACTGAAATACAAGTGAGCATTTTATATCCAACATATACAGTACAATACACTGAGCTACAGTTTAACCAGAGTGAAGAAACAAACACAAGGATATAAACCAGATTTTCATCAGGCTTCAGCCATCATGACAGATAAGTTAAAACACCAATCTTCTAAGTGCAAACGAACAAACACAAACAAACATAAATCAAAACTCGATGTTGGCTGATCTAATTTGGAATCTTCTGTATACACCAGCTTTCCTACAGAAGTTTAAAAAAATCATAATTGTCCAACTTTGAACAGGCAGCACTTTGTAGATTTTTTTTTTATTTAAAAAAGTAGAAGTCCTAAACTCAAGAAATTTTACTTGGTAAAATATAACATCCATCTTTTTCCTACTGCAAAATATACAAATTCAACAGGCTGTAATATTTCTATAAAAATTAAGAGTCTCTTGTACACTATTTAAAAAAAACCCATCTCTTTAAACATTTTGAAAATTAAGTTTACATGTCTCCAAAAAGAATATCAAGTTTTATTTTGGATTTATTTTCTGCTTACAAAATAAAGTTTCAGGAAGAGCACTAAAAGGTGCTGAAAATGTAACTGGTACTTTAATGGAATGGAATAAGTATTTGTGGCAACACATCTAAGAGCTTAGTGACCTTTTTTTTTTTTTTTTTGCAGGTCCTCTTTCACCTGCCATTTTTTCTTACACACCTTTCACTGAGGTTAGCATGTTAGGAAGAACCTAAAATATATGGCATCAAGAAGTCAGGTGTTGGTATGTCAAAGTCATATTTGTTTTGGAAAATTGTCAGAATAATTAATCACAAGACACATTAAATTACTTACTTCCTGAGATTCCCATATTGTGTCACAAAATATATATCAAACTCTGCCAGAAGGTGTGCGCGCGCGTGTGTGTGTGTACACACACACACACACTTAAAGTGCAACAGAATCAAAATTATGCAACAGCCAAGAAAAATGAATTTCATTTTTAAAGTAGAAAAAATTGCATTGTTTTGACAGTTCTGTGTCAGAAATACAGTGATGACCCAGGCCATTTTCCCCATCCCTATACTTGTTGGAAAGAAATTAAAAATTAGAAAAAAATACTAAACGAGCGTATTTTATCATTTTATAATGCTGCAGTTAAGACAGCTCCATCTTTCATTAACTATCAAACCAGATGATGTGGGAAATGAAAAAAAAACAAACCTTTTTTTTAAAACGCTAACCTGATCATGGTGCACAGAAAAAGTTAATGCATCTTTTGTAGACTCAATCTTAATAATACTGGCGCTGAAGAAAAGTTTTTTTTTTTGTTTGTTTTTTTTTAAGTATGCCATTATACAATTCTTCATATTACACTGAATTCAATTATCCATAACTTGGAGAATGGAGAAAGGCAAGTGGAAGATTGTAAAGGATACGTAGAAGTTATGCAAAAGTAAAGCAGTAGACAAAATCAATATCTTACTTGATTTTCGTCCTCTGTTTAGTGTTTGCCAAATTATTTGTTACTACTAACTACGGTATTATTGTACTTCATTAAAGAGGTAAATGCACAAGATTTTTGGTTTTTTCTCCCCCCACCTTTTTTTGTTTTGTTTTTTTTTTACTTTTACTCATGCCATTTGTAAAGTGCTAAAAACCAGAAACATCATCTATACATAAGCTGGTTGCACAAAGCGTAGATCTCTTCAGAGGAATAGGAAACAGCCTTCTACAGTACAGTAGAGAAAAAAGTGTTCTGTATATAAAAGGATCTGTGAAAAGGGCAAGACTATTTTATTATACAAGCTTCATGAACTATTATTATAGATCTAGTAGGTTCAAATCCCCTTTTCTGGTTGACTAGAACTCAGGAGAATTCTCAAGGCTTTAGAATTAATTAGCCTTGCTTGCTGTGACTGAAGTACTGACAACCTCCCACTTAAAACAATGAGCACGTGTCAGTGAGATGATGATAAAGGGACTTCTACAGGATCACAGAAGTAACCCAACACCTGTTACACTCTAAAAACTAGAATGCCCCTTGAAATCTGGAGAAACTGAAGGATATGGGGGTCATCACTGTATCTGTTAACTTGTCTCTAAAATAATTTTAAAAAAGGAATGTATGTGGAAACCAAATCAATATAGAAACAGTACTATTGTGAAGTCAAAACATTTTCACTTTAAGTAGTCTGAAAACAACCAAAGGAAGCTAAAAGTATCAATTTACGGGTTCCAATTTACACCATGGAAAAAAAACGTGTATAAAAACAAACACCACTTTTCACTCAAAACTGTTTAACAATATCTTGAAGAAAAATAAAAATTAACTTAAAGTTAGTAACTTACGTGGTTAAATTTTATTAGCACAAAACTTAGCAGTTCAAAAAAAATACGGTTCTCTGGTAAACTTCTGTTACTTTACCCACAATCTCAAGAGTAAGACTACAGAATTATTTATAAAACTAAGTTTGTTATTGAAATTTTGAAAAAGAAACAGGCACAGAAACAGACTGCTACTTAAAATTCCTAAGTGCCTAAAACTATATGCTCTTCACACCCTCTTGCACAGACCTGTTACAGTAAGGTTCAATATTATACAGTAGCAGCCCTCAGACTGACAGTGAACAGATTTAAAACTGTTACTTTTGCAGTATGGTTCCAGTCCACATTGAAGTACTGCCCTGAAATAAGACACTGGGAATCCATTCCTACACAGGCATACGAATGCAAGTTGAAGTATGGAAGAAACTATCATGATTTAGTATGTTTTTCATAGAAAATATATTCCCGGAATTACATGACATGAAACAGCTAGCATTCATCATGAATTCTATTGCTATTACCATAAAACTGGAATAGATTGCCCTTAATGTCATTTTCAGTATCTTCCATTTTCAACACACTCTAGACGCTGTCATTATAGTCATATTTTACAGTTCTCCTACTCTGATTTCTAGTTCTTATCTTAGTGTTGAAAAGCAATTTTACAGTTCGTACAGTCCAAATCCTCCCAGTCATCATCATCCATATTAATTCTACGGTGTTTCCTCCGTCTAGACAGTACCATAGAATTAGATGCATTATTAGCTTTAAAATTTTTACCTTTTCTAATGACTTTGGTTTTTCCTTTTCGTTTCCTCTTTTTTGCCGTTTTGGTATCACCATAGTTACATCTATTGGCATCTAATATTTCAGACTCAGAATCAGAAGAGCAATTGAAACTGGCTTCAGGTCCAGATTTTGAGCTCCTGGCAGTCCGAGAAGGCTCCACACTCTCTGAAGCAGAACTTCTCCCATCCTCCCTCTCCTCTGCTTCAGACTCTGCTGTGTCTTCTAAATCACTTAAGACTTTTGCTTTTTTGGAATTAGCTGGAGGCTTTTGACTAGTCAGCTTCTTGTTGTTTCTACCATTCCACTGGTCTGAGTCAGAGTCTGCCCCATCTTTGGAGTTGCACATCCCTACAGGTTTGCGTACAGAAATGGACTGGTCAGAAAGTCTCTGACTGCTCTCATCCTCTGAATCGTGGCTTCCAGAGTCCTCCTCCAGGATTTCACCTGAAAGATCTTTCATTTCAGGTGAGGAAGCACAGATTGTTCTGTGGGGTTGTTTATAGCCATTGCTTTGCTTATTCGTCTCTGCCACTTTTGTTTCAGTTTCAGAATTTGAACTTCCTTTTTCAGATTCACTAATGTATTTTCTTCTAGCAGCAGATGAACCAGGCCGAGAAGGAGCTTTCCTCCTGGTGTACTGCTCCTTTAGCTCCTGTTCTCTCTCTGACTTTAAGCCTGCATCATCCTCAGAGCCATCTAGTAACATTCTCCTGGCTGCAGCAGAGGCATCGCGGTGGGGAAGCTTTCTGTTCTTGCACCCAATGCCAATGCTTTCTGAGCTGGAGACCTCCTTCACATACCTCATCAGCTTTAATTTATTAGCAGCCACAGTGGCACTTCTGCGTGGAATTCTTCTGTAACTTTCTTTGCTGCTGACTATTCTGTAAGGGGTCTTTGAATATTCCGAGTCACTTCCATTTAGCTTCCTCCTGGCAACTCTTTTGCTATGTCTGTTCTCCTGAGCAACAGATCCTGTAACAAAATTGTCAAATTCTATATTTTTTTTTTTTTTTTTTTTTTTAAGAGAAATTAAAAGACATGCTGGACATTTAAAAATAAAATTAGCTTTATACTATTATTATAGAGGCAAAGCTAACTTTGAAGTTAAACAGGACTAAACAGCTCTTTTATTTACATAATAGCATAGACATTTCATATATATTGCCCTCTATATTTAACAGCGACTAAGAATTCTGTTATATTAGCTATCATCTTAATTACATTTATTCCCTTAAAAGTCTCTCTTCACCCCCATCTTTTAAAGTGTACTTGCACACACATTCACACAATTGTTTATTAACAGAGTCTTGTCTTATGAAATCATGATTAGCAATTTAAGCAGAATTGTTCAGTACAGGATATAGAAATAGGATTAGTACTAAAATATGAATTCTGATACTTAGTACTGGGTAGAATTCAATACTCTACAAAGCAGATGCACAAGTCTGGGCAGATTCATCTGCAATAGAATCCTACTGAAGCCACTGGGATTCTGTGTAGGCATGAAAAATAACACTGAAAAAAACCTTTTTGCAAGAACTGGGGCCTGTATTAGTAGCAACCAAAATGTATTATTACTTGGTAACTCTTTAACAGCCTGCAAGGAGCCAACTGTAGTCTCAGCATTGTGGCCAAAGATTCTGTCAGCTTATAGACAACTGTTCTTTCAATTCCTACAGATGGCACTTCCCAATCATACTAAAAAATACCAGTAAAGTACACCCAGTGTAAGAGACTTCCTTCGCCTATGCTGTAACTCATCTGAGAATAGAGGAATGTCTCCCCTTACAAGGGAGTAGCTGATGCTTTGTCTCAGATTGGACAAAAAAGACTTATATTCAGTCACTTAAAAATAACGAGAGCCAGTCACCTCAGCAGTTCAATAGATCTCCGGAACTAGAATAAATTTTTAGGCAGAAGAATTCAGCTCTTGGAAATCTGAAACTAAAATTTGCTTTAAGACGCACTGATTGCACCATGATCAAGACTAAAAGGGTCTAATGTGAATGTGACAACGCAAAGGAAATTATGGTAAAGAAGGATTAGACTAAATATTCTTTGAGATGTTGTTTTACTTGGTTAAAATTCGGCTGCAGGGTACACATGCACCTCAGGCACATAAGCTCAGAATTTTCTGGGGAATACCAGTCTGCCTGCCTGCCTTCCACACAGCAGCAGTGATGCTTGCCCAGTTGCCTGCCTGCCACACCATGCTACTCCATGTCACCGTCAGACTGCTCCAGGACTTCTGACCAACCAGCCAGGACCTGGGATGGATGGTCAACTCTTGCTCTAGGTAAAATGCAAAGCTTATCAAACCTGCCAATGCTGAGCATACCAGTGCCAAGGTAGCCAACACTGATTGGTAAGCAGTGCCTTGAGATGCGATACGAAGCCACTAAAATGAAAAAGAACCTTAAGAAGTTACCATAAAATCCATGGCAACAAGAAGGCATGAAACCAAAGTATAAAGTCTTCCCAAAGAAAGCCCCAACACTGAAAAGCAAAACAATTACAGAATGAATTAATACAGAATACAATTTGTTTTCCATAATATCATTCTGGTATGCCAAAAACCTGTTTACTTTAAACCAAAAATTATATTACAAAAGAAATGTGTTCAATTCAGATTTGGCAAAGATGTTTTAATGAAGTGATATTTATGACTAGCGGTACACTGACATATCAGTACATATCAGATCAGCACTGATAAAAGGAAAAACTGACACTACTGGCAATTGGCTTTTTTTGGTAGGTGTAGCTTATGTCACTGATACGTGCAGCTACTGGAGTTGCTCTTCTGGCCCAGCTTCAGAACCTAGGGAGTAATGTCACTTCCACTCAGCTCTCCCCTTTCCAGCTGTTGCAATGGATGCCTAAAACCCAAGTGGGAGGGAGGCAATGAAGCATTACTGCCCTGAGGTCTAGAACCACACCAAACTGCTGAGGATGAGTGTTGCTGTAGCAGGGGCTCCAAAAGTCCCTGCCTCATCTGTAGCATACACTGCAAACTGCCCATTTAGTAGGGGCAAAAATCTATTTACTGAAGTGCATGTATAGTGTTGACAAGGCTGTTTGGGTAAATCTGATATCTTTTATTAGACCAACTCAAAGAGTTGAAAAAATTCTTCTTAGCAAGCTCTCAGGTTTAAATACCCTTTCTGTCAGGCTGAGGAAGCATCTGTTGGTGTGTGCTCTTCCTGGATGGAAGAATACACACCAACTGCAGATGCTTCCTCAGCCTAACAAAAGGATATTTATACCTGAGAAAGCTTGCTAAGAAGAATTTTTCCAACTACTTGAGTTGTTTTAATATAAAAGATATCAGATTTACCGAAAGAACCTTGCCTGCTTATGTCCTTAGACCAACACGGCTACAACCTACACTCCTGTATAGTGTTGTAAATTGGAAGAGACAATAGATTTCAGATCAATTGATTCCTGATTGACACTGCTCCAGCTCAACAATTTAAGCTAGAACACAACAGAAAATCGGCAGGAACTCTCTTTTGCTTCACTGTATACCATTTATCAAGAATGCCACACCATGGGGAATTCTCAAGTGATCACACACCTGAGTAAACTATTCTAATGCAAAGGCCATATATGCAACATTAAAAATGATACTTCCAGACCTGTGTGCACTTAACTTTACAATCTTTACATTCCGCTTTTCTTGTGGAAATTTTGCAGAACAAATTCAAATATTACTTTCATTATTTACCTGAGCAATGCGGCCAGACAACACATGATTGCCTAGGTTCACAGTTTTTAAAGTTTAGTGCCATGGGTTCACATGAAACAGGCCTGCTCTGGAACTCATGGAAGCCATCGTCCCATAACCAAAGTGATGTAGTGCAAGTAATCATTTCAATGCATACACAGAATTTTCTACAAACAGCCACTTGATTTTAAATTTTTAGGGTGGTTATTTTTTAAAGTATTAAGAATGTACAGTTCAGGACTTTTTAAAAACAGGTGTAACCTCAGCAAATTAAATCTTAATTTCCACTGTTGTATTTTAAGGCCCACATCTACAGACAAGATCTATAGAAAATGTTTTGAAAAATACCTTCAAAAAGTCCGTTAGAAAAACATTACATCTGGCAAAATTTAAAATTATCATAAAAATCACAGTTACTGGAAGTGTTAAAAACTCCATCTTTTTTAAAAAGAAAAAAACCTTGATGTTTCTCATTGTATTTATGAAAATCTGACTAGTTTTAAGGCATGAATCAGCTTGAAAGGTAAACAATTGATAAAATTGTAAAATTGACTTTTACAAGGGAAACACTTCAGCAACCTTTACTCTGATTGTAACACTCCCATATTTTTGAAATGATACAATGGCTGAAAAATAAAATGAGATAAATTAAAGCTTCTAGATGACTTAAATGAAGTATTTCTTAGAATTTGCGCAATCACCCATAACAATTAGGCCTTATATTCCAAGACTTACACACAGACAATTTTTACTTGTATAAAGTAACAATTTTGACTGTAATACATCCCAAAATAAAGTTATTTTTCTATATCTTTGCTAAAATGTTGCTATAAAATGGACCAAAAAAGAAGAAGTTCAAAATGAACACCATAATACTTGTACCAAATCATTTCAATTAAATAGATCCAGAAAGGTTAAGATCCAGCATTCAAGCACTCTACCACCATGATTAAAAGAGAATAGTTTTTATCTGAAAAAATGTATACAGATTACTCTGAATATTGCCGGCACAGCTTTCCACTTTTATTACTGACATTCACTGTCAGCCTACCCCCCAACTTCCTTCCAAAAAGCAAAGAACTCATTTTGAATAGTGCAAGTCTTCCTAGTGATCACCTAGATTAATTCTATATTCTGTTACTTAGCAAGATAATAGATTTAGATGCATTTTATGCCCAAAGTATTACCTTTTTTAATGATTTCCCGTTTCTTCTTCTTTGCCGTCATGGTATCACCATAGTTACACCTATTGGAATTTGGTATTTCAGACTCGGAATCAGAAGAGCACTTGAAAATGGCTTCAGGTCCAGATTTTGAGCTCCTGGCAGTCCCAGAAGGCTCCACACTCTCTGAAGAACTTCTCCCATCCTCCCTCTCCTCTGCTTCAGACTCTGCTGTGTCTTCTAAATCACTTAAGACTTTTGCTTTTTTGGAATTAGCTGGAGGCTTTTGACTAGTCAGCTTCTTGTTGTTTCTACCATTCCACTGGTCTGAGTCAGAGTCTGCCCCATCTTTGGAGTTGCACATCCCTACAGGTTTGTGTACAGAAATGGACTGGTCAGAAAATCTCTGACTGCTCTCATCCTCTGACTCGTGGCTTCCAGAGTCCTCCTCCAGGATTTCACCTGAAAGATCTTTCATTTCAGGTGAGGCAGCACAGACTGTTCTGTGGGGTTGTTTATAGCCATTGCTTTGCTTACTCATCACTGCCACTTTTGTTTCAGTTTCAGAATCTGAACTTCCATTTTCAGATTCACTAATGTATTTTCTTCTAGCAGTAGATGAACCAGGCCGAGAAGGAGCTTTCCTCCTGACGTACTGCTCCTTTAGCTCTTGTTCACTCTCCGACTTTAAGCCTGCATCATCTTCAGAGCCATCCAGTAACATTCTCCTGGCTGCAGCAGAGGCATCGCGGTGAGGAAGCTTTCTGTTCTTGCATCCTATCCCAATGCTTTCCGAGCTGGAAATCCCCTCCTCCACATCACTCATCAGCTTTAATTTATTGGCAGCCACAGTGGCACTTCTGCGTGGAATTTTTCTGTGTCTGCCAGTTTTGTTCTTCAGTGGTTCAGAAGCAACTGATGTATTTTCAGAATCACTTCTATATAATCTTTTTCTAGCACTTTTTCTGATGTGTCCATTCTCCTGAGAAGCAGACCCTACAGAATAAAAGAACTGATTTAGTTCTTAAATATGAAAAAGTTACTAATATTACATTTTGTTTTCTGCCAAAAATAGTTAACTTGGAAGGCAGACACTTCCTTAAGTACAAAACAGCAACAGATTTAATTTGTTCAAATAGGGGAATTTAAGAAAACTTAAAATGCCTAATTTTTCTTGTTGAGCTAAAAGATGAGTCTAAAATGGACTTTAACCAAAATTACAAATCCTTTTATTATAATTAAGAACACAAGATCACCTGTATTATTGGGATCATTATGAGTCTTCTCTTTACCAGTAAGATTTCTGAGTCCAGTGTTAATCCTTTCATCAAGTTAAGGAATAAGATATGAAGAGCAGGTTTATTCTTAACAGAACTGGAGCAGAAATTGTACCAAGATGCTACAACAGCCCTGTCGTATATACCAGATGTTAACGCGCAACTTTCACAAAGAATTAATACTAAATTAATTGCAGAATGCATATTAACGATTTTATATACATTTTTGCCTGGTTTTGGTCATTCGCCAAAAATGCCAATTGAATCTTACCCATTTTTTTTCTTTGAGCTGCTCTATTTCTAGTTACTCTGAAATTCCTGCTCTTTGTTTTTGATATGCCATTTTGTAATAATGGGGATGCAAAAGCCATAGAGCTTTCTTTGCTTTCCTCAGAGCTATTCGTAGAGGATGAGGAGGAGGAAGCCAAAGTGCCTTCTACTTCACTTTCTGGGGGGGGGGAAAAAAAAGATTGGCATCTCAATTACAATTTTGAAAAGTTAATTAAACTTCATATCTACAAATCAGTAAAGCTATAGCTTGCCATTTCATTATGTTTTAATGAAAGTTTTTCAGATTGACTTCATGCAATATTATTTCATAGTGAACTGGTTAATACTTGTTGTTATCGATACATGTAACAACATAGTAGCTGCAGATTATAATACCATCTATAATAATAATGGAATTTCATTCCAGGATATAGGTAACGACTCCATGAGTGCTCTGGGGGTCAAGCACCCCCTGAAAAAAATTAGTGGGTACTCAGCACCCACAGAGCCATGCTTACAAATAAAAAAAACCTCCACCCCATGGCTTTACTGGAAGAAACAGTGCATTACTTCAAAAAAATTAAATAAAGAGCCTTTTTTTTGAGGGGGCGGGGGGAGGGGGGGGTTACATATGCAAGCACCCACCGGCAAAAAGCAAAGTCGGTGCCTATGATCCTGGATGTATATGCATCTTTTTAAGTTCCACACAAAGATTCAGACCTTTTAAAAGTAAAAGATGAGGGAAAACACATTTAACTATTAATTCTGCTGTCCTTTCTTTAAAAGGCTCTATCATTCTGATACTTTGAAGGAGGGTCTTGACATCTCAAGTGACCTTTGTCTATTGTACAAGGATGTACATCACTTCTGAGTGTTTAACTTTCTCCTTTAAACGTTATATTAAAAGCTTTCTGTATGTATATGACAATGCTTTATACAAGCCAAATATAAATTAAAGAATTCATTATAAAAGCAATTAAAAATATTTACCACAAGAACTGTTTGTTTGCAACTTAAAGGTTTCATTTACATACTTGACAGAGTATTTTAAAAACAGTATTTGTGTATTTATTTCAATGATCAGCTTCTTCACATCACCGTCCCCAAGGATCCATTTAGTTCTGCAATGAATCCCCATGGAGTCATTACCATGAAAGGTGGAAGGTGCAGGTGCAACTACTAAAACAACTCTGCTCCTTTGAGATGAAAACTCTTTTTACTGGCAAGGTTCCCCCTAGAACTGACTTTGCAGTAATTTTAATTTAAAAGAAACTGCATTTTACATCTTTAAAAATAGAAAAATTCTAACAATACAACATGAAATCAAAACACTTCTCAAGTTTCCAAATTCTATTACAGAAGATTTTTCTACAGAAGCCGTTTTAAGAGGCCGGCCTTTGTTTACTTTATCATGATTGCCCTCAGAGGTATCAATTCATTTGGCCCTTGGGGACAGATGAGGGTCTCTGAGCCAATCTGGGAGCCTGACTGGGCTGCCAGAGCCAGTGCTCAGGACTGACTTAAGGGTGCACAGCATGCACCCTGTGCCAGGTCCCTAAATCACATGCAGCACAGGTAAGGTCAATCAGAGACCCATAGGCCAGACCATGGGCTAGATCTGGCCCACAGGTCATATGTTTGACACCCCTGATTTACATTAAGACTTTTTAATCTAAAATCTAACAGCTGAAAAAAATAATATTTTTTACTTTTGTACTTAAAAAAAAAAACTATATTGCCAAGATTCACATGTCAGCAAAATTCCCAGATAGATATTTCATTCCTCACCTGATGACAATGTTGAACGATGCGTTAGTGTTGCAGCTTTAGCTCTCCCACTCCTTTCAAATGATGTAATACAAGCAGAATCAGAAGATTCACCGGAAGAACTGTGAGCACAGTTGCTAGCATTTATTTTATGGCTTACAATACAGGTCTCTCTGCTTGAGGTAGGTTGAGTAGAAGAATCTTCCTGTTCAGATTCAATTTTTGCCTGAGATTTTAATGGTTTCTGCTTCAAATTTCTAGCCAAACAGTGGGAATAAAACAATATACAAATGTAAAAATACAAAAAGATTAAGAACAAGTTAAAACAAAAATCCTATTTTTCACACAGCTGTAATAGCAGCTTTTAGATTTTTGTTATAGCATAGAATCCTCATCAGTTACAACAGTACCACCTATATGAATTAAAACCCTCATACATCAGAGTTCTCCAGACATAGATAATAGGTATAATGGGTAGAAGGCCCAGCAAGGTAGCACCTTAGAGCAAGGTAATTGGCCATGTTACTCTCTACCTAGGTATACGCAACAGACACAGCTCAGTATCAATGTTGTAGCACTGCAATATCTTCTAAGCAGGAAAATCCAAGAGAAAGAACGGCCACGTGTTAAACAAGTAATCCAAGTATCCCTAGAATCCTGACAAGAATTTGCTTGCTCAGAGAAGAAAGCACCTAACTTTAGGATTAAATTGTAATTTGGTTCCTTCAGTGTACAGGCTCTCCCAGAAGACTTTTCTAGATATTTATCCAGGTATCGTCTTGGTAAGGGTTGACATGTACTTGGTCTGATCAAAAGAGGCCCTGCAATTTCCTGACCCATATTACAAGCATTCTTTGCACTCTGCTGAAGTGGGGAATGAGTCCCCATTTATCTCAAGAAACCCTATTCTTGGTTGAGTGCAGGTCTCTGACCTGTGAAGACGACTCTCACAACTCCTCTATAAGTAGGAGGAAACCAGCTGAAATACTGCCTGCCTCTGATGCATGTTTATTTCATGCTGCCACCTGTTCCATTTGATAGAAGAGGGGCAGATTGAAAATAAAAGATAAGGGGTTTTTGTTTGTTTGGGTTTTTTTTTTGGGGGGGGGGGGGGTTGTTTGTTTGTTTTTTTAAAGTCAGAGCACCTGCCACTTGCCAGACAAACTCTAGCAATAAGAGATGAGAACAGCTCACTGTTCATGAGAAATAAGGAAATACAGGTCTTTCTTTACCAATATAATCGATTGCTTCTGCTGCCACAGGAAGTACTGTTGAGTAGCAACAGAAAAGGGAATTCTCAAACAAACAGTTTTGACTTTTACAGACTTCTTCCCCCATCACTACACAAAGTTTGGAAGAATACCAGGAGTAAATCATGTTGCACTATATGAATGCCAAGACATTTTTTGGCATTCTTAGCTAAATCCTACTGTATGCTACCAACCGCATGCTCTGAGAGAGAGAATAACTGGCTTCCTATTATATGCACGTGGTAAATGTATGTTACCCATTACATAACCATACACTTTTTATCAGATTATAAAAGGTGTAATTAAATTTTCAGTTAAATATATTTATTTCAGTTAGCTTAATTTTTTAGTTTTCTGGCTAAACCGCTGCATTTAAAACAACTGGTCAACTTTTTATTCATTCTCACACAGTACAAAAACTATGAAACAAAAGGGAATATTTCTTGTAAGTGTTCACTGATTTGAGACAAATTATGTATTGAAATATTTTCAATATAAGTTAATTTTATTAAATGAGTAATATGTTGAGATCATGCTTTCATCTGCAAAACTGAACATAAACAAGCATGTGATATTTTGATCACCACAGTAAATGCCAAATCCAGGCATTTTCTAGTCTATTTACCTGAACGTTTTGCTAGGATGCTGTACAGGAGCACTATGCAACCGCTTCTTGTATCTCTGGCTTCTTCTTACTCTTTCATTGTGTTTTTGACCAGTTTTGAAATCAGAGATGATTCTTCTAATTTTTTCCTCAAACAGTGCTGACAGTCTCAAAGTCATACTATAAATCTAAAAGACAGTTTTGAATTACAAAATCTCTTAACAGTAACTTGAGCATTCTCTAAAGCATTCAAGAATCTACTGGAAAGAACTTCTATAGGAAGACTGATAGCAACTCGAACATAAGATCATCCTTAACAATTTTGCCTTCCCCCACAGTGATAGTTAAAAAATAAAAAAATCACTGATATACAACCAAACTCAAAATGAAGTCTATGCCACTCTGACCAATATGAAGTTTAGTGTATAAAAAGTTACCTTTGATTTTTTGTTTGGCGTGTAAGATTTTGCATTGCTAAATATCAGTCTTATATCTTTACACAGCTCCATTGGGGTATCATAATTTCCAGCTTCCAGCGTCTCCTTCACTGTACCAAAATCCATTGGAGTGTCTATAATTTCTCTGTAGTCCTAGGGTGAAAAAAAGGAGAGAAAAATGAAAAAGATAATGCTGGAAATTTCTATTTAGGCAGGGTCAAGTCTTCGACTTTGGCCTAAAGACTTTGAATTCCTCAACCCCAGGACAGTATTTAGCATTTCTAGAGTTGAAACTTACGAGTAAGTTCAGCCTCACCCAGATGCACACAAAACTCTGCCTGCATTTAAAAAATAGAAGGCAGGGCATGGTAACACCTTGGAGACTAACTTTAACTAACCAACCTGAGGATTTCTGTACATGTGTGGAGATGCTACTCTGACACACTGTAATTACAGCGTGGAACAGAGTTGATTGAGTCTGTCAGAGCATATGCTTTAGTTCAGGGGTTTTCAAACTTTAAATACATTTTTTCTAATAACTTTTAGCAACTTCTTTAATATCCCGGTGGCCAGACACAGAGCTGGAGGGAAGGGGCAGGGGGAGTGCAGTGGTGCACAGCCGGACATGCAACACAGTCTCTCACCCCATAGTATACAGGTAGTTAGAGTTAGGAATTTAGAAAAGAAGTCACAAAAAGCCTGCTTTTAGAGATGCTGTCTCGATGAAAAAGAGCACACAGTTCATATTTAAGGACAAAAACAGTTTTCTACAGTTCTAGACTGAGACTGCAGAATACAGCTACCAGCTTTCAAGAGCTCAGATGTAGAGAGGGCTTTTGATATGGTATGAATGCTATATTAGTAAAAAGGGAAATGATTAGATAACTAAATACTTATAATTTATGAAGGACCACGTACAGGATATTGATCCAAATCAACAGGTTGTCTAAAAGGCTCAGAATCTTCACATTGGAAAACTAAATTCACTAGTTCCATACACTGTTTCTTCCAACTATTTTCATCATAGTTGACTTTTATATTTTTTCTCCTCTTCAAAGCCCGTCCCTTAAAAGAAAACAGATTATTCTGCCATCTTATGAAAAAACAGCTTATAAAAATAATTTCAGTCATATTTTTAAATACACTTTAAAAATGCATAAACTACAAGGAAATCATTTTAGATCGAAGGAATTCTGCAAAACATGCAACACTATCTACCCCTTTCTATTACTAAGTTAGGCAAATGTTGAACAATTTTCTCCCTTACAATTTCCCTTTGTTACTTGATCCTGTAGGCAAGCCATGATCTTATGTATAGGACAGTGTATGGAAAGATGCTGTTTTCCTGTGAACTGCTTTGCAAGAGCTCACTCTGACCACTGGGTAAAAATCAGTCCTGTTTTCCTCGTTATTTCTTGGTAATTCTAATGGCTTACATTAAGTTATGTATTACGTATGTTGCAATGAACAATACAGGTATCACAAGTCCAGCTTTATTACTTAATTGAAGAATTACACATTGTAGCTGAAGAAGTGTTCAAAAGACTGGTATCCAATTATTTGCAATTAGCATCAAGAAAGTTGAGACATATTACATTACAAAACTTAGTATTGCTCTGCTACTTCATTACTCTTTCTGCTAACTACAGTTCTCATTTTTAACTTTTCTTTTCCTCACAGCACTGTTTTTAATATTAAAAGGTAAGGACAGGCCAACTCACTTTTCTTCTTCTGTATGAAGTCCTTGGAAGACATTTCTTGTCCTATAACACAGACCAGACAACTTTGAAAACCACTCACAAAGTAAAATAGACAGTAAATGCTCAAAAGCAGCAGATGCCATTGAACTGATATTATATTAAAATGTACATACAATACTACTGTAATAGGCATTACAGAAAATTTAACAATTTAACAGGACAAAAGGAAACATGAAAGGAAATAATGCTCCCTTCAATGGGCCCTCAGATTAAGTGATTTAATTAAGATCCTAAATTTATATCATTATCAAGCATTCTTGCCTGCAGCTCCTTTCCCTGAACATGAATGGGAGAATAAGACTGGGTTCCACAATGCTACGCTTCCTAAAATATAGGCTTACACCAAGGCTTCATCAGAGGAACACTTTCATTTTTGGAATATCTTGTAAAATGCTTTTATATAGAAGGGTGCCTTATTATATAACCCAGAGCTCAATATAACTAAGGCCTGATTGAAATTGCAATTTTGCAATTTTCATGACAATCAGGCAACCAAGTGTTTTTCACGAAAAATGCTATTTGCACCAAAATGTCACAGTATGGCTGCTTGCTGGAGAGTTCCCCAGCAAGTGGCCATGTTAATGGCGTTTTGTTGCAATAAGATCGCTGCTGCAGGCTGGGGAAAGCATTCCCCAGGCAGCAGCAAAAGCCTAGCAGTCCAGGAAAGGGGGGAAAAGATTGCAAAAGGGCAAGGAAAGGAGAGAGTTTGAGGATGGGTAGGGGATGGGCTGTTTGCTCCTCCAGGCAGGTAAAGGAGAGGAACAGCCATTCTCCTACCCAGTGTCAAGGCCATCTACCAAGGTAGATCTCAGGTGCCCAACAACCCCAGTGCCCCAGTTTTCCCTCATGGAGGAGCAAAAAGCCCCTTCCCTCCCCATCCCCAAGCTCTTTCTTCCCCGTCCCTTTTGCGACTCTTCCCCCCTCCCCTGGGTTGCTACAATTTTGCTGCTGGCTAGGTAATGCTTTCAGCAAACGGGAACAACCAAGGAGTGCAGTGCACCACAATCTGGGTGCGAAAACAGTGGCCCCTGCCATGATCAGGCCACAATATTAGTGAGCTGGGCTCTCAATTTAAACCAGGCCCTGAACATAACCAATTACAAAAATTGGAAGCTAGAGAGCTTCTAAAATCAGTACCTGGCAAACAAAGAATCTTAGAGCTTTTCAAATTCTGCTAAGACAACTTAAGAGCCATAATTCTGCCAGTGGTAATGTCTGACAAGTGTTTTTCATGGTTTTAAATCTCAGAGTCACTTACGGATTCAATTTAAATATGCCATGGCCCAAGCCCTCAAAACAACACAAGTGCTTTTCAGTATTTTGCTGAAGTTCTTTTTAGAGATCACTGTTTAAAACAGACCATTTGGCAAAAGTAATATGTTACTTATGTCTGAGTCAATATTACTGACATAGGAAGTAGTGCTCCATATGTGCTACTACATATGCCTATTAATACCTCCTAACTTTAAAAATCAATGCATTATTTTCCTCTGTTCTCAGACACCTGAGCTGCATATTTTCACAATGCATAATGTAATCTTGATGCAATAGATCAAATCACGATCAGTTTTCTTGTTTGGCTCAGAGCAAAAGTGTTAATGTAAATATACTAAGCAACTGTTTAACTATACAATTCTAGCCACATTTTTACTACTTGCTTTTACACTATTGTATAAATACAGAGCAACTACACCATTTTTTTTTTGCAAAAGAAAAAACTATACCCCCAAATTCAAAACAATTCAACTTGTGTAATGAATAAATTAGTAAAGCGACCAAAACGCTGGCTTGCATCCATAGATGCTTCTCAAGCAAATCCCGGGACGTCATTCTCCCCTTGTACTCAACCTTGGTGAGGCTGCAGATGGAGTACTGCGTCCAGTTTTGGGCCCCACAATTCAAAAAGGATGTGGAGAAGCTTGAGAGAGTCCAGAGAAGAGCCACGCGCATGATCAGAGGTCAGGAAAACAGACCTTATGACAACAGGGTGAGATCTATGGGGCTCTTTAGCCTGGAAAAGCACAGGCTATGGGGTGATCTGATGGCCACCTATAAGTTTATCAGGGGTGACCACCAGTATCTGAGGGAATGTTTGTTCACCAGAGCGCCCCAAGGGATGACAAGGTCGAATGGTTACAAACTACTGCAAAACCGATTCAGGCTGGACAGAAGGATGAATTTCTTTACTGTCCGAGCCCCCAAGGTCTGGAACAGCCTGCCATCGGAAGTGGTTCAAGCACCTACACTGAACACCTTCAAGAGTAATTGGACACTTATCTTGCTGGGATCCTATGACCCCAGCTAACTTCCTGCCCTTTGGGCAGGGGGCTGGACTCGATGATCTTCCGAGGTCCCTTCCAGCCCTAATGTCTATGAAATCTATGAAATTATTATGGGCATAAGTAGGGTATTTTAAATAATACTACACACACCATGACAGAAGGAAGTATACACCAAATAATGTCGTGATTACTGGCAAAATGTATATTCAACATGAAAAGTGTGTGTGTAAATTTAACACACAGTAAATGAAAAACTAATATTTGATTTCATCCCACCACACCACATCTTAACTTCCTCAAATTGTACGTCAGTTTGAATGAGTGGTCAGACTATTATCTAAATTATATTCAGATACATGGCTACATACAAGTATAGTATGTCTATGCGCTGTTCAATTACAGAAGATTAAAGGAGTACTTTAAATTTTAAAACCATTCTTACCATTAACAATAAATAGTTAACTATACTCCCCGTCACTGTTAAAAAGCTTTTTTTCAACCATTTATTTAAAAAAATAAAAATCAACAACATAAGTTTGTTACCAGATCATCATCAAGACAGTCTTGTTCATCTTCTGTTACACTATGAAGTTCAAAAATATCTGTACAATCCTCATCACTGTAAAACAAGAAGAATGTGAAAAAATGCAGCTGACACTTACTAGACTTTGATCTGGATGAACTAGCACAGCTTAATGTTGGTTTCTTCAGAATGTGAAGAACAGCACTATATCCCAATTGGACCAGTTCAGACATGTCGCTGAAATAGGGAAATTCTACGTATGTGCTCGATGGCAAAGAAATAAACTACCTCTAAATGGCTAATAAATTATATTCAGGGTGAAGATAGGGTGGAACAAAAAACAGACAGTAGATCAGACCATTTTGGGGAATAGAGACTTTTCCACAACTTGAGCATCAGTAAATGGTGATTAGATAGGAGTGCTAAACATGTCCTCTAACTTTTAAAAAAGCCTTAATGTGTTAAAGTTCCTCAGCAGTTCAGAAAGTGGTTCAGATTTAGAAGAGTTTTTAAAGACTTTCATCTATTCTTCACTGCAAACTAAAGAGCAAGATTTAAATTAAAATGATATTCAAGTACAATATCTTCCTTAGGTAATAACATATGTGTTGAGCTACTATTTAGACTAAAATACTGCTTACTTGATGAACTTTAAGAGCTGTGTAGTGATCTTCTTAGCAGCTCTAGTAATAGCACTTCCAGGTTCATTGAAGGTCCTGGCATTACTTTCAATATACCTCACTTCCCAAACCAATGCAGAGATTCTCCTTTAAAGTATAAAACACAGTAAACTTTTAATGTTAAAATGAAGGGATGAAATAAATAACAGAAAGTAAATTGCTGCTTGTTACAACTCACTCACTGAAACTCCCAATTTAAGCAGATGAAACCCCTGTTAAAATTACCCAATTAAAATTAAACTCACAAGAAAGCAGAAGATATTCTAAATTAAACCAAGTGACCAGTAGTTCCTTGTACTTGCTCTTATTTTTGGTTTTGATAATACATATAATTGAACATATTCTTGGCAGAACTGCATGTTTTCCTCAATCATCTATCTGCCACTCTTAAATACTATAATAACAGTCTTTCACATTTGAACCATTTTATAAACACATAAGCAATCTCAATTAATGAGTTAATTAATAAAATGCAAATTCAGATAAAATTACATTAAAATTAAATCATAACTTGCATAAAAATATATTTGTTGACTCCAGCCTCCTATGGGTTAGTCATCAAATCACTTCTAGAGAAAATACCCACAACATCCGGGGGGGTTTCCCCCCTCTATATGTAAACATGAGATAAATCAGCATAGGCTTCTGACACCACAAGATTTGAAAATCTAACGTACTAAGTTCATCTGATGAAGTACATTCAGGTTCACAAAAGCTTATGCTACATCTCTGATGATTTAGTTAAGTCTACGAAGTGCAAATCTACCTAGCAGTCTGCCTTAAATCATGTATTTCAGGGCTCAGATTCTAGCCCAGAGGCCATATCTATACTGTGAAGCCATGTGTTCTAGCCTGCAGGGATCCTGATGGGTCCAAAAACCTGGCAGTGGGGGAACAATGGCAGCTAATTGCTGCTCACCTGCTGTCAAATTTCTGAACCCAGGCAGATAGCCCTGAAGGTTGGATAGTGCAGCCCTATGCACTACTACACTGAGCACGTGGGGCCAACTAATGTGACACATGACCAATCAGGGCCAAGTAGAGGTGGTGCAGGGCAAGCAGAGGCAGTACAGGGCCATCCAGCCTGCATATTGGCCAATCACTTAGCTGGCCTACGGGGCCAAAAGATTGAGACCCCTGATTTATTTCATTCTTCACACAGGGACATACCCTGGATACAAACAGGCATTCGTTTCTAGTGCTGCATATTTCTGAGAAATTTCTGCGGCTAGTAACCTTTCCAAGAGAGGGAACAGTGCAGCTAGCAACCTGCTCCTCATGCCTCCCCACAGTTAGGAGTAATCCCTGTCTGGAAAAGGCATGGGGAGCAGTGGTTATGCCACTCTTCATATTTCTGGGCTGGCGGGGAGAGGAGGAGGGCAGAGGGAACAGATGCCCCATGCTTCCCGAGACAGGGAGCAGGCAATGAGCAGCTGCTCCTCTGCTCTGCTCCCACAGACAAGTCAAGTCAAGTAGCAATCAGTGTACAGGCCCTCATTTCTGCAAGACAATCTCTTTCAGGGGAGATCTAGATGTCAACCTGGAAGATCTTTTTTTTCCAGAGGTGACATTTTCTCTGGGAGGAACTGAATGCTCACTTATATGCTCCTAGTTTTTACCAGTACAGCAGTGATTCTTTTGATAGAAATGCAACATGTGTGTGTATAAACCACATCTAAATCTGGAGCCCAACAAGATCATTAAAATGAACCACAGTGTAGCAATGGCTTCCATTGTTTATCATTTTGCTCCACAGACAGATAGATTTCTAAACCAAAAGAATGATTTACTAATCTCAAGCAAAGGAAGGATTAATAAAAATCTCACTGCCTGCTTATCTGCTTACATGCTGGAATCTTTAAATTTATTTCTAGTTTAATATTTCTCCAACGTTCAAAACTAGTGGCAGTCAACATCTTCCAATCCACTTGTCTACAGGAGACTATTAAAATCATTTAACCATCCAAGTAAAAATGCATTTGGGGAAAAAAGCTCAACTGTTTTTCTTAAATGCCACCTGCTTTTTAGAAAAGCACTAATAATATGCATCAATGCCTTAAAATTCATGCTCACAGTTCATTTACACTCACTGGCACATTGCCATTCACAGTGTCTATAAATAGAAAATTTTCCCAACTGGAGCCTTTTCCAAAAAGGCTAGATTTTAGTAACATTATATAAACTTAATAAAAATTATGTTCTCCCTCCTTTTTATTGCTAATTTACACTAACCTGTAAAACCGGTTGATTAGTCTTGTCCGAATAGTGTTAAGGTCCGTTGGATAAGCTATCACCGTACAATACTTAGGATATGTACAAAGGTCAACTGGACCAGCAAATGGTGCTGAAATGTCTGTCAGGAAATAATATTTCAGTTAGCTTAGTTGGGTTAACTGAAGGCCTATAGAAGCATGGATCTTCAATACAAAACATTTAATCACTATCACTGTAATTTTGACAACTATGTATTGACATATTAAGCCTATTTCAGATTACAGAAGTTATGCATGTAACTACAGTACTTTGCCCGAAATAGATTTAAAAGAATTGTCATTTAATCTCAGACTGCTTACTGCTTCACTTCTATGAGAAAATGACTCATTTTCTGTGTTCTCACCAAGTGTCAGAAGCTGATCAATACCACTGATTATCCGTTCAGATGCTTCATCCCGAGATTTCTTTCCCCATTCACCTTCTTGAGGTTTGTACAGTAGCTTCTCCATTTCTCCAGAAGTTACAGAAACACTAGCCCCTAATTCTTCAGGTTGGTCAACTAAAATTTAAAAGGGAAATTGGGATCGGGGTAGGGAGGAAAAGGGAAAGAAGAATAAAAATACTTTAATAAATTATGTGCTTTCTAAATTTCTAATACTGTAAAATGTTGCCTTGTACCAGCAGAAGAGAGTTTGATGCCAGGGTTGTTCAGAAGCAAGCTGCTTTGCTGAGTTTTTAGAGTGTCCTACCCTTTCAGAGACCTGAGGAAGAATGTCTTGCATCTGAAAGCTTGTCCAACTTTATCCCAACTACATAGTTGGGCTGGTAAGATATCACCCTAAGAAATCCTTGTACCCCTCACAATTTCAGGTCCATCGTAGCTACAACACCACTCTTACACTACCTATCCTCTCATGTAAGAACTAAGATGGTATTGTAGCTTCTTTTACTTCCTCCCTTCAACTTACTTCTCCTCAAAAGCAGCTTTAATGTAAAAATCTGGTGATTTCTACCTATCAATTGTATCCTTACATTAAAAAAAAAGGTCTAGGATGTAAATACTACATAGACAGGCAATGCAGTAACACGTATCATGCAAGAACCTAGAAAGATATAGTTAAGAAAATAAATGCCAGCATTAACATCTGCAGAAAGATTTGGGCAACTGAATTAATATTTTGAATGAATTTTCACCTACCATTATCAGAAATCGGTTCCATGTCCCACGGACTAAGCTTTTCAATTTCGCCATTGTCCCATCTGTTTGATTAATAAATTAAGTTTTAAAAAATTAGAATTATGAATGTTGAAATGTTTCCCTTCTAACAAATTTAAGGGGTTTACCCGTCAAAGCTGATTTTAGGCATTAATAAAATTTGTTGTACAAATATATACATGTATGAAGAGGAGCCGAAGGCATGACCTGAAATTCAAAGCTACAGCAAACAAGGTTTGCTTTTTTAATAGCTTTAAATTATAATAGCCTTCCTAGCCTTGGTAACAGTACACGAACCACCTACAAAATCTTTGGAAATAAGAAAAAAAAAGACAGATGTCTTTTCCATTCTCCAAGTTTAACAACATGTAAAACAAGAGTAAGCTAAAAACCCATTTGTGGATATGAAGCACGTGTCAAAGAGCAAGGTACAAGGCAATAAATAGTACACGAGAAATACAACGTGCATATTCTTACTAGACTGAATGGCACTAAGGGGAAAGACTGTTTTTGGAAAACAGGATCCACTGACCATTTTGGAAGATGACAGATGATGAAATGGGCTATTTGACAGATTACAATGACAGTTGTGGTGACAGGGTGAAGCATATCATGACAAACAAACAGGAAAAGGAAAAATAAAATGAAACAACTGAGAGGCAGATAAGAAGGAAGCAATAGCAAAGATGAAGCTGTGGCAGTCTGAGAGTGTAATATTTAAATGAATGCCTAAACATAGTAAATGACATTTATACAAATCCTTGTAGATTTTTGCAAGCTTTTATCAGTAGTGAAATAGCTAATAAACCTGACTTAAATTAGCTAAAGCACCAAGTGGTGGTAAAGCTTATGCTAGATGAAAACGACAACTTACACCTCTCAGAATGATTTTGAACTGTTTATAGACTTTGGAAAATATCACTGTTTTGTCTGCATGCTGTTTGCTATTCAAAATCATGGCAATTTTACAACTAGACAGGGCATGTCTACACCAAGCATTTGTGCCAATTTTATGCCTGTGGTTTAAGAAACCACCAATGCAGATGTTAGTTGCACCACTGTTTTGATGGTGAAGACAAGGAAGACCGTGACCCAGTTTGTTTCAGTGTATGTGCTTTATATCTGAATTACACCAATTCATTTATATTGGTTTTTAAAACAACGTATTTAAATTGCTCATAAAACTGACTTTTTTAGTACAGCCCTTATAGTGAAAGCTAGAGCACCATCTAACTCATACAACTTTCACCTGCTTTAATATCAAGGTGACAGATATGGAGCTGCTCTATGATAATTTATGAATACTGTATGATGGCCCGGTTACTGGGATGGTGTTTAGTGTATGAATATATTGATTTACCTCAATAGGGGTCTGTCTGGATACAGGTAAAGAATGGCTCAAGGTAGACACCTATCAGCAAGCAATTAAGAGGTGTTAAGAAGTAATGTCCAAACTATTAGCTCTCATGACTGTCTCTGGTCAGCCTAGGAAACTGGTTTAACCAGGAATGACTGAGACCCTGCAAACACAGGAGAACAGATTTTAAAAGAAACACTCTCTCAAGGGGAAATAACTAAACTCTGATACAAGAGCCTTCTGATACAAGAGCCTCCTGCGTTTTTTGAATAAGTTAGACCTGCTTAAGTTCTCCAGTCTGGGATGGCAAAACTTTAAAACAATCTCCTAGCAAGTATGTTTTTCCTGAAGTCCTTCCTTTCTGAAGCTAAATAAACAACGTTTGTACTTTAATAAGAGAGTGGCCAGACTCCAGGAAGAAAGATCAATAAGTGCCGAAACTCAATCGACCCTGCAACATAACACATACAGGAGTACGGTAACTCAGGTCCTGGGCTAAGAACTATAAATTTCCATCCTGGGACAGGTAAGTGCATGATACCTAATACTAGAAAAGGGTTAATTCACTCAGAGACCATAAAAACTGAATTGCAGTTAAAATTTAGTTAAAAATGGATGCAAAGCTAAGCCGGTATAAAACAGGTGTAAAATGGATTTTTTAAGTGTCCATACATAGGGGTTTGTGCCAATTTAAATAGATTTTTTTTAAAGTGTTTCATTAAAGCTGTAGAAAGACTCTTGTGTAGACAAGACCAAAGTTTCCGGAATACATGGTCACTTCTAAAGAAGGACTACTGATTGGCCAAATCTGCATGAAAAGGACACTGGTGGTCTACATTTATACACATCATTTACATTAGTGAATTTCTCGATTGCTATTAGCCCCTGCAAATGGGTGCCAGTTCAGAGCAGGGGAATGGGGGCGCACACTGAAGGAAAACAGATTTGCCAGTGCCCATTAAGAAGTGTAGGTGACTACAGTTCTATGGAGCCCATGAATACTTGTGAACCTTGCATCACATGCTGACATTGTTTACAGGTTGAAGTGTACCCATCTGTCAAATTATGTTGCAGGGTCTCACTAATATTTGAGAGCTAAGTATCACTAGCAGCAATTAATTTGCCATTTAGTCACAAAACAAGAAGAGTAGTTTGTGAACAGAGCTAGGGACAAAATCACTGCATGTCTCTTCAGTCTGACATATTAACCATGCCTTAAGCAGCATATTCTTTGCTGACAGCAGGAACGGCAGCTGCAACAGAAGAGGAGTTGAGACAAATTTAGAGGAGCTTCAGTAGCATGCGAATAGTAAAATAAATAAATAGAACAGCAATGCTGACAGAGCAGGACATTCCTGGGATTGTTAGAAGTACAGATTTTTCAAGAGTTGACAAATGGTTTTTATATGCAGCACATGGGTTTGCCTAGCTAGCTAGACTGAATGAAGCTGAATAAATCATAAGTGCCCTGAGCCTTTGCCTGTAATAAGCTGGCACATATATTAAAGATTTAACATGGCTGCAGCATGCAGGGCAGAGGAATGTGGGAAATGAAGGCTGACAGCTGTACACTCTTCTCATACGCTGCAAATGTCACTATGAAGGGGCCAAAAATAAACCAAACCCCCCCACCCATACACGCTTGTTTCCCAAGAACTAAAACTGTTACAATGATAAAAGAACTTGAGCAACCAGCATAGATACCTGTTTTGCAACTTAAATTATAAAGAAAGATTAAAATTAAACACTGAGATGTGTTGTAGTTATAACACTATTTATTTTCATACCTTGCACTTGATGAGTACATATGAATTTAAAATGTCTGAGCATGTCATTCATATTCTGAATTGCTCTGAGTCATCACCACATAGTAAACCAGTCAAATTTAAAACAGAACTAACACAAAAATAGAACAATTCAGTACATCTTGATACAAATCTACAGATACTGAAAATGCTCATCTCTTTGTTTAGTTTGCACTACTGGAAGGTTTTTGTTTAAATAAAAGTATCTTAATTGACTGCTCTATATACAAAAGATTCAGTAACCTAGTAATCTATGAGAATTATTATAGAAAGCACACATTTCTCTTCTATGAATATGAACTATAATTTCTTTTTAGCACAGTACTATTCATGAAAAGTGTACTGTATTATTAATTTCAAATGTAATGCACTCAGTCCTTGAAACCGAAAACAAAAAAAACGTCAACTATAACAATCTTCAAATAAATTATATATTCTTATATGTACAGACTATCTATATAAGTACAATCAGTACCTCGGAAATAAAAATGTTAAAAAGCCTCTGTACTTACTTAACACTGTAACACTGGAAGTGACTATCTGGATACTGTGGCTGGTAAGGCTCTTGCCCCAACACAGTTCCAAACCACCATGCATCATCAATAATGGATCGGAATCTATCAGCTACAAGAGAATAAACCAGTTTCTCATTTAGATGCATTTTGTACAAGAGTAAAACACGTAAAACTTTATACTAACTAAAGGTTATGAGGATGGAATTGGGGAGGGAAGGAGGCGAGACTGATGATGATTGTATTTACTCAAATGTAAGATAAGGTTTCCTCTCCCAATCAGCATGGGAAAAAAAACCCTTGCCTTTTATTTGCAGGAGGGGGCACCTGACCCCTCCCTCCCCCAGGCACTGCATTCCTTCCTGTAGCAATGGGGGTAGGGCAAAGGGGATTCAAAACCACCCTCCAAAACTTTGATTTTATACCTGGAACATTACAAATTTATAAATTTTTCTATATGTTTCAAATCTAATTATTGGAGAGCCATCTTGTATTCAATTAAATACTGTAACATTTTGGTTTATAGTTATAAGTATTTACTTTAAAAAGTGACATTAGATAAAAGCACAAGCTACTATACAAAGTACCATAAATATATCACTGCAAGCTATAAAATCCAAACATACTAGCTTGAATTGTAATGAAGCAACCGCGTGAAGAAAACACAACATTTAATGCTATGCCTTGATTCTGTTACACCAAGGTCTCTAGGGAGCAATTCATACAGTTTTAGTTCGGGTTGCTTTTGGAAGGACCAACCCGAACACTTACTGTTCAAATATGTCTAGGGCAGTGGTCACCAACCGGTTCATCTCAGAGCCTCCTCGAGTCAATCTGAGGCTGGCAGGGGCTGAACCCATGTGTGCATGAACAGGTGCGCTCCACCTCCAGCCCAGCATGTCAGTCCGTGGGGGAGGGAAGGGGCAGGGGTCAGATCGAGGCCCCTGCGGTGACGGACAGAGTGCCGCAGAGGCAGGAGCAGGGGTAAGGCAAGTGGGAGGATTGAGCCTGGGCGGCTCATCCAGGGGCACAGTAGGGGGCTCCCGCCACTGTGCACACTCCGGTGGAGGCCCCAGGGGCACACGTCCCGTCATCTGTGCATGTCAGAGACAGCTGCCATTGTGGGCTGGGCTTTGAGCCCTGAGCCTTGCTGCAACCCACCCGGGAGCGGCCAGATGCCACATGTCCAGCCACTGGGTGGGCAGGAGATGAGGCTCAGCACAGCAGCGGGACGGACGTGGCATGGGGCTGCTCCCAGGCCAGGTGCAGTGGGGTTTGGGGTCCAAAGCCTAACCCACAATGACAGCTGTGAGGGAGAGTGAGGAGCTGGAGCACGTGCCCCCAGATCTGCACACTGGCTGGGCTACGCTTGGACCAGGCAGCAGCTGTGCTGGGAGCAGGTCTACAGGGGGGCTGCAGGCACCTGAAAATTCATGGTAGCCCCCACATAAGCCCCCCCTCCCAGTGATGCCACCACCCAGCCTGAACACAGCACAGCCCTGCTCCCCACTGTGCACTGCCTTTCCCTTCTTCCCCAGGATCTGCACAGGGGGGAGGGCGGGCTGGGGCTAGAAGACAGAGCCACACTCTTCACAGCTGGAAATTGGGTTGCGCTGCGCTCAGGCCGGGCGGTAGAGCTGGGAGGGGAGGCTATGGTGAATTTTGGTGATACTTCCTCCCCTCCCCACAAACTTATCCATTGGGGGGGGGGGGGGGGGGGGGGGGGGGGGGGGGGCAG
>NW_005842113.1:1558672-1569949 GCF_000455745.1 Alligator sinensis | reverse complement strand
GGGGGGGGAGGAGGGGAGAGGAGAGGGCAGCATGGCACATGGTAGATCTTGGGTTGCTTTTAAATATCAAAGGTGATCTCCTACTTAAAAGGTTGGAGACCACTGCTCTAGGTTCTGTTAGTAACATGATCTTAGGTAACCCCAAACACCACAAAAGATTGTTTAATACTGGCAGACAGCTGGAAGCCTCCGATACAGATACAGAGCACCTTTTAAAGTTAAATGTCAACCTAATGAGTTGCACCTAACCATTATGACAAATGTTAGTATTCCAATACTGCACTGACAGGTAAAAGACTTACAAGCTTGCCAATTCCTTTGTCGTGCTTCATCATAAAACTGACGCAATATAAGGAAATCAATAACATCTGGCATATCATGATATCTAGGTAAGACAACAAAAGACAACTTTCATGTGAACACACAAATCAACATGCATATCACCTATGGAAGCCTCACAAATGGCTCAAAAACCAAAAACAAACATGAAAAAAAGCTGTTATCCAACACTTTGAAATCCCACCTCTCCCCTATCTCCACATCATAGCTCACTTCCCTCCATTGACCCCAACCCCACAGCCTGATGCCTTTCTAGTCTTTTTACCAGACATGCTACAGACACCTGCACTAGCTCTGGAATGGAAGAGACAAATGCATATTCATGTGATGTTATAGGAGAGTTAAGTAGCCTGCTCACAGCACCACACTAGGGTGGCTCTACTGCTTTCCATTCTGCAGGTAGGACACAAGGGTAGCCTAGCATCTTTAGTATGATGCTGACTAATGCTGCAGATGTAAATCGGAGGAGGAGAGGAGAGAAGAAATCAGCAGAACACCGCACGTATCTGTCCCTGCAGTCCACCTACTGAAAACTGCTGGTATTACATGCATTATGCAGAAAAATACATACTTGACAGAAAATGATTTGTCTGTGTGCTTTCCAGTGGCATGGTCTATAAAAGCAAGCTTGAGGCAACACAGTGTAGGAGGACCAACTTCATATCTTATCCCAACAATTTTTACCAATTCTTGATCCTACAGATAAAAATTAACACAACAATTCCATTACATTTCATTCCTGTGCTAGGCTCACAATTCCTAGTTCAGTTTCACTTTACAAAATATATGAACCATCTCAATACTCAAAAGGCCCGTATTGTTAATATTGGGAGACAGTCTACTTACTCCTCACAGCCAATTTTAGGAGCAATTTATATACAGACTTTCACACACGCAATGCTGAAGTTCCTTTCGATAACTGGAAAAAAAGTCTCCTCTTCCATTTTGGTAGGCAAAGGAACTTGCAGAATCACAACTGGAGACATTATATTTACTATAAAACATTTAAAAGGCTAACATGAGCCACTTAGCACTGATTATGGCTTATCACTGCTCATAAAAAAAATCACCTCAATGTTCTTACCCTCAAAACCATTTTTCTCCATGGCTCCTTGTGGGGGTTCAGTTTATAATTATTATTTCTTCTGACTGCCTCTATATAAGCTTCATGCCCTTGGCGAAAATATATTACCTGTTTAAAAAAAAAAGTAAATTGATCACTTGAAACACTTGAACAAAATATTTTTCCTATTCTTAGAACAAACAACTATATTAACTTAAAGAGGATCTTGCATTTCATAACATTTTTACTAAACAGACTCACCTCATCACCCATTTGAGGAACAAATGGAGATCTTCTAAGTGCAGTGTCTGTTATCCAAACAGGAGGATGCCAGTCATCTAACAGTTCTGAGACTACTGGCTGTGCAAGAGTATCAGTCTGAACATTGGATAAGCAGAATAGTTAAATACCATCTTGGCATAGGTGTCAGGGCAATTTATAGTTTTAAAAAAACTGTTGGATACAAGGTAAACCTATAAAACGAGAAAAACCCCATCACTCCATCTAAGGTCTTATTTAAAAATAAAATTCTCAAGTTCTCATAGTAGTACACAATTTTGGTTCTATTTGCTGTTCTCCTACTGAACAAATCAAGATAGCTAATATGAGAAACTGTGAGAAGAGGAGACTTGCAAGAAATAATTTTGAAAATTACCAAGTAAAATCTGACTAACTGCAAGACACAATTTAAATCTGAAAAGTTAAGTCAGTTGAAAGTATTACTAACATTCTAATACTGTAATTATATGATAATATATATACAAACAACATTGGATTGAGGAAACGGATAATTTGTCCTAAACTTAGCCTTAACATTAGATGTCTGCAACTCCAAAATTATTTTAGCAAAAACCCAAAACTGATTAGGTAATGCAACCAATTCTAAGGCCAAGTAAAGACGTTCTGTGTGTGTTGGGAGAACAGTCCTTCTCCCAGTATAAAAAAAGAGAGAGAATAAAGGTGTGTTAAGGGCTTTCTTGGGAAAGAAAAATGGCTCTTCCACAAGAAGTTAGACTGATTACCTACAAGGAAGATGCTCCTCATGATCAATTTGAACACGGTATGCTTTTCTCTCAGGAGACGCACCCAGTATCCCACAGTCCTCTGCTCTCTCTCCCTACCCAAGGGAAAGGGAGGGAGGGAGAGCACTAGGTCCCTGACAGCTTGCCCACAAATGAGCTGCCTGTAGATTTCTTAAGAGACCTAATGCTCTTTATTTTTTTTTTTGTTGTCTTGCCTCTGACAACATTCTGGACATACTGTATTTGACTAGACAAACATAACTTCATTTTTTATTCAGACTTTGTCATGCTTATCCTTGCCTACTGAATTATAATGCACTGCACAACTATACCTTTACAAGATCCAGAACAGAAGCTAGCACAGAATTCAGCCACCTACTGAACAGCACATTATACCAGTCCCCATTTGCCTTCATGGCTGCCAATGATATCACTACAACTCAGGCATCTACACTTTTCATAGCTGGTGTTCCTTCTGTTTAAATGAAGGCCATTTGTAGGAAAAGCAGGTACCATAGTCACCATTCACCCAGGCCCAGATTTTCTGTCCTTCAGGGTATGTTATAAAGTCTAACTTTTCTAACAGACATTAAAAGCAGGAGGCAGGCTTTAACGGTCTATCAGTTCATTATGCATAGCTTTATAATGGGGCTACTAAACATCAGTTCAAGTAATTTGTTAATTTTTAGATTTTTCTGTACCAAAAGTTATTTTAAAATTTAGAAAAGCAGCATAGACATTTTAACAGCTAATACAGAAATATAAGAACAGGAAAAATAATTTGTTTAGGACTCCCCAAATATGAGCAGTCTTTGGATTTGTAAGGTAAAAAACTACAGACTTTAAAGGGGACAACAGAACACTGGTGAGGAGACCAAGCTCAAACCTGGCTCTATGACAGCCACTGCTGGTAACATCACAAACACCTTTACTTAATACAAAGATAATACAGACAAACTCTGCAAGTTTCCAGGCATAAAAGGAGAAATCTATTAAGTGAATAGAAATAATAAGTAGTCTCATACTTCTTCCTGTTTTTTTGGTTTGGGTTTTTTCCTTCTTTTTCTTCTTCTCTTTTTAGGAGAAGATTTCTCTACTGATATTTCATCTTCTGAAGTACTGCAATATTTGACAGCTTTCTGGCGAGCAGTTCTCACAGGAGGCTGTAGATTTATTCCTGCATCAGCTATCCAGTCAGAATACCTACTTGAAGAGTCACTGTTTGAAGGTGAGGATGGACACACACACACAAAAACAAAAAAAAACAAACAAAAAAAAACAAACCACGCAAAACATGAATGAAACACATGCTTAAGATACTGAAAAGTAGTTCAGAGCATTACATTCATTTAACCTACAACATTTGCAAATATAATTTTCTTTCCATATTCTGATCCTAATTAAACCTTTAATATGTTTAAAAGTTGCTTCATAAAGGACAATTTTTTCCCTATAATTACTATGAAAAATTATTTTAAAAATGCATAATTTCTTTACTCTTAAGTAACATTTTAACCAAGGGCAATAGTTCTTCACTGAGTAGCAGAGAAATATGGAACTTCTTTGTACTTAATTCTACGCAACTTCTAACATTTTCTTTTATTTTTATACGAGGTTCAGTAAAAGAATTGAGATAAGTAAGAATAGCCTGCCTATTCATAGACAACATAAGGAATAGTCTTTTAGCCATTTTTAAATTCAGTGAGAGTTTAAACACACAACACACTTTCTTATTCTTAAAATATTGTAACCATAGTTTAAAACAGGGCTATTTAATCAGTTGAGAGCTAGAATGCAATTGAAAGCTAGCACATCTGCATTATTTTTATTCAAGTGAAAGGTAAGGACTTATAGAAACCCAATATACTTGGGTGTTCAGTCAGTTAAGTGCACACTTGGAAGACAATTCAGGAACTGAACTTCAGAAACCACTGATTTCATGGAGATCTCCAAATTAGGCCACTTTTTCCAAGAAACGTGTCTTAATACTTGCAGGGGAATCTCTGGTACCATTTTATGTCCTATATACTGGTAGGGAAACATACCAGCTAACTGGTCCCTACAAACTCTAAGGGCACAGTTATATGAGCTTCAAGTAAACTTGTGTCTATTAGATGTACTACTGGGGATACTTTAATCTTTTTTTTTTTCTTTAAAATAGAGCAGCATTAAATACAAAGGACTTGATTACTATTGCATCCCTTAAAATTCATTATGGACTGAAAGCCAGAAATACAAGATCACTTTCCTTCTTTATATTCAAAAGAAGACATAAAACAATCTTCTTAAATTCCACATATATGAATATTAAAAATTACTTGCTCTATTCAAGAAAGAATAACACTAGAACACAGACTGCTTAGCTTTTCCATTTAATAGTTTCCAAGTCCTTCATATATATCTTATGCATTTATAAACTACAATTAAACTATGGTACCCAATCATCTACTTTCTATACCTTTTATGGTGCCTTAACAATATACTTCCACTTGGCATAAATTTAATGTGTTACTTCACTTTAACAAAAACAAACTGAATCATTTTTCTAAGAATAGGCAAGTGAAAGATCCCAAGTCTGTTAAATACACAACAGAAAAACATGGGGGGGGTGGTCTTTAAATGAATTCAGACTTTTACTGAAAATCAAAGAATGTGGAAGACAGTTTAACAAGCTGTTGCTTTAACTAAGTCCTAAGTAACCAAGCATTTTCAGAAACAAAACTACAAAATGTAATCACTCATGAACAGAGCTGACCCAAGTAGGGTGCGGGCCTGGGGCAAAATCAGCCCATGCATGGCTCCGCCCCTGCTCTGATCCCATGCACCCTGGATCTGAAGAAGCTGCCACCACCATTGGTGCAAGAGGGTGAGGGGGTGGTAGCAATCGGCTGGATGCAAAGCCAGCGGTGCAGAGCCAGCTCTGCGGGGCCCTGTAAAGCGCGGGGCCCAGATTGGTCACCCACCCCTAGGGATGCCCCTATTCATGAAACATGCTAGAAATTCAAAGTGTGGAACACAAACATGCCAAATTCAGGTGAGACAAAGAAAAAAAAGACTGCAAATACCTTGAACTGTTACTGTTGCTTTTCTTGTCACTTTTCCATTCTTCTTCTTCCGATGAAGAGGCTAAACCTTCACTTTCTTCAGCTTCCTAGATTTAGACAGATTTAGACAACTGTCAATCCTAAATTTATCACAGTACATATTTTTACAGGATATAAAACTAAATACACCTCACCAGGCCAGGGTCTGGAACAGGCTCCCAAGGGAGGTGGTGCTCTCCCCTACCCTGAGGGTCTTCAAGAGGAGGTTAGATGAGTATCTAGCTTCCTGCTTATGCAGGGGGTCTCAATGATCTATTGAGGTCCCTTCCGACCCTAACATCTATGAATCTATGAATCCCTTCTCCTTATCAGCACTATCAATTTGGATAGCTCCTTGTACTGTGTTAAAAATTAAGTGCAGATGAAAAACAGTTCATTCCTCATTATTTGAGCTGACTCCCTGAAGCAAATGAAAATTCTAGCACTGCACCAGTAACAATTCAACCTCAAACAAGTGCAGAGTAATGTGGGCTGGGGAGGTTGGAGGGAAATGAGAACTGCTGCACTTAACTGAAACTCTCTGCAAGGAGTTTTTATAAATGGCTTTGAATTATAGACATGATTGCCATTATTAAGTCAAACAACGCACAGTGGAACTAGACTAAGGCCATATAGTAAGAGAAGTTTAAGTGGCAGAGACAGGAGAAGCATAGATGAAGAAACTATGTTCTTTCGATTCATAGTTTTAAAAAAATTATAAAAGGTGAAATATTTGATACAACAAGGATGTGGTAATTTGGGGAACTTTGCTCCACACTCAGCTGACATCAGAATAGTTTTGTTTTTTTTAAACATGAAAGCATATAATTAATTGCAAAACTGATTATAATGCTAACTGAGACATCCCACAGCATACTGCAGGTTGTCCTTTCCTGAAGTTTTTCACATTTTTCATTATAAATTTCAAACTTTTAACTACTTAAGAAATAAAAATCTTTCCTAATCAAGATTTTTTTTAAAAAAAGGAGAGAAACAAAAGTCTTGCTTCTCAGTTCAGAGCTGGGTATAAGTATTAAGAGTTTTCCATCACTCTGGTTGTATCCTATATCCATAGGAAAAGCCTTAAATTTACAATCTCCTTTTAAAGGCAAGCATTCAGCATTAGGTAATTCTGGAATTAAGGATGACACTTCAACTTTATCCCAGCCTACTCATGCCTGCAAGTTATGATGCAGCCCCCTTAACTGCTTGACATTTTCCACAGGTTCCTCTTGCATTCAGAATCCACGATGAACCATACAAAATTTCCTTTGTTGCAGAATTATTAATTCTCATGACCTTTTCTGTGGCTTCTACTACAATATCTGGCAGTTTCACAAAGTAATTAATTTACACAACTCTGCACAATGAGGGAATGATCCACGCTGTACAGAGAGAGAACTAAAACAAAGAGAAAGATTAAATGTCATGTGTCCACTGAACCTGGCTGCCCAGCCCAGTTTTTCAGAGTACTTGGCATTATGAAGCACTTTGTCCGTGTCACAGCGTGCTCAGCTGTTTTGCAAATCAGATGGTGGAGTCTTGGAATTAAACACCCTGAGAGGAGGAATCCTTCTACCTTCCCAATGCAGCTCACCACCTCTGCATTTGAAGATGAAGATGAAGCATAGCAGGCAAAGTTCTCCTGCTTTCAGTTCTTGGGCCTGATGCTAGAAATGCCAAAGGCAGCACTTAGAAGAAAAATTCTGCTTCAGCCACTGCCACCTATGGGTTAGGGTTAGGCCATAGACAGTACAGACAATTACTGGAAAATGTAGTTGTCAAACTCTACTAAGTCCCTATTGTTCCCATGTAAAGTAAGATTTTTCAAAAGGATTATAAACTTGAGTGAATCCAAGTAGCTTTTCACAGGAACATAAAAGTGTCAGGGCAATCCCACCACCAAGTTTCAAATCTCTATTCTGAAGCATATAGAATGGGAAGGTGAGATTAATTAGACTTTGTTTCTGCTGTACAGGAACACAGTCTTGGAATTCTTTTTCTCGATTCAGTCTTTCCAAAAAATATGGTGCACGTCTTATTTGAGGACATGCAATATGCGAGTAAATATAGTGCTTTCCACTAACTCTACTTACTGGGTTACAGAATTTAGGATGCCACTCGCTCACCTGCTCTATGAAGCCAAAACAATCATCCTTTTCCTCCTCAGATGAATCAAGTTGTTCTATATTTTTCCGTGTTCGATAACTCTGATATTTACGCCGATGCAGTCTACGCTTGAATTGTATCAATGAAGATTCAGAGTCACTCTGATTGTATAGAGAGATTAAAAAGTAGGGAATTATAGAATAAAAATGCAATGACAAATTGTTACAAACTTTTTTTGCAGAAAGGTAGAGGAAAAGAAACTACTGAATTTAAATATTAGACTAGGTAGTTCATCATACCATATGTACTTTTGTATTTGTACTTATGTACAAGAAATGGCTTTATGTATATAAACCATTTCAGACAACAGTATTTAACTATCAGGAATTTTAAAATTAATATGCAACATTAATTCTGAGAAGCTGCTGATGTTCCTGACTTTCATGCCCCGTTTCATTTTTCAATGAAACGCCCCGTTTCATTTTTCAGATATTTCATTAAGCCAGCATGTCCTCTGTGTTTAACTATGTTAAATCCAGACTAAGTTAAGAGGAAGTCAACCATAACAAATTAAATACATCCGTACTATCTAACTGGACTACTGTGAACATACCGGGAATGAACTGCTAAAGAACCGAGGTCTACAGAGTTGGTCATTTTGATATTTTTACAAGACATTTCACAACAGCATCAGAAATTCTTAACACTTAAGACTAAATTTTCTTTACAACTAGGGTGTCCAGACTATGGAACAAGCTCCCCTCAGAGGTGGTGCAATCATCTACCATAGGGGTCTTCAAGAGAAGACTGGATGGTCACCTGGCTGGGGTCGTCTGACCCCAGATGTTTTTCCTTTCCTGCTCCTGCAGGGGGCTGGACCTGATGATCCTTTGGGGTCCCTTCCAGCCCTATGATTTTAATAGCTCACAGCTGTATATATAATAAAAGTATAGTTCTTTGTTAGGCATCCTAATTTATTCTCCAGTTTCATTATTATGGCTGAGTGACATTTGAGGGAAAAAAAAAAAGCACTGAAAGCACCACAGAAGAAGGTTGAAGTCATAAAAACAAATTAAGAGTTTTAAATTAAAGGATATTTTGACAGTACAACAGATTTAAATGGGAAAGTGTTTCTAAAGGCAAGCAGGAAGCCATACGTAACCATTTAAAAGCTCTCAAAACAACAATGGTTGTTTACAGGCAAACAAAACTTGTATAACTGTCAAGTTTCTTATGGTTCTCACTTTCATAAAGGAAAGTAGCAATTTTTACTTATTGTTAGGCACAATTTGAAAACTATCCAGTTGTCAACAACAATTCAAGGAAAGCATGATTATAAAAACTAAAAAACAAAAGGATGTGACAACAGGAACTCACTTAAGACCATTCACAGGACCCTTTGTATTACATAAAAAAAACTGATTAAGAACTCTTAAACTATACACAAAAAAGTTGTTGAAACAAGGATGGTGGCTGAAAAGTGAAATTAACCATCTATTTTGTTTCTCTGAAGAAACCATCTTGAGAATTCTCACCGTCTCAGCTCCTGAGTGTGAATGTGGGAAAATTTTCCTACTTCTAGAACTCGACCCTTGAATATAGTAAAGCCAGACTTTATTCTCAGCTTGTCAGAAAAACACCCTTTCAAAATTCTGGTCAGTTGTTTAGGAGGGGAAAAATCTTAATTCCCTGCAGGAAAGCCAATTTATGTCGACTGTAATAATAAAAAAACATGCTTCAGAGTAGGTTTGTGAAATTCTTTCTACAGGATATCTTTAGGAAAATGTGCACGTGTTTTTTCTAGCTTGTCCCCCAAACTCTCAACTCACGTAAACATTAGAAGCTCAGCATTCTCTACAGTTGCTTCATACCTGTTCGGAAGACTGAAATGACTTCCTTTTCTTCTCTGTTACATAGAGCTCTCTCTCCTCCTCTCCCTTTGCAATCCGGTACTCCTCTTGTTTTCTACAAGAAATTTATGAAAAACTGTCAGAACAGAAATAGGATTCTAACTTCCCAAACATAGAGAGTAGTCACGGGGACAGAGATTAAAAAAAGCTATTTAGACATTAAGATGTTAATTTTAAAAGTCTACTGAAATGGACACACCACCTGTTCAAATGGTCCTTTCTTGAAAAGACTATAAAAAGTAGTGTAAGTAGTTCTGTAGTTTCAAATATTTAAGGATATTTTTGCAGTTTCTTGGAAGTGAATTAAAGAAATAAAAAACTGCCACCTAGTTTCTGAGGAACCAGAAAAATCTCTTACCACTTAGTTCCATTTAATTAGGGGTGTGAAAGGTTAAACAATTAATTGTTGAACCTACAAGTGCTGTGATAACCTCCCCCCACCCAGCTAACCACAAGCAGCCTAATGACTTATCAATTAATCAATTAGCTCCTCATTCACAGGTGTTTTCTCCCAGCAGGGCTTCAAATGGGCTGTGTTGTCTGGTGGGCTTGCCTCCTCCCCCACAGCCGGGCAGTCAAAAGGTTCCAGGAACCAGAACAGTTCCCAGCAGCAGCTGATGTCCAAGCTGCTGCGTTATTATTAGTTAACTGTTTAACCACTATAATTAGAGGAGGTTACACAAAATTTTTAAACAATATTTACAACCCTATATCTAACTGGCACAGATGCCAGCCAGTTCTTGCATTGTCCCAATGGACGACAGAGGGGCAAGATAAAGGGATATAATTTACAGCAAGTCTTTCATATGGTCAACATATTTCCATATTGGATCTCTCAAAATTACTGTGCTTACATACCACAAAAAACTTTCCCTAAAAATCAGCATTTCGACATTGGGGTTCATATCTTAAGCAGAGAAGCTGGTTTTCTATGCTGGAATGGATGCATGTGCTTCACTCCTTGCTGGCTCCAGGGAGGAAAAAGCAGAGCATATTCTTCAGGTTAGCAAAAGCTAGTTATACCCTCTCAGTTACTGCTGAATTGGCAGTGGCTATGAGAAGGTTAAAACTGTAGCTTCTGCTAATGCTGAAAAGCCGACTCTGCCTCTACAGTCAGCCATGACTCTGGAAGTCTTCCCCCCACCCCTCATTCTGCCTTCCCTAAAGGTGAGCATCTTATTTGGGGGCATGTGGTACATGAGAAAATATGGTGACATTTAATAACTTCATTTTGCACAACAATATTTTTAATGTAAGCCTAACATCACTGGAGTTTAGGAAGAACACTAAAGTATTACAGTAGTAGTCATTTCTACAGCAACCTCCAAATATTAGCCAACTAGATTTCCACACACCTGAATAAGCTCAGCAGTATTTCTGGTACAACTACTCTTCGTTTCCAAGCTTGAAGGTCTCGCTCTGTAGCAATTTGACTCCGTGGAGCATTCTGATGCATCTGACGCACACCTTCAACTTGTCCACTGCGACGCAAACCAATGTTGGGAGGGGACTGAATGTCTAAACTTGGTCTCCTAAAAGCTAAAAATACAGAGGAGGAAAAATAAGTCTTTTACCAGAGAGCACTGATGTCCAATGTCTGACTTATTCAGGTCTGAAAGAGAAATCAACTCTTCCCTACAAAGGCAGACATACTTTTTATAGTGATAAATAGATTAGGAGTCCAAGTTGTTTTAAAAAATGGTTATCATTACTACTAATACTTTCAAACAGAATTGAAAGCAAGCATAAGA
>NW_005842113.1:1534035-1558641 GCF_000455745.1 Alligator sinensis | reverse complement strand
GCTGATTCTGCACAAGCTGGATAGCACTTCTTGCCCTCCCCCCCCGGCTTATGCTTAAGTAACCAAAGATGTGTGTATACTGGCCAATAATGTTCATTTTAAATCTACTAGAAATCCATACAGTAAAGGGAGAATAAACCATTATTTGAATTAAAAGTTAAACGCACCTTATTTTTGCAAACTTTGGGAAAACGCAAGCGAGTTTCAAGAAATTATTTTAAATGTTTGTATAACCTTAAAAATTTATGCAACCTATAATAAAATTGCTCTTAACCAACCTGTATTGTTAAAATGTAAAAAAGTTATGTTCCAAGTCACAGAAATATTTTAGCCCAAGAACTTAAATAGAAAACTGACTTTGACCCCAACAGTAGCATACAGTCTAGGTACCATGTAGACTATTTCAGGTTAAAAAGTAGAAAAAAAGTGAATTCCATTCTATCTCCCTAAACAAGTAGATACCAATAGGTACTAACCTCTTCTAGGTGTTCCTTCCCCATTCTGTGGTCCACTTGGAGCAGCTTCTTGATCTGCTCCCGTTCTTTGGTCTTGTTGTTGCTGTAACTGTCTTATCATGCCATCAAGAATGCTGGGCTCCAAGCCTTGATCATCCTGATCAAGAGTCTGCTGGCCTATAACTTGTTCCACCACCTCTCCATCACCTTGAAAATGTAATGCAAACCAGAAGCAAAACAAACCTGCATGTTTAATCAACACACTAAAATCTAAAACCTGCTACCTGCATCTTGAGCAAGGGATTATTTTGAAATAGTATTTAATATGTTCTTTTAACTTCTTGACCAATTGTTCAAGGAAAAATGTAAGCATGCTGTGGCTGTATATCTATGAAGAACCAGTCATAAACTAAAAGACACATGACTGAAAGGGACAAAACACATAAAAAGAATTCACACTATTTCAGATTCAGTTCCACCACTTCTCCGAGTTGTTAAAGCAATTTAAGCCACACATGCCAGGTGTGTTGAGCAATCAGAAAACTGCCTGTAGAGGCTTGTTAGTTGTAGCTGTGTTGGTCTAAGGACTTAAGCAGACAAGGTTCTTTGTGCAGACGTGTTGGTCTAATAAAAGATAGCACGTCTGCCCAAAGAACTTTGTCTGCCTGAGGTATAGAGTTATTCTTCTACCCTATCTCAACCACTGTTTAAATGTGTTAATAGGAGCCTGAAACTAACTGGGTCTTCTCAATTTTGGGGCTGCTATTGGAGACAAAGCACTCCAAGCACACTGACCAGTTATAAAATGCGGTGCACACAGTCAAGTAAAAGCAGAACAGGTATGAGTAAATGCAACCAGTTATTAATAAGGTAATATATAAAGGTGAAAGCAGGCTGTTTCTGAAGGAAGCTTCTGAAGGGCTTAAGTAGTGCTTTTCATACTGAACCAAAGGATATGGAAAAATGACTAGTGCCATTTGCACAAATTTCAATAGCTACATGTCCTACTCATTGGCATTGGCTTAAACTACATATTAATTATAATTTAACACACTACACAATCTCTTTGTAAGCCTGCAATTAGAAGGTGAAACTACAGCAAACAACTCTTCAAACAACACTGCATCCAACAGATTATTTGTGCCAAGCATAAGACAGTTCGAGCTGTGCTAAAAATTCAACTAAATAAAATATTTAATATTCCACATTTAACTTAAAAATACTGTAGCTAGCTGATTATCCAGAAAGCCAATTAGCTGGAAAGCTTTTTATTAAATGTGATTATTAGCCCACAGTTGGGTTTTGTTTGTTGGTGACAACTAGACATTATTTACTAGTGCTTTGAGATGTTAACACATTACACAACTATATGTTTATTTATTGTTGTTTGTAATATTTGCTGTAGCATACAATAATTATAGTTTTGAACACTTCACACTGTGGTGATTATCCAGACTGATGGTGACACTTCTATATTATCAGCTTTCTACTGTATTTTAAATTTTTCTATTCAAAAGCATAGTAATGATACTAAAGACTAGTCAGAGCTAGATTCACAAGTTAAAACTGCTATTCTTACTTGTTGCTACATATCCCAGTTGAGGAATCAAATGCTCATCAGCACAGTTCTCTCTTCCAGGTACCAATCTCTGGTATTTTGTTGGGTGAGGGTTTCCATCCACATCTACTAAGAATGGAGGGGGCATGAGATGAGGAGCCTGTTGAGTCTGCTCATCTAGGACATAATTGTTAGAGTCTCGAATCAGTGGTCGGTAGTCAGTGTGGAAGAACATCTGATCAGGAATCTAGAAAGAAATGAAGCTTGCATGTTGTCAACTTGAAAAAAAATGCTAAAGAATTTGAACGTAGAGGCAAATTATGCTAAGCATTAACCTCAAATTACTCAAAAAGTATACGAGGGAGTTCTCACAAGGAAAAAGAACAAAGCTACTAGCATGAGTCACTTTGGATCTGTGATATATTCTTGGTATACTCTTCATAGAAGGAACTGCTGGCAAGCAATTACATGTATTCAGTACATACTTTGGGAAAGAGGCACAGAGATATTGCAATCCTGTATAAAGTAAAATTGCCTTGCTAAAAGGAAAGCATCTAAAAGTCCAAAGTTCCACATATCTATTAATTTATTCTAAATAATTTTCAGAAAAATGTTGCTGTTTCCAATGTAAAAAGGACAGTTAAGTGCTCTCTAAAAACTGAAACAAGTTAAGCTAAGTTACTTGTTGATTGTGATTTTTTTCCACTAAAAATAAAAGGCTCTGCAAGTCAAACTAAATTACATGCATGCAGCTTTTTAAATAAGTGGATCTGCTTAGTTGTCTACAAATGCTTAGAACCTTTGCTCCTGACTGTAATGGGCAAGAAAATAACTAGTTTCACTTCCAGATTTCAGGCTAAGCATATCAGGTTATAAAAACAGTAAAAACCCAACAAATAAGCAAACAAACCCCTCAATAAATAATGTGAAACCTCCTTTGCCATTTTTACAAAAAAAATTTTGGTGTAGAATTTTACTTTACAAAAGTTCACAGAAGTTCTTAGGAGAATGCTTATATGCTCACATATTAAGTACAATCATTACGTGAATTTTAGTAATGCCATTTTAAAAAATAGCTGCTATCATCATCATGATCAACTGAAACAAACTTACCTTCTCATAAGGTTTACTACATCCAAAACCAAATATCAATAAATGTCCGTGAGAATCTGTACATGCAAAATGCTGTCCATCTGGTGAAAACTTGCAGTCGAAAACAGCACCATGTCCCTGGCCTTCAATCTAGATTGAAGGGGGGAGGAAACAAACAAACTCAAAAGCAAGTTTTGTCAGAAGAAAATGCACAAAAACAACCCCAACCTCCAAACAACCAACATCCTCAGTTTTATCCAAACTTTGATTACCAAAGGCTTATTTAAACAATCATGCTCCAACTACTGCATCCTAGTTATGGTGCAAAAATTTCTTCTGTTATTATTTCAGTTAATTTTATTTTGCATTTCCCCTGACATGATAATCAATGCCTGGGGTTTACACCTAGCTCTGCACTGGCAAGCTCTGACACCTGAAGCCAGAAAGTTTTACCCATACAGATCTGATTACAGATCTGAGCTCCAGAAACACGACCCCTACCATAACGTTCATTTTCCATATTAAGAGAAGAATAAAAATGTAAAGCTGTGGACAAAATATACCCTCTTCACCCCTATAAAAGGGGAGGCCGTTCAGAAGTGCACATCAACTGTTATAGGGGTGTAGGTTGTAGCCGTGTTGGTCTAAGGACATAGGCAGACAACGTTCAACTGTTATGAACTATAACACAACCTTGCACAGGCCTGTAAGGGATGCAAGTTAAGTAAAATAGTCATCTTTAACCCTGATTCATTCAGAGGTCAAGTTAAGATTAGCAAAATTGTTGTGTCTGCATGATTCCTCTACACAATGCTTATATCATAACGGCTTACATGTCAGTATCCTTTGGTATAGATGGCCTTTATTTTGGTCTATATTATTACTCTTCCTAAGACTTTATCATATGTAAATTATTCTCAGTATAACTAAAAGGAACGCAATATATAGGTTACCAAATTATTTCACATAAGATGATAACAACACTCTTCAAAAGTTACACCTTGCCAAAGTCAGGAATCTGTAACCAACTATTTACTTAATCATTTAGGCTGCTTACAGATACTTAAAAAAAAAAAAAAAAAAAAAAAGCAGTGCTTTACTTTAAACTGAGCACTTCCGTGCCGAGCCTAGCACGTATCCAAAAGAAGCACTGCATTAGTTGGACTCGACTTGTCTGATGTCTATATAGATCAGGCACTTTAGTGGGGCTTTTTTGGCACTTTTATCTAATAGCTGATTGAATCAGCTATTAGATAAAAGAACCAGGAAGGCCCAATAAAGTGCCCAATCTATACAGACACCATGGAGTTGGGTCGAACTAACGCACTGCTTCTACTGGTAAAGTATATTTTATAGGGTTTTTTTGGTTTTTAACACTGGTAAGGAGTCCTATAGTATAAGATCTTAATTTCAAAAGGCCTATAGTCACTTCATAGCCTTAAGTAATTTGAGCTACAACTGCTCAAAAAAAGTCTGCTGTCTTTAAGAAAAGGAACTGCTATGTTGAAACCAGTGGACAAACATAACTGCATTCTGAAAATGGAAGATAAAAGTACAATAAATTAAAAATTGTTTGGCCTTACCATGTTAAAATAGTGTTTAGTTTTGCTGCCTTTTGTAATATCCCATATAAAGATGTTACCATCGTGGCCTGCAGACAACATAATCCTTGAATCAAAGGGATGGGTTTCCAACACAAATACTTCATCTGTATGTCCCTGTTATTCAAAAGTGATTATTCACAACTGCATATTCAAACACAGAAGTACCTATATTTTCACAAGTTAATAGTTGGCACCCTACTAAGCATGAATAGAGTACTCAAATCTTGCTTCATCTCCCTGAACTCAGTCTATTAGGGGACCTCCCAAGCCCTCATGACCATCTCTGGAAATGAGATCTCATGATGCCATAATCCTGCATAGCTGGAGTGTGGAGATAGAGAACCTGTGCCACAGAAGTGACAAACAGACTAGAGTGTAAAAGTGTCCAGAGAACAAAAAAAAAAAAAATCATACTATTTTTGGAAAACAAAACATCTAGCTCAGGGGTGTTACGTATACTGCCAGCTGAATCTGGCCCACAAACTTTTGCCCCAGTTCTGGCTGCGATAAGCAACCTTCACACAGTGGCAGTCATGTCATGTGCCTAGGCAAGACCAGAGAAGGCACTGAAGCCCCAGCAACACCACAGCTTATCACTGAAGTGACAGCCAAGCACACACCTGGGCAAGACCTGCAGCACTGGAGACCTAGCAGCAGCACTGCGGGAAGAAGCCGGAGGTTACAGGGACTTGGCTGCCACCACAGGAAGCAGCTGTGGTGAAGCTCTTGTCCAGGTGCTTGGCTATAGCTTCAGGAAAAAAAAAAAAATACAGTAGTGCTGCTGGAGCTCTCACCAGCCTGGCCCAGGCAGTACTGCAGGAAGCAGCCCAGCACTATGGCTCATTCTCACAGTGACAGCCAAGCACCAGGGATACTGAGCCTCTTCCTGATAGGTCCACACTGTCCAGACTAGATACTGCATGCAGTAGATCTGGCATGGCAGGGAGGACTGGGGGGTGGTGGGGAGGAAAATAGGGAGTGAGTATCTGTGGCCTCAATCTGGCTTCGCACTACTCATCAGGTCTACAGGGCCAGACACATTTGACACACTGATCTAGATTCAGGAAGTAGCGTTGAAAAAGAAACAAAAAACAATCCCCCTCCCAATGGAATTTGATGCACCTTCTGAAAATGACAATGAAGAACACCAAACTGGGAAGCATGGTTATCAAACAAAGCTTTTCCATATTTCACTGGAACGACAAGTCTAATGTTGCTTCCATACCTAGGCAGGGTTTTGGTTTTTATGTTTTTGTTTTGGGTTTTTTTGGGCTGGGGCAAGGGGGAGGCATAATTAACTTTAATACAAATCAGGCTTAAGTGACCCTTTCAGCAGACAAATATCACTAGAATTTAAAAAAAAGAAAAGCAAGTAAGGTAAGTACATACCACTAAATCATGAAGCAGCTGCCCGGTATAAGAATTCCAGACTTTGAGTAGGTGATTATTCACAGCAGTAACAACAAAATCATCATTCTGATTCCAAGCTATCATTGTTACTTTGGGCTTCATAAATTTATCTTCCTCTGAACATGAATCATTGCTTTAAAAAAATAGAAGTTGTACCATTAAAATTAAGTATTCGTTTTAACATCTAGACACAAAAATTAAAAATTGTCTTCCAATGCTAAGAACCTGAAAAAAGAAACTAAATTAAAGATTAATATTCAGACTTACTTTGCTCACTAACATTTGGTATTTCCATAGCACTGTGAACAAAATTGAGAACGGCTTAAATCTTAAGTCTGAACTATATATTAACCAACCAAAAAAGAGAATCATAAAATTATAATGTATAACCGTGTATATCTAATTTTAAAGGAAAACAGTTTTAAGTTTAAAATATTAGTGAACATGTTAAAGAACTGATAAACAACAGACTACATCATGATCATGGTCAGATGTCTGGTTTTTTTCACTACTTTAATAGGCCAGCTATATGAAAATGACACAAAACAATTCTAATACAATAACAGCTACTATTTTACCTGAATCCAAGATGACCTTAAATTTAAGGCAACCCCTTGCCCAACCTAGATTCTGGACACGTCAAATTATAAATTGGTTATAAATTAGCTACGTTTAGAACCTATGTATTGGGGGAGATTCATCTTATATTTGCCCTCCCCACCCCTCTCATGGTGGTGGCAGGAAAAAGCAGCAGGAGTGCAGGTAATGGAAGAAAGCAGGAGTCTGGAGAAGCAGGTGGGGGAAAGCAGAAATAGGGGTGGGGAACCAGGCATGCTATCCCTCATCTGCTGGCCCCCTGGTAGTCACCCCTTCACCACTTGCCTCCTCCTTCTGCTGCTTTACCTGTTGATCCAGGCACAGGTAGAACCCCCAAGCCATTCCTCCCCCTTGTTGCAGAGCGCAGCTGTGCTGGGAGCCCAGCTCAGCAGGCAGAGATTCCTCCTTTCCTGTCCTGCTCCCTTCCCTCCTCCCCTGCTGCTCTGCCTATGCTTTGGCTAGCAGGGGAGACTGGAGGAAGGAGGGGGGCAAGGCAGGGATAGAGGAATCTGCAAACTGCAAGCTGGGCTCCAGACAGCTGCTTGCTGCACAGTGAAGCAGGAATAGCTCTGGACTTCCCCTATGCCTGCCACAGCTGAGTCCTACTGCTCCAGTTGGAAGCTGTGGGGAGCAATCATGTAGGGAACTCTAGCCAGCTGGAGACGGCAGCAGCAGCATGCTGATTCCTCCTTCCCACACTGACTCCCTGCCAGAAAGGGAGAAGAGGGGAGGGGAGCTGGGCAGAGAGCAAAGCTGGAAGCACGAATCTGCATGCTGCTGATGCTGTCTCTGCCTCATCTGGGATCCTGCACAGCTTCTCCTCACAACTCCCAATGAGAGAAGAGAGATGCTCTGTTCTAAGATGAGATTTTGTTTTCATGATGAATGTGGAGGAAAAGCCTCAACCTGGAATCAAGTGATTAAATCTTTTAAGAATCAAGGCTAGCTAGATCATCAGTTCTCAGATGTCTTTAGGTTGGCACAGGCCTTTAAGTTTACGCTGCTGTTATGTACCCCTACCATTCTATGCTATGGATAATTACAAAAATAGGTAACTAACACTGTATCACTACAATCACACTATTGTAGCTGCCACTGCTAACCCCAGTTTGAATCCAGTAAGGGCAGGGTAAGTTTGATATCTCTGTTCTAAAGCTGGCAAACACCTCCAGAGGTACAAGTATCCCAATTTGACAAATACTGAGCTAGCAGCATACCAAGAGCCCTGTGGATGTGGGAGTCTCAACCTTCTCTAAAATGTGATTTCACAAAAAAAAAAAAAAAGGAAAAATAAAGTACAAAAGCAGAACATTGCTGAACTCACTCAGAGGTGCTCCTTACTTCAGTCTCCACATGTAAATATATAGAGACCTGAGGTGGTTGAGGGGGATAAAGGTTAAAATGAAGCAACTTAAATCTGCTGCATTCACATTTTTTGAGGACAGAAAAACTCTGATAAAGATTTTTTTTAATGCATTTCATCAGCAATGAAGTCTCATTTGGACTCCAACTCAAATTAAAAACAGACTTAAGATTCAGGATTTCCAGGCTAAAACTCTGGGAGCTGTTTTTAATGTAACAATTGCTGGGTGAAAACTAGTTAGAATATTTGGAACAAAAGGTTAAAGGGTCTGTGTTATTTAAGGCAAATCATATTAGTCATAATGTTAAAAAGTCTGGTAGCTAGTCTTTATACATTACTGGAAAGGTGTCAGATGCTGAGGTTTCAGTGAATAAGTACTGTGTTCCATGTAACTGATTTGTGTCTTCAGAAGAAGAAGAAGAAAAAAAAAGAGTTCTCTCTATTTATCTAATGATAATATAAATAAGCATTTTTACATTAATGGATGCAGAAATGAAATTAATCATGTATCATGTCTTTGGAAGGTCACATAACTCCCTCATAAAAAGGGTACATCACTTCAAGATATTATCATTAGAGCTGTTTCAACTCCATTCTAAGCAGACATGTCAATTCTTTCAAATTAATAGGAGACATTTAACCTACCCTGGTAATTTATCAGCCATATCCAACAAAATGCTCCTCCATTCTGTTTGCTGAAAGCGCCAGATCCGTGCTGTTCCATCTCTGCTGCCACTTATGAACCTTGGAGTAATTTTAAAAGGCATTATCTATTAAGATATTCACAGTATTTCTACTTAAAAGCACAACCATCCAGAGCTCTGCGCCTAAATGCATAGTTAATTAAAACATACAACATTAAATGACAATCAAATTATAAAATCCGTCTAGTCCATGCAGGAGTACCACCTACTCAGCTCAGCCACCTTTGCCAGAGAAAGCCTAGGGCAAAGAAAGCTTGGTATAGTATGAGCTGAGGGTCAACCAGGCTTGGAACAAACAAAACAGAGAAGCAAGTTGCTGAGTTAAAGCACTTTTCAGAAAAAGCTTTTCTCAGGTCCCTCCCATTTACATCAGAATGCTCAGCTCAAACTTCTTAATTTAATCTATTCTCATCAGACACTGAAAAGACAGTTTAATATGGCCAGGATGCAATTATTTTCTAACTTTATAGATCGAAAACAGTATTTTAAATTGCATAGGGAAATAAATTACGACATTTAGATTAGGGAGCGCAGGCAAAAATATACCCTTCATGGAAAGTACTGCTAAAGAAGATACTGAAATTTTCACTAGACAACTGAAGTGGTACTAATTAAGTAGCTTCCCCAGGTACAGGCAGGCTGTAAAAATCCTACACAAAGTGCCCAGGGACCAGGATTACTGTGAAAAAGTCAAATTCAAAAGAAAAGCTTCAACCTCCAGGCCAAATGAAGGTTAGGAAAACATTTAGTCAGCTATCTGGGCCTCCAGTGACAGAATAAAATAAAATAAATAAATACAAAAATCACAGATGCAGCTTACAGTTCCAGCTGCAAATTCACCGTGAGAGGTGAAGAACACTTTTAATTCTTTCCTGCTTTCAGTTCCTGATCAAATACTTTGAGAAATCAGAATGGTTCACTAAAGGCATTAGCAAACTAAAGCAGCTGACCAGGCAGTGATGCAATGTAAAACAATTCACTTCAAACAGAATGGTTTCTTAGATTGAAAATTGTGGTACAGGGATGGCATGTAAGGGCGCGTCAAGACGAACACACACATGCGGTACGCGGCACCGCAGGTCCATCTGCGGCATCGCAAACCACACATGCTGCACAGGTAGGCCTTCACTGTGCTGCTAATTTGCAGTGCAGCAGGTTTTTTTTGACACTGGATGATTCCGGTGTCAAAAAAACCCACACCTGTGAAAAAAGCAGGGCAACATGTGGTGGCAGTGTGTGCCACCCAAAACCAGAGCCTGGTCAGCTGGAGACATACTCCAGCCACCAGCCAGGCTCAACACACCAGATTCCTGCCACTGGAGCCCCCAGGACTCTAGGTAATGCTGCTGGGGCCTCCCCCACCCCACCCAGAGCAACTTGCTGTGCACCAGAGTACATGTGCAAGAGTGTTCAGCGGGGATAAGCAGCACAGCTATATAGTGCTACTATTCGTCCCCAGGGAAACGCACGTGCATGCTCATCTGGGCGTGCCTTAGGTGTCTGTACAAAACAAGCTATGTGGGGATCCACATTCTTTGAGGGCCTCCAAGTACTGTGGTAATACAAGTAATAATTTCCCCTAAAATATCAGACAAAAAGAGGGGTTTCCCAATGGATGAAAAGCAAGAAGTAAGCACCTAGCAACTGACAGGCAAAAGGTAGGGAGTACTGGATCTGGCATGAAGGGCAAGTGTCCATGGACCTGACCTGGCCTGCAGGGCTAACCCAGCGCCACTTATCCAAGCTGTAGACCACTCATCTGGCCAACAGGGCCAGATAAATTTGACACCACCAACTTAAATCTATGGATGTTACCGCTGACTTAATCCTGCTTTTTTTTAATGTCAGTGCTGGTTACTTTTCAAAAGTAATACTTCCCCATGAATGAAATTTCAGATAATACAAACAGACACTAACAGAAACCAAAAACACACAACACTAACAGAAACCAAAACACACAACTGAAACTTTAGAACTGCTGTTTTTTTCCATGCTGTATCATTCAATTTCTAGTTACATTCGATTTTCTTACTGAAGAATGCCAGATGAGAGCAATTGTAAGTGCTGTAAAGTCAAAACCATCACCCATTTATATTTAGTCTTGGAACATACCTATCACCATTATTAGAAAACTGGATGCTGTCAACTTTGTCCTGTAAAAGAAGTTTTAAACAGTATGTTAGAAGTTTGGAAGGGAAGAATTAGTTTTTTCTATGCCCTAAAAGAAATTTAGTTTTTATTAAAAAAATAAAAATAGTCTCCTTTATATACAAAGAAGGCAGAGCAGGGCAGCAGGGTAAACAGCTGTCACCTATGAAAGCTTATGCCTCTCTAAGTTAGCTGTTAAGATGCCACTCTACCCTGCCTTCTGACATGACTAACTACCTCTTTCCTTACATATACACAACATAAATGTACAGGCAGTAAAAAAAAAAAAAAAGCACTGTTTATATCACACAGAAATATAACTTTTTCATCAAACAGAATGTGACAGAGCATGCTACCAGTTTTGCATAGCAAAATTTTTGATCCTGAACTGTAACTGCATGATTAACAGAGCCATTCACAAAGACTTGAAAGAATGTTCATGTTTTTCATAAAAATTTATACTGCAGTTTTTCAAAGAATGGCGCATTTAAACTCATCACAATATTGTCTAGTAAGTGCACTATGCAAAATGTCGCACTTAACTAACGAGTAATTTCCCATCAGCAACCTGGCACTTAACAAGTCCTACTTACAGCCAGTTAAAATGTAAAGCAGGGGTGGGCAAGATACAGCCTGCAAGCTGGATCTGGCCCACCAAATGATTTTATCCGGCCTGCAGCTACTTCTGTGAAGGAAAATTATATCCAGCTGACAGCCACCCTGGCTACTGGTGCTTCTTGCCCTTCTCCCTTCCCCATTTCTATGCCATAGCCAACTGAAACAGCAGCAGACACTCCCTTCACTGGCCCAGCCTGCCTGTCCTGCTCCCCAGGCCCAGTGTACGTTCCAAGGCAGGGGGTGCTGAGCTCCTGGTCAGGCTCCTGCCCAGTGAGGCTGTCTGAGCACAGCTCCGACCCTGTTGCCATTTGCAGACCAAACAGCATGGCCCCTGGTGAGTCAAAGCTCAGGTAAGGTTCTCCCCACTGGCAGGGGATGGAGTACAGGGGCAAGAGGGCCAGGAGCTGCAGGTTATCTGTGCTCTGCCAGATTGGGGCCTGGTAGGAGTACAGGCACCACTAAAGTCGTGCCACATTGTGTTCCCATGTGCCACTTCAGGCTGCCCCACATGGATGTATCTGGAGTGACTGGTGCAGTTCCTGCCTGACCCAGAGTCCCCAGCACATGGCCAAGCTGGGCAGGAGCTGCTCCAGCTGCACCCATGTGACCCAAGGCAGTGCACAGGAGCAGTGTGGCACCAGTCCAGCCTGGCTGTATGCTAGGGACAGGGTGTAGGGAGAAAGAGAAAACAAAGGTTAGTTTCCCCTAACCCAGGGGTAGGCAATTATTTGGCCCAGAGGGGGCCAGTTAGGGAGTTTTCGTGAGCTGTTGCAGGGGGGTGGGTGTTACCCAGCCCACAACAGCGCACCAAAGTTCCCCAAGTAGTCCTCCAGCCCAAGTAATTGCTCATCCCTGATCTAGAGGGATCTGTTTCTAGAGCAAAATTTTACTTGTGCATTACAGACAGAATATTAACTATCTATTATCATCAAGGTAAAAACAGCAGTAGAGTAGATAGAGCCTAGAATGACCAGAGGCGTTATCCATTTTTGCCACACTTCGTCATACATAGTTAAAATGAAGAACTTGCTGAATAAAGTAAATAAGTTGAAATAGTTGGAAATGGGGATAGAAGAAGAATGAAAAGACTATTCTGAATGCTAATAACTCTTGGAAGTCTTCACAGTTATAAGATAAACTGTGACTGTCATATCCTTGACAACTTCATATGCATTCTGCCCACTAATCCATCACCACAAAGACCCAGTCTTAACATTCCAAACTTCTCAGCAGCCTTAGTCTTAAAAAAAAAAAAACAAAAAAAAACGGCAAAAGAAGTGCTCTCTTCTTCTCAGCCCAAATATGGAATCTGTCTCTCAAACCACAGTGGCCAATGGCCCAGCACAACCACGTCCCTGTTCTACACCAGCACTAAGTTTAAGGTATGCCATCTAGCAATCCAGATTCAGAAACAAGAACTTACTCCCTGAACTTGTAAACACCTCCTACTTTTGAAAGCAGGCAATACAGCTTTCCAAAAGCACAAAATCACAAAGATCATTATCCTTATTAGCTATGAAACAGAGAAGCTTTTAATATATCCTTTACCTTGCATAGGCCTGTACAGCTAGACTTATGGTGTTAAAAAGAGTTTTACTTCATAGATGAGGGATATATAAAAGTTTTTTAAAAGCCACAGAATCTGTTTTCTGAAGGACGTGGTATAGACAATGCACAACAGCTTAATGCAGGGGTGTCATATTCATCTGCCCAGATTGGGGAGGGGCACAGAAATGGTCTGTGGGCTAGATCAGGCCTACAGTTCTAGAGCCAACACACAGGGTCAGCCTAGGGCAGGCACCACATGCAGCCTGGGCCCTGGACTGGCTGTGTGCTACTTTCAGCATGCATACTGGCTCCAGCCCCACATGTGGCATGTGGGGTGGGTCCCGGGCAAGTACTGCACACAGTGCATAGGGCCCGAATGGGGCACATGGTGCCCCTGCTATACCAGCTCTGCACCCTGGCTCCAGAACGTAGGGCTGCTCTACTGACCTGTTCCAAACCAGCCCCAGACCCAGTGTAGGCTGGTCCAGCACAGGTACTGCATGCAGCACACACCTCAGAAGGGACCAGTGTGCTACATGCTGCACCTGTTGGCTCTAGTGCCTGCATCTGGTGCAGCCCATGTCAGACAGGCTATGTGCGCCACAGCAGGGCCAGCTCATTCTGCATTCAGTAGCACTGTGGGACACATGAATAGGGCTCTGCGGGCTGGATCTGTCCAACAGGCCATATCTTTAACATCCCTGACAAAGTATTAATACTTTATTGTGTAACCAAGCTAAATTCATATTTTTAATATCTTTGTACTATGCCGTTACGTATTACCACTGTACGTCCAAAAAAACTTGCATGGCATGTAAAACAAGAAATGGGAAGGGTAGTTGATGGTCTTTGCTCCCTAACGCTATTTATTTTTCCTTATTATGAATCCAACAGAAGAGAAAGAATTACAGACCTCACAGCTGATGAGAAACAGAGACAAGGGCAAAGTTACCAGTTATAAGAATCAAAGGGGAGCCTCAAAAAAAAAAAAAAAAAAAAAAAAAAAATCTTGTTATGGGCAAGGATCCAAGAGGCCCAATTTTCATTTATACTAAGTCCTCACTATACCATTCTGAAAATTTTAAGTATAATTTCCACTCACTTCAAAGACTTTTGCATTTCCAGGGTTATACAGAGCACAAACATAAAAAGGATTTTTTTTCTTTTAAAGCAAGGAACAATAAAACAAGGCACAACAAAGCTAAAGAAGAAAACATTTAGGGTATAGACAAACGTATGTTTTCGGCTCTTAAATGGGGAAGAGGACCTGCTGTTTGGAAACATGAAGAAAATGTTATAACCTAAATGGAATATCTGCATGAGCCTTGTAAAATATGGCAATGCAGTTCAATGGCGATGAAACCAATCCTGGATGAAGCAGAGTTAAAAGCTGGAATCGGTTTGCTATGCTTGTGTACCTACAAGGTCATGCAGACACACAACTCTATTCTAAAAGCTTGTATTGGTATTCTTTAATAGTTGTAGAGGTGTTAACTTCTGGCTAATATTTAGACAAACGTAACAGCAAGATCAGGCAAAGCAATAAACCCTGGGTGCTGTTACTGTAGATCAGCGGTTCCCAACCTCGGGTCATGACCCAAACGAAAGTTGCAGGGGGCAATGCCGGTGGCGCCACACACAAAGGGTGAGCCGTGCCGCGTGCCAGGAGTTTCCCTGACCCTGTGCTGCCGCACTTCGCTCCCAGCAGTGGGTCAGCAAAAAAAGGTTGGGAACCACTGCTGTAGATATTCAAAACATTACACAAACATAAGTGGGGCTACTGCTGGAAAGAGCAAGCTGTCTTGTTTTCTTAGTCTGACTCTTTATTTAATGAGCTGCCTATTTATATAAAGGTATAGTGTAAAAAAAGAAATCCATAAAAACTGTATTTCTGTCATCCAAGATAGTCACTACATTTTGGGCAATAGCACAAAGTATTGCAAGATTAAGTTCTTAAGGGATAAATGCAATCATTTTATTAGGTGCATTTACTACTGTACCATAAACAGAAAAACGTGTTTTAATATCTAACACTACAATGCAGTACAAAACAGTCCTGGAAGTAGCTCATGAGTTAGTCACCGAGTAGTAGACTAGTGCCCCAAACTGACACTAGTATACAAGATTTTAACCAGTAAGCTTTTTTAAAGACAACCAGTAGTAGAATGCTACTGGATACTCCAAGGAAAACCGACTGTTTTTGAACCAGCAATCTTAGTTCTATTTAAAAATCACTGACTATTAAGTTTAAATCTTACTTACAGCGTGGCTTTCGAGTTCAGCTATTTTTTCAGGTGTTTCAGATCCAAAAAAATACATTCTGATAACATGATCAGTACTGCCTGTTGCTAAGAACATGCCACCTGAAAATTCAAAACAGTGGTTTAAAAAAGCTGGCAAATATTTTCATTTGTTAAAAATAGCAGGAGACATTTCTAGAATGCAGTAGATAAGAAACTTGTCAGAGATGTTGGTCACCTGCTACTGCACAAATGTGGGATAAACATTTTATCCACCCCCCCCCATATATACACTCTTTGAAGCTTAATATGAAAAAGAAAAAAATATTCAATTTTACTATGTGAAAGATTAAAGAGAGTGCTAAATGCGGAGATTTTTTAGAACAAGTTGGCCACCGACCTTGCCTACTATTTTAGAGAGGATAAAGACATCTCCATAGTTCAGAAGAGAGTTACACAGACTATTCCTCTCAGGAAATAACTAAACATAATACGCTCAAGAAAAAAATATTTTAAAAGCTGAAACTAGGTACAGACATTACACTTTTACTGGTACAAGTGACTGGAAACTGGTCTATAGCCTTACCATAAGTTCGCACACAAACCCAGTCTATACCTATAATAGAAGAGAAGTTTGGCATACAGGCTGTTTTAAAAATGGCAGAACCCTATCTAAGACTTGCCTTCCCATGCCCCACCCCACTAAAGGAGGAATGTGTGTTTTGTTTGCTACCAATCTAAACTATACCACTTACAGAAAACCAAGCAACTTAGACAGATTTCATCTCAGGCTTTTTGAATACCTGAATCTAGCCCCAAACAAGTAATAAAACAAAACAAAACACAAAAAGTTCAGTGATAGCACATTTTTCATCCCACTGCTTCTATTTCCAGAGGATTTACCCATCACTAAAAACTGAAAAGTGTACTGTAAAAAACCCCCACAAGACCTTAGGTCACAGATGGCCAACTTGCACCACAGGTGTCACAGGCTGCTTCTGCATGAGGCATATGGCAGACCAGGGAGGATCAGGCAGCTCAGTGACAAATAGCATAGGGAGAAGAAAGCAGAGCAGCAGATGGGGCAGAGAAAGTAGATGAGAGCAACACTTAGAGTGCAGAGTTAATCTGTGGCATGCCTGCAAAGAAGGCTGGCTGCCACTCCATTATGTCATGTGAATGTATGGCTCCTAATCGTGTTGTACATTAGATATCCCAAAGGTGAATGATGCCCCTTTCTCAAACAGTAGTCATTTTAAAGCCCTGCAGTAGATCAGTTTCAGAGAAATACTAATCTGAAGCCAGACAGGGTGCAATCTGTTTATCTGTACCAAGTACCTGATCAGTTTCACACTACATATACTCATAACACATCAGAATGCGCGCACACAGCTCTGAAAAGTCAGTTCAGGCACTACCCAGAGATGTCACTAATAGCCACCTCTCTCATTATGCCTCTCAGTGTCCAACTGTCTTTAAATACTAAAGGGCTCTCCTGGCCAACCTACCCACTTTCAGCTGGCACCCACAGGTAGCTTATTCCCCTGTCAGCAGGGTGAGGAAGAAAACAGGACAGACATTGGCCATATACAGGCACTGCATTTCTACCAGAATTGCTGTGCTCTCAGGAGAAACTTGGAGCATACAAATGTTTGTTTCATTTCTCCCAGAGGAAATCTGGCTCCTCCAAGAGAAAGATTTTCCAGGTTGACACTAAAAGATCTCACACAAGGGAGGTTCTCTCAGTAGAACAAGTGCCTATATGCTTCACTCCTCCCGATCACTGAGAAGTTGAGCAGTAGCTTTCCCTGTGCCTTCTATAGAGTGGAGGACTCAAGTCTGGGGAAGATGGGGGCATTTCCCCACAGTTCAAGTCCTGATTATGGAAGAGTTGAGCTGCCACTGCTCTCTGAGCTTTCCCACAAATCAGAAGAATGGTGTTGGGGGCGCTGTCCCACTGCTCCTGCCCCTCCCACACACCAGGAAGAGAGGGGACAAAGAGCCATCTACTGCTTCCTGCCCCTCTCCTAGACTAGAGTGTGCCTTGGTCTGGTGAATGGGCAGCAGGCATTGCTCTGCTGCTCCCTCTCCTCCCTCCAGGCCAAGGTAAGATACAGGGATTCTTCCCCCACCACTCCACTCCACCTTTCCAGTCCCTGGGAATGAGAGGAGTAGAGCAAACACTGATTCCCACATCTCCTCCAGAATGTGATTCACGTCAGCCAGGGGAAGGTGTGGGGAGCAAGAGAAAGGAAAGCTGCAGACTGAACATCTGTACTGCTCCTTCTCCCAGAGAGATTTTTAATGGGAAGAAATCTCACACCCTGATCTTACTGCTCTGCCTTCTACTCCCTGTCCTGCACTCCCTTCCAGATCTGAGAAATTTCCACCACTAGAGATGGACATCTGTTCATACCCATTGTAACACCTTGTATTAACCATGTATTGTTGAGGTGATTCATCACAAATATATGGCTGAACATATTTACTGTAAAGATTGGTGTACTTCTCTAGATTAGAAATGTGAATTTGGGGCACGTAAGTACTATTCTATGCTTTATTTAGAATTATATGCTCCTTCGTCCACTGGGAAGGCAGATGACGCTTTCAGCATGAAAGAGACAGAAGCGACTGCAAGGCTCAGTTGTGACATCTTGGCTTAAATCAAAAAGTGCATTCTTTCCAAGATTCTGTCACTCAAAAGATAAGATTTTGTAGGACGAGTAAGAGAAAATCCTATGGATCACTGTATTGGATTCTGGAGTATTAGAAGAACCATATACTCTATTACAAGTGTAGAAAAGTTGCTGTTGATTTAAACTATCTGTAAGTTAAGAGAAAGATATCCAAATGACAAACTTCAACAAGCACACAACTTACCCACGCTGAACGAAGAACAAAGCATCTGAACTCCAGGTCTAGGTTTCTCTGTGAACTTCACTGGCCGATTGCTTTAAAAAGAAAATAAGTCTTACTTAACACAAATCAGAACATAGCATGAAAAACTTAAGAACTTTAAATATAAGTTTTAAAAAACGTGCGAACACACATACATTCAAGTATTTATCATGATGTATGCTAGCAATTTACAGCAAGTTCTTTGTTCCCATGCAAGCACATCATCATTATGCATGATTCTTTTAAATATCTAACCATTTATGGTTTTACACACAAAATCCTGAACAAGCGAGTATAAGAGGACACCCCACACTTCAAGAAGATGGGTTTGCACACTCCAGTAAGTACTATGCTGCTGCGTTACACTACAACAATCCACTGGCACCTGGAGATAGGCCACTGTAAAGCTCCATGAAGTTATGGGGTGAAATCAACTGAGCTTTTAAAATTGATATTATTATTGCTTAAGAAGGTTGATCTGCTCAGTAAATGATGCAAAGTCGCCCACAAAGCATGTACTAGAATCTCTCATGAGGGCAGACACTAGTGCAAGCAACCTGAGAGAGAGAAAAAGCTAATATTGCAAAGGAGTCAGTAATGTCCATTCTCTGTTACTTAAGGAAAAACTCCATAAACCTAACACACTTGTAAATGTCCATGTTTACCATCCTGATGACTCCTCAAACAAGTGCTGTTTAACAACAAACAAACAAGCACTCTTCAGGAGAAAGTATATGTATTACCTGTATATAAAGGGTCTTTTTTTTTTTTTTTTTTTTTAATTATCAGCTATACAAACTCAACTTGGGAGCAACCCAAAAATTGAACTTGGAATTCAACAGAAAAAAGTTTCTTCGACCAAACTGGGCCACCAAACACCTCTGCAATTCCACAAATATGACTTAAATAAATAATAGTAACTACAACCCTTTTTTGCAGACGTATTACAATATATGTTTAATGTGGAAACTTCCAGATGTTAGTATCTGCATTATTCTGAACATTACATGAAACAGTATTAAGTTTATATTAACTATCATAGATACTTATTCAGTACTAGGAATAGCACTGACAGAAAAAAAAGAATGTCAAAACTTAACATTATATGATCATTTCCTGAAGGTTTTTAAAATTTTACTGTATATTATACACAAGTTTCAGATGAATACAAACCATCCCCAAAACAACAGGGTTTTGTAACTCAAAAAGTGAACACAAGTTAATATTATACTGTTTATACTAATACTACTATTATACTAATTGCAACACAAACTGAGCCATTTTCTGTCCCATATGCATTTTTGCTCAAGTACGAGAATAGTTATTTATTCTTTAGAACAATTAAACATTGTTTTGTAAAAAATGTAGTTTGTAATGGCACTTTAAAACATTCTGTGGGCTATTCTGTGCCATGCGTTAGGTTTTTCTGTGTGTACATAACTGTGTGTACATGTGCAACCAAACTTTGGGCACACTCTCTCTCATTGGACAAGCCAATTTGCAGCTCCCCCACCCCGCTCCAGACATCTACTACAGTTTATCAGAAGACAGAGTATTTGAAAAGATAGTTTGTAACTCAGATACATACTTGAATTTCATGGAATCCATATCCCATTGCCAAAAGCAAACTGTTCCATCTGCACCGGTAGAGACCATGTATCGCACAGAGCCTTTGGCCATTGGACTAAACTATAATTAAAGCCATACACAAATGTTAATTTGCAAGCTTTTACATTTTAGATTAATTTCCCCAATTTAAAATCATTTTGCAGTAAGAAAAAAAAAAATGTTAACTTGTAAAAGGTTAACTTAAAACTTTGAATAATTCTAAATTCCTCAATTACAGAAACAGCTGAAATTAATTTTGACAAATAAGATAAAAACCATAGATCTTGAAATAAGAGGTTTGAATCAAAATATTTTTAAAAATTAGGTTTGCCTATGTTCCTGTCATAATTATATTTTGAAGAACAAGTGCATGATGTTTTACATCTGAACTAACCATGTTTGTTCACTGAAAGCTTTTCAGAGAAATGATTTAGATAGAAAACAAAATGTACTAAAACAAGCAGAAGGCAGTTTTCACTAGACACACACCTGCTAAAACTTCTTTTTCTAAGTAGGTCACACACTAGTATTTAAGCTAGTACCATCTAACCATATAAGAAGATATGTGTTCTATATGTGCAAGTTTTCAGGTTAGTATTTCTTTTCTTTAAAGATACTGGGCAAGTATTATGCAGGTGGCTACTTCTTTAAGAACTACACAGGACATATAATGGTTAACACTTTCTTGAACTCTTCTCCCAACACAAAAGCCCCTAATTCAAAACTGCGCTGCAGAAGCAGCACCAACATTAAGTTCTCCTATAGTCAACAAGAAAAGTTCAGTACAATTGTAGTTACAGTCACTCAGCAAATCCACTAGCCTACTCATACTCTGTACATTAACAGTTATAAGTAAATATTTTGGTAAAGAATGATTTGCAAGCAGCATAAAGACTGTAGGAGTAAAGAGGAACCTCAACAGCAGAGATCTTGAAAACAGAATGCAATCAAGAGAACTTTTTTTTTTTTTAAAATCCAAAGAGGGTGTGGCAAGAAGCCAATCTACCACTCCCCAGCCCTATAAAACAAGCTTACTAGAACTGGTGTCAAATAAAGTGATTCTGCTGCTTAGTAACAAACTGATGGATTTGCTGAAGGTGGAGTTACAAGACTTAAATAAGGCAGAATTTGAAATACAAGATATTCCTGTGCATTTTTACTCACCAAATGAGACAGACACATTGACTCTTGTGCCAAGAAAAATCTGAGTTTTTGAAATATTATTGCAAATACAGAAAGCTTTTCTTTAAGAAACTGTCAGATGAAATTTAAATTCTGAAACTGTTTTAGAAAACTTTATAATGACAGAGAATATAAAAACTGTTGGTTTTAAAACCAAAGCAGCAGTTCTTTGAAAAGCCTAATAAACCCTGAAATACTTACAACATCCTTATTTGTATACAAGAAATGAGAGAAAAAACTCATTAGTCTACTCCTACTGTTAAAGCAAAGAGGAAGGCAATGCTTAACAACAGTAAGTGACAAGAAGTAACTCAAGTAATGATTAACAAGGTGGGTAAAGAAATGTTGCTCCATCCCCCAAAAAGGAACTTCATTGTTTTGCACTTTTGATATTAACGTAGCTATTGAAATGAGTGCAATTCACTGTCTTTATGGATTGTCTTCAGGTGCTCTTTCAAGTGAGGCCAAAACTGTTCTACCATTGATTTTAATGGGAGCCAGAATTGCTCAGCATGTCACAAACTAAGTCAACTTTCATCATAACCCTACCTATAGATTTAGGCACTTAAAAATTTGGTACGCAAGTCTGAGAATTCTGACTTTTGCAAATATGCCAATAGCATTCAAATTTGTTGTAACAACTTAGTTATGCTAAAGCTAGAGAGTTTGAACAAACTTGTAAGATTAATTAAAGTGACAGGTAAATGTGACCTTTCAACCTAACCCACAATTCCCTGAACCAGGAAAAGCTCACTAAAGTTTTATTTGATGAGTAAATTACTTCAACAATTGAAAAGTAATACAAAAGCTAAGTAAAAGTGATCAATGTCCAAATACTAAAAATATTAATTAAATTTACTTCTTCAAAGGTATTAATAGTGCTACCAGCTCTAGGTTTAAAGTATAATTCTCACAGATTTGGTTCCCTAACTAGGAAGTAGGAAAAGTACTTTACCATGAAGTATCTAGCTAATACTACTGCATCCTATCATCACTCTAAGTACTACAGCTAAATGAAAGTCTTCTTTGCTTTGTGCATTTTGACACAAATGGCTTTTTACCCAAATCATCTCATTTTAATTAGCCTAAAATCTTCAAATCTTTTTAAATTGAGTTTTGCAATTTCTGATAGCCTCATAAGGCTGACTGGGTGCTTCTCCTTACACCAAGCTAGCTGGCTGAAACATTCAAACATGTTTTTTGCAATTTGCTATGTTGGAATGCTTAACTGAGAAAAAAGATCAGACACTCCTCCACATCAGAAAATCTTACAATATACTTATACAATATACACTGCAAAACATTTTCTTAAAACACAAACCATCAGCCCAAATCATGAATAGTTACATTGCTAGTTAACAAGCTGGAGATCATAGAATAATGGAAAGTTAGGGTTGGAAGGGACCTCAGGAGGTCATCTAGTCCAACTAGATCGTCCCAGCCAAAGCTTTGTCTAGCCAGGCCTTAAAAACCTCCAAGGATGGAGCTTCCACCACCTCTCTAGGTAACCTGTTCCAGTGCTTCACCATCTTCCTAGTGAGAAAGATTTTCCTAATATCCACCCTAAACCTCCCTTGCTGCAACTCAAGACTATTGCTCCTTGTTCTGGCATCTGCTACCACTGAGAACAGTCTAGCTCCTTCTTCACTGGAATCAGCCTTCAGGTAGTTGAAGGATGCTATTAAATTGCCTCTCAGTGTTCTCTTCTCCAAACTAAATAAACCCACTTCCCTCAACCTCTCTCCACAAGTCATATGCCCGAGCCCCCGAACCACTGTCAATGTCCTCTGCTGGACTCTCTCCAACTTGTCCACATCTTTCTACAGTGGGGAGCCCAAAACTAAACAGTACTTCAGATGTGGCCACACCAGTGCAGAATACAGTAGAATAATTACAGTACTTCAATCTGATAGCAATGCTGCAGTAATGCAGCCCAGCATGCTGTTATCCTTCTTCACAACAAGGGCACACTGTTGACTCATATCCAGCTTACTGTCTACTGTAACCCCTAGGTCCTTTTCTACAGAGTTGCTACTTACTTAGCCAGTTGGTCCCAAGCCTGTCCTGGTGCATGGGATTCTTCTGCCTTAAGTGCAGGACTTCACATTTGTCGTTGCTGAACCTCACAAGATTTCTTTTGGCCCGGTCCTTCCATTTGTCTAGGTCACTCTGAATCCTAGCCCTATCCTCCAGGATGTCTACTACTCCCCACAGCTTGGTGTCATCTGTAAACTTTCTGAGGGTGCAATCCATCCCATCTTCCAGATTGTTAAACAAAGATATTGAACAAAACCAGCCCCAGGACCAACCCCTGGGGCACTCCACTTGATAGTAGTTGCCAATTAGACTCCAGCCATTGATCACTACCCATTGAGTAGAATGATCCAGCCAGCTTTCCATAGACCTTGCATATGGGTCCTTCATTCAACTCAAACTTTCTTCCTTAGCTTGCTTGTAAGAATGCTGTGGGAGACAGTATCAACAGCCTTGCTAAAGTTGATATATCATGTCCACTGATTTCCTCACAACCACAGAGCCAGTTATCTCATTGTAGAAGGCAATCAGGTTGGTCAGACATGACTTGCCCTTGGTGAATACAAGCTGACTGTTCCAGATCAATTTCTTCTCCAAGTGCTTAGAAATGGATTCCTTGAGGACCTGCTCCATGATTTTTCTGAGGCCTGAAGTGAGGCTGACTGGTCTGCAGTTCCCTAGATCCTCCTTCTTCCCTTTCTTAAAGATAGGCACTATAACAGCCCTTTTCCAACCATCCAGGACCTCCCCCAAAAGCCACAAATGTTCAAAGATAATGGCCAGCAGCTCTGCAATTCCATCAACCAACTCCCTCAGCACCCTTGGATGCATTGCATCTGGCCCCCCAGATTTTTACATGTCTGGCTTTTCTAAATAGTTCTTAACCTGTTCTTTCACTGAGGGCTGAATGGAATACACTCCTCCACCTCTGTTGCTAGCACTCCATAGCTGTTTTACAGGCTAGCACTTGATATCTCTTCTCCAGGTAAACTGCTGCAGGTGGGGATGACTACTTCCTTTTGCACCCAGAGGTCACAAACTTCCACCTTCCTGGGAGTCCATGTCCTCTTCCTTTTCTACAACTGCCTGTGGCAGTCCTCCTACCAGAGTCCTAGAAGTTTCTTCCAGCTGGAATCAATGACGTCCTCATGGCAGAGGATGCTTCAGAGCTTTGCTACCTCCTCCTGTAGCTCTCTTGCCTTCTCCGGGGGAAACCACCAGAAGGCACCACTCACCACAGGCACTCCCTCTCCTGGCTGACACTGGAAGGAACCTGCAAACTGCAGTCTACACAGCACCAAACTAGGACCTGGTTGGAAGCCTCAAAGGTGTCTGTCCAGGCAGGACTGCACATCTCACAGATGCAAACAGAAGAAAAACTGGAAGTGGCAGTGGCTATGGGATGCCACTGTCCTTCAGCCACCTCTCTGGAGAAGTTTAATTTAGGGGTGCACCAATAGGGATTTTTGAGGCTGATATTGATAGTTGGTATTTAAGGAGGCATATCGGCCAATACTGATCCGATACACTGCCTGCAACAGGTAAGT
>NW_005842113.1:1525306-1534025 GCF_000455745.1 Alligator sinensis | reverse complement strand
GCAGATCAAGGCCCCACTGTGGGGGAGGGAGGGAGGGAGGCAGGGACAACCATTGCCCAGTCAGGGAGGGAAGCCGGGGACAAAGCTACAGCACATCTGGGGGGCATGGTGTGAGGCGGAGGTGGCTCTCACCACCATGCGCAGCTGGTCTGCCAGCTCCCACAGTCACTCATCTGGGAGGGCACATGCCCCCAGATCTGGGCCAGGCTGGAGCTGGGGCTGTTTCCCACAGAGCCTGAGCTGCCCAGGCGGGGCATGGAGCAGGTGGTGGTACCACTGGGAGCGGGGGGCTATGAGGGGGTTACAGCAAATTTTGGGGTGGTCAGATGTATGTTAGACAAACGAGAGAAGGAAAAAAAATCATCTGACTCCCAAATTTTATTCTTTACCACTAGAAAAAATGCACAGTAAAATTTGCTGCTATTTCAACTCTGCTTTCCATTTATTCATATCTGACAAAGACACCCATTTTATCTAAAACCATGAATTCTTGAAGAGCAAAATAAAGTTATTGCCAAGTCAGAACGTTTCCTTCTGTTTACCCTGAAGATTGCAGACATGTTTTTATAAACTACTTAATTTATAGTTTATGCTGTCAGTGTAGTATTCATACTTACTTTAACATTTGTGAACTACTAGATGCTGGCAACAGAACTGTTAAAAAAGAAAGAAGAACACCCATTTACTAGACACATACCTGTAAAGATGTAATGGACCCTGTGTGTCCCTGTAGAACAGCCACTGGTGCACAAGTTCTCAGACACCATACCCTGATCATTTTATCACAACTTCCAGCTGCAATCATAGTGTTTTCATAGTTAACAGCCATATCAGAAATCTCTGCTGAATGGCCTCGTAGAGTGGCAAGTAACCGGCCATTGTGTGTTGACCATATCTTCACCAAGCAGTCATCCGAGCCCTAAAGAGAAAGCGTGACCAAGTTTGGTATAAATTCAAATATCTAAAATACTGTGTTTCCTTTTGGTAAGAAGTAAACAAGCTCTTTCAAAAGTCTGGCAGTTCAGATTTTCTTCTGTTAAACACTGTTTGTGGAATCAGCATTTGGTCATTTTTTAAGTGGAAAATTATATAAAATGTGTAAACATGGTTTTGATGCATCTGTAGCTTACAGAATCTTGTATTAGACAATCAAAGTATAACACAAAAAAAAAAGGGGGGGGAAAACATATTTGAGGGGGCAGAAAAATGTGATGTTCCCATTTAACTTCCTTTATCACTACCAATTCCCCAAAACCACCAAATCCCCAAAGCCACAGCAATTAGGTAGAAACTGTTTCCATAGCAACAGACTTACCCTCAACCATTTTATTAAGAAACATGCAAATCCAAAGATGACCATATAAATGAAAGATATCAGTACCTAATTATTAATAATGCTCAGAGTACAAAAATTCCAGCTCCAAAATTATGCCTAAATTTACTTAAATGTTGTGAAAGAGCAAATCAGCTGCACGTTTAAACTCAGTAGTCTTAACATTTCAGGGATAAATACTAAGCATATAAAGTGTTCTTTTCCCTGCATTAATTCCAGAAGCTCTGCATTAAAAGCATCAACTCACAGTAAATATTCTGTGTCCAGTCCTATCAAATGCAACACAGTAAACTGCAGAGAGATGGCCTAGAATCCGCCTGTGTATCTTTATGTGCTGATACATACTTCCTGGAAATGAAGTATTAAACTTTGCATATCCGGTCACTTGTTTTGCACGATACACTTCCACTAGAAGAGAAACACCATGGATAGATTAACAGGGGAAAGCAGAAGAATGAAAATTTCACTCTCTGAACAACCAAGTCAAAAAATTATTTCTAGGAGGCACAGATAATTATAAAACCAGATCTCATGCAGGGAGCCAATCTTACTTTTACAGTCAGTAGATTACTGGAACAAGGAAGTGACACTCTGGCTTGTACAAACAGTTTCATAAGTGTTCCTGAGCTTGTTGAGCTTTTTCTGAGTAGTATTATTTAGAAACGGGACAAGTTTTAATTTTGTTCCAATTAAAAAAAAAAAAAAAAAACAACAAACACTACAAAAAAAAGATAGTATCTTCTATCTTGTATTTTTCGATGTACTTTCATAAAATTAAGTGTGCTGCCAAAGACCACTGATTTGCAGACACCATAAGCACGTTTATTTTAGTATTGTTTATTTTTTGTAGGCAAAAAAGTCTTCACGTAGAAACTAACATCTTACTCATATAATGAATTCTACATAGGTGGACTTCTGTGCTTATGAGACTTCATTGAAGTAATCTGAAAATTCTACAAGGAAACTCCCAAAGCTAACTCTTAAATGCAGTTTCCATACTTATACTGTACATTACTGCAAAAGGCAGCACAATCTACTTACCAAGGTTTGGTGGAGTCCCATAGTTTACAGGCATTTCAGGAGGTCTTCCTCTATGCAAAGCTGCAAAGGCAGAGCCCTTCCAAGCAGTATTTCTGCAATCTTTAAAATAAAATATCAGTTGTACATGAAAGCAGAGTAGCACTGCACTTTGGGAAAGCCAAATATGCCATTGTTTTGTAATCCTTTAATAAAATTTAGCAACAATAATTATGAGTCTGTCAAAGGGTGTAAAGCCTACAGTATTAAAATATAATACGAAATAAGAATTGAAAGAATCTAGAATCTCAAAGAAAACACTGCAAGCTTTCCATTAACAGTTTGAGAATACAATTAAACAACTATCATTATAGCTGGTACAAACATATCCATTCTACCTTTAGTTTACCTGAAAATACTGGGAAAGTATAAAGTTGTATAGGTTTGTTTTCTGCCTAAGGCTTTTTTTTAAAGCATTGTGAAACTTTTCACAAACAGACAAGTGTTAGCACAGGAAAAGGAGAAGCTTTATTATGTAAAGCTACTTCACATGCCTCATGCTGAAAGTTCGAGTTCCAATTAATGGAGAACCATTACTTTCTTTATTGTGTAACTTGTCAAGTTCATAATATAGAATATCTTTTCAATGTTGCTTAAAAATTAAGATGGTATGCACAAACAGGAAAGCTCTATTTAAAGAATATGAAGCTCTTGCCAACTGATGCAAGGCTGGTACTCAAGTAGCATCAACCATACACAATTAGAGTCAAAACCAAAGCCTTTGCATTCATCACAAACAATGAACAGAATAGTACTGCTTGACTAGTTCTGGCCTGGTTGGTATGAAGAACCAGAGGAACAACAACAAGGTAGTGTTACAGTATTTTATTTTGATTGACCCCAATCTGCTTTCTCATTCAAAAAGCAAACTAATCAATACCACATTATCTTGTGAACTCTGAGAAAAGTAAAAATGGGGCTGGCATTTAGATACAGAATGCCTTAATGCACAGCAAGGTCCCAGAATAACTACAGAAGCTTGTACAAGAAAGGTAGTGTTGCAGGTTGCTGACATTCAGTGATTCATCATTTGCATCCATGAGAATGCTTCAGATGTAACTCAGGATTTTATTCATATAGTGACCCATAAGGCTAAATCGCCAACATGGCCGGCTCAACTCAAACATCTATGTTGTAGTAGGGATGAAGTGGGTAATGGTCCAGAAAGCGTATGGATTTTTTTGTCACACCTTCTGCTGGACCCATTGTATGGAGCTGGGAGAACCACTGGACAAGTTCTGGGCATCAAGTTGCCTTCCTCAGATTAAAGTTGGTCAAATAAAACCCGTCAAAAAATCCTTGCTTCTAATACACCTAGTCATTCTTTTGATCTGGTTTGAGGGAGGAGCTGGAAGCTAAAGACTGAAATTTTATCCACACCACACTGATCATCATTACCTGCTACAACTCAAAAGTTATACTGCACAACTGCTAAGGCCTCTTCTGATAAGTCTATGAAGGTTAATGAAGGAGAACGTTTCCAGAAAACTCCAAGAGAAGCTACTGTTTCAAATAAGGTTATTCCTATAAGAAATTGCTTGAACTTTATAATTTTTTTCCTATCCACTAGCAAAAATGGCTCTCTTGCCAACTTATTCTCAGAGCTCATGATTGTTTATACAAGCCCTCCAACAACTGACATGGAAGAACGATACCTAGATTATTGATGACAGAAGTGTTATGGCACGCTAACAAACTGCAAAGGCTTTTTATGCAAGAACATTGTATTCTGAGCGTCAGGAAGGTTTTTCCTGCCTTGCCCATAAATCCACACTGTATCAGTAGATGTGTTCCAGGCCTCAGAAACCTTGGTCAGGGCAAGCTGTCCTTACTGTATGGCTGATCTGAGTCCCTTCTGCCAAAGAAATTATCTTCTGGAGAAATAGAGACAAAGTCTCAACTGAACTCTCTGTTCTGAGAACGCAGAGCATCCTAACCTGGAAGTTAGAAACATGAAGTATTTTCTGCTGGAGTTTAGGCCAGGGTCACTCAAAGCACTAAAGGCAACAGGAGTACAGTGCCACAGGTTAGGGCTTTGTGTTCCTGTCCTTCCCAGTTTGTGAAGACTAACATAAAAAAGTGGGGCTACTGTACATGGAGACTTTCCCACAGGGAAAGCAAGTTGCTAGATTCTAATAAAAATAACCATTATTCAACATTTAAACATTCATCATCTGACACAAGCAAACTACCCTTTAGATACACCCTAAATCTGCTCAGAAACTGAAGCAGCAAGCACATTTCTTAAAGTAAGTGCCTTGCATACCTCAATGGAGATTCTGAAATAACAAAAGGCATGGATCACATCTACAAAGTTTATCAATGAACAAAATGGCCATGACACTAGCCAAGTATAGGCAAGAAAAGCTGTAGCAATCACTGATGTGACTGAGAACAGGTACACACACACACCTAAAATTCAAATGCTTGTAAAAAATGACATGAACATACCCTGTGTAAAGACATAGATACAATCCACTGAGCTTCAGCAAACTGTACCCTTTCTCAATCAGGAACTAGGAAAAGAATTTGAAAACGTAGGATGAACACTGACGATAAAGATTTGCACTGCCTGCCTACTGTGTTGTATGTGGTGTTAAACTCTAAGTTTTGACCTGTAAAAACTTAAAGGAATTCTCTTGAATAGCCATTTCTCAGACCTATTTCTAGAGATGAAATCAAGAAGTAGCATTCCTTGTCTAAATAAAAGGAAACTCCTAAAAAGATAATTCTTTAATCAGGGAACTTGAATATTTAAAATTCACCCTCCCAACTCAATCTGAAATAGCACCACAACATGCTAGTCTTCATAGGTTCAAAAGGTTTCTGAGAAGGGAGCAGTGGGTTAAAGGCAAATTATCTGCATCCTGAGAAAAGGAACTCAGATTTTTAAAAATGTATTGCACAGATATAAGTATTTAGCCAAACCATACCTTTTGCCGTACGTAGCAATGACTGCCTCCCTGCCCCAAGTAGGGAATTCACTCTCGAAATGCTGGGTGGAATCTCTTTATCCAGTATAGGGCCAATACGCTTGCAAATTTGCAACAAATGATCTGGAGCCACATGTTTGTTGGATAAGACCTGATAGAAAGTTAAGTTTAAAACAAATACACAGCATATGTAGAACAGATGATTGCACAACTTCAGTTTGTAGATTTAAAATAAAGTACCTCAAATTTTGAACAGATTTTATTAAGCAATGTATTTACACACTAATTGCTAGAGTAATGAACTCCCCACTAAATGCCATAGTAAAGAAGAAACCAACATCTCGCCACAACAAAATCAGGTGTATTCATGTGTCTTTGAGTACCATCATCTATTCAATATCTTCTTTGCAGAAAATAATTTCCCCAAAGAGTTGCTTTTAATCTGGGTGAAAGTGGTAGCATTATTTGCTTCCTATGCATACACGTGTTAGTGGTTTAGTTTCCATGGTCATTCTCTTGATCCAATTTAAGCAACATCCCACCAAAAAAAGCTACTGCACCTGCACTTGGTCCTTTGGTCTATTACGTATCACAGAAAATTATACTGCAGTCAAGAGTAAGAAGAATGTATAACAGTAGCTCTGTTAAACAAGCACTGCACAAACTGAAAAACGATTGCATCTTGACAGGCTTAGAGTGATCTATACTGCTTCTCTCAAGAGACCACTGGATTCTTCAAAGAACCAATGTAAGGTCACACCAATCCTATTCCCCCTGAACTAAAATAGCAAAAAGCTTGCATTGACACAATGTACAGTCCCTTTGTGTCATTTAGCATGAATGATTCTCAGATGCAGTTAAATCAGAACACAATATGCATGTACATCACATCTCTCAACCAAAAGTTCATGTGCATTTTACTCTTCGTATTCTCTCCAAACATTAATTGCAAAACTATGCCACTTATGATGCCGCAAAGACAAGTATTTGCATAACAGTCAGGTATTCAAGCCAGAGTTCCTGTGTAACCAAGTTCACTGGCCAACAGTCTAAACTTAGTCCCCTGAATAGATTTAAAAAATAAAAATAAAAACCTCAGTTATGGAGTGAACTTATCAGCCAGAATAACTGAAATAATGGCAACACCCACATATACACTGATATATAGTTAATAGGTACAAAAGGACTGAATTATACCTACTGAAAACAAAACCCTGAGCTTGACTTCTATATTTAAAAAGGACAAAGCCAACTTAAATTATGCCCAAAATTGAAGTATTCCTAGAAATATTTTTAAAGGTTTAATACAGTATTTTTCCTGTACTTTAAAAATAACTTCTAGTAAAGTAGAAAACCTATACAATGTTTAAAGCCAGAAGACAGAACCACTAAGAACCTGTGAGAGACACTTGCATCAAGCTGAAAATTATGTTTGCATATCATTTTAGTTAATAAAAATAAAGTACAATCAGAACACGAGACCAATTAGCTTCATTTTAAAAAAATCTTTCATTTACCATAATTTAAAAGATTTGTGACAAATGAATAGAAGTCGTTTTTAAAAAAATCCAATGTTGTAAACATCCAACTTAAACCATAACACATTTGCAATTTTTGACCCAAAATGAAAAATTTGATTATCAGAAAATAATAAAAAGTCAGTTAAATCAACCCTATTGTACAACTAAGCATACTTGAACATATGTTAGCATAACCAGCCAAATCATGCCAGACTGCTAAATACTACTCAGGAGACAGTATAATGAGTCTTTTCATCATTGCTTGAAGAACTATTTCACAAGCCTTCTGAAGGGATGGAAAGACATCTGAGAAGTCACTCAGATGAGAAAACTGTTATTCAGAAAAGGGACATCCTCATATCATTTTAAATACCAATACAAGTCTTGTTAGAAGAAATTCACTGAATGCGAGTTTAACAGTAAAATGAAAACAAACTCTTTAGCTCAGATTCCATAAGAAATACTAAGAAGAAAAACATCTACAGAGCTCATTAGAAGACAAGGCCTTAAATATTTGCCTGCAATCTATGCAACTACCTACCTTGCTAACACAAATGTTGCATCCAAAGAGCAGAAGTAAAAACTTAAATATAAAATTTTCATACCCTGAAATATTACTGCCATAAATATGGATTTTTTGAAATGGCTGAAGACAAGGAACATAAATATGTGACAACTCAGAACCTACATCCCATGCACATGCAGACACATGAAGAATGTCTAAAGTCTAAAGAGACTAGACGAGGAATCTGCCACAACCGTCACATTTACAAAAACGGATCTATTTTTTTCTTTAAATTGGATTCTTTAAATTTCTTTAAATCTTAGCTAAGCTCAGCTCAAACCTTGAAGTTAGCCCTGCTGAAGTGGATTGGACTTCTGACATTAATACAACATTTGCTCAGTTGAAAGGAATCATCTAATGAAACATATTTGTCTCCAAACAGTTCTGACATCCCATTACAAGCAACACTGCATTTAACTGAAAAAAGTAAGGGGCCTCTTTTTCAGGGTTTTGTTTTATGCCTATTGTACCGAACCTTTTATAAAGGTGCATCCCTACCCTTCTGCCCAACTTCAGGCTACATCTCCTTCATCCCCCCTCTGCACTCCATTGAGCTTGAAAAAGAATACTATGTTATCTGAAAGCTGGCTAGAAACATCACCCCACCTCCAAGTTGGTCTAATAAAAGATATCTGTAGTCTCTATTATATCTCCCTCATCAAGCCCTTTTTCTGCATGTGAGCCATAAATGCAGCAAATCAAAGGGGAAGCACAAGAAATGCATGTGTACATGGGGCAGGTGTTAAGTAAAAGTGGAAGAAAAACCCACAAGCAGGCACCAGGCTGTGAACTCTTCCTGCTTGACAAGAAGAGCAACAAACTGCAGTTGCTTTCATGTTGCTGCCCCATGCAGCTGCACCCAAAGCCACTCTCCAGCCAGCTACAACAGCAAGTCCCCATGAGAAGGCGGAACTAGGTCTTCCTTGCCAAACAATCACCCCTAACAAGCAGGTTCTCTTCCCAGCTACAAGGCTCCCCCCCCCACCCTCAAATAAAGGTGCTGGGGAAATGCCCCAGCTAAACCCTGTCAGGTCAACAGACTACCAACCTCCCCCGCTAAACCCCCAGAGGCAGGTGGAAGCCAAGTGGACAATAAACCCGGCCCAATCCAAGCCGGTAGCACAACAGAGTAAGGGAACCCCATGGGGCTGCAACAAGCCAGCTGCCAATTGGCTCTGCCCGGGAGCCCCGCTTTAAATAAACACCCTGCTTGCCCTCCCCATGCACCCCCCAGCCCACTCACCAAGTCCTCGTAGCTGCGGCTGTGCTCACGGCCTTCCCAGTCCAGCCT
>NW_005842113.1:1515752-1524744 GCF_000455745.1 Alligator sinensis | reverse complement strand
GTGTGCGCGCGCGCGCGTGTGAGAGAGAGAGTGTCTGTGCGCGCGCCTGCCTGCCGCCCCTCCTTTCCGCGGGACTCTCGCGCGAGCTCAGCCTCGTCTGGGCCCGGCCGCCATCACGGCCTGCCACGGCGCTGACGATGCGTCGCGACGGAGGTAGGAGGGTGGTAGCGCGCACGCGCGAAGGAAGGTGGGGGGAGGGTGTTGAGGGCGGACGCATGCGCAAAAGGAGTGAGACCAGGGAGGGGAATGGGTGTGAGTCTGCATGCGCTTGTGGAAGGACTAGGGCAGCTTGAGGGTGCGCGCATGCGCAACAGGAGGAAGGCAGGCAGGGAGGGGGTTGGGTGTGAGTCCGCATGTGCGAGGGGAGGAAAGCGGAGGCGTTGAGAGCGTGTGCGCATGCGCTAGGGGAGCGAGGCAGGGAAGGGAGTTGTGTGAGTGCGCGCGTGCGCGATGAGAAAAGCTGGTGACTCGAAGGCGCGTGCGCAAGGAAAATAACTCCAGGGAGGGCGACTAAGGAGGGAGGGGACGTCAGAAAGTAGTCCCTTGATTGGCACAGACAGGGAACGGTGGAAGGGGACTATATGGGGATAAAATCGGCTGGAGGCTGGGGTGGGGCTTGTAGGGGGCAGGGCGGGAGGGCTGTGCTGTGTGGCAGGTGTGCGGGGGCGGTGCGTCTCTGGTGCTGCGCAGAGCCGTTGACAGCCGCGCGGGGCACCCCTGCAGCGTACACCTCCTTCTTCCTTTCAAGGAGAGATACGGGGTGCTGCGGCCTTCTCTTGCAGGGTGGCGGAGCTCCAGCCGCCAGGGGCTGCTTGAGGCTGGGGCAGCGGGACCCAGAGGGCGCCAGGTGCATGTGCCAGTGTTGTCAGATGTACGACAATTACTGTATTTGTACAATAATTTCAACCCTTGTACAGTGTACAATCAGCAATAGCAAAAGTTTAAAATATACAGTTATTTTTTGAGGCAGCACATGTAAAAACTTAACTCGCTGGGAGAGCCTTAACTGACTGTTGGGGGGAGGGGGGGAGAGTTTGAAATTTGTTCATATTCCAGGTCAAATCAGTTCTAAATCCTTTCAATTGAACAACACTCAATTGTGGTGCTACAGCAAGTAAGCATCCTCCCTGCCAGACTTCAGCCTGGGGATTTGGATACTCCCAAGTCCATTGGTGGGCATCCTACATACAAGCCCAGAGGCATAGGGTTTCCAAGTCTCATTTGCCATTAGCCAACAGCCACAGGAGCAAGGTAGGGAGGAGTTCCCCACTTCCATAAAGTAAGCAGATAGCTGAGATTCCCCCCCCCCACGGGAAGATGGCCACTGGTAAGCTGATTACAAGACTCTTGTAGGGTGTTCTATCTGTAGTGCATTGGACAGGGGTGCACCCTCTGCTGCACAATGCCATTCAAATCCATCTCATCCAGGCAACAGACCTTGATCTTAGCCCACAAACTGACTTTTGGGTTTGCTGTCAACACCTTCTTATGACTGTTTGCTGCAAAACTACAAAAATAAGAAAAAAGCTTCAGTTCTAATGATCCAGTTCTCACATATTTGCTGGCAGCTTGCAGTGAGCAATATAAAGTAAATAAGAAAAAGCCTTATTTGCATACTTCTTTGCATCATTAGTTGCATGTTTTCACTGTATGATGGAGTTTTTCAGCAAATACAATAATTTTGAGCTTCCAATACAATAATTTCATATTTAAGACCTGGCAACGCTGGCATGCGCAAATGCATGTGACAGCCAGGCAGTGGTGGAAAACAGCTCCTTCCAGGTAAATCTGTGGAGGGAGGGGGCACAGGTGATGTGGCAGGAGGGGCACATGCCCCCTCCAGATTTCTGCACTCACGGTGAGATGTGGGATGCAGGGTTGTAGCTGGGCCGAGCCAACTTGGGGCAGAAGCCACAACTGCAGCCCAGCAGGCAGGACCCAGTGTGGGAGGCAGTGCCACACTGCCAGGCTGCCAAAGTGAGGCACCTCCTCCCTGCCTAGCAGCGATGGGGGCACAAGTCCATGCCATGCCTCACCTTGGCAGCCACAGTGGCATGTCACTCCCTCCCATGCCAGGCCCTGCTCACTGGGGTGCAGAGGCAGTTCCTGGTCAGAGCTGGTCCAGCCAGGCTGCAACCCTGCACCCTATACCTCACTGTGGGCACAAATGTAAGGGCACACATGCCCCCCTGCTGCCCCCCCCCCCCCAACTGATGCCTCTCCTGTGCTCACACACCCACCACCTTCCTCACATTGGGGGGCTGGGACCTGGGTTGGGGGGCAGTGGGTCAGGAGTGAGAGGCAATGGCATGGGTAGGGGACCAGCATATTGGGTGCTCAGCACCACAAAGCAGCACGGTGGACAGCCGCAGCTGGACCCACACCCTGTGAGCGAAGGAGCAGAGGGAACTCTGATTTTCCATGATTTAAAAAACAAACAACCCCCCCATGCCAAAATATATATAGGTGTTTAGAATTTATTTTATTATAAATGATTGAGGCACTGGTAGGCTTCCAAACTGCTTTAAAATTGTAAATATATTAATAAAGCAGTGTTCAACTGATACCGGTAAAGTTTCATTTTGATTGTGGAAAAAATGCAGAATTTGGGGGGGGGGGGGTTAAAAAAAAAAAAAAAAATCAGAGAATTTGGGATTTTTAAAACAGAGAAACCAGGATCCCCAGTGATGATGCACCTCACCACCTACATGCCCCTTCCCTCCTCCTCCTAGAATGGTACAGCTGCGCTCCCTTATCTACTCCAGTGTGTACAGGATGGACATTTGTCTGAGGCCCTGTATTAGCATATCCCTTCCTTCAACGTTGAGGGCTGATCCTGCAAGCCAAGAAATACCATAAAAAGAGGTTTTACCCTGTGCATTTATCATTTCTTAAAAAAATATTAAGCCTTTCCAGTGAGCATGGAAGAACAACATGGAAATAACATCTCCATATTTTCTGGTTGTGTAGTGATGCAATTGATGAGTGAAGTGAAAGAATGATTATAGGGATGTGTGGTACAAATGGTGACTTAAAGCCTAAGAAATGTATCCAATTTCCAAATCATTTAAAAATACTCACCCCAATCCTAACCTATGCTATCTGAGCCATATATTATGTCACTGATTTTACTCTTGCTCTCCATCTTTTTATTGATTCTTTGTTCGTAGCATTCATCTTTCTAATCTTCCAATATACCCACCCACTTTTTAATATTTTTCATACCATCTGCCTTGGAATACAAACTCAAGCAAGTTCTTTGCTGGTTTTAACTCACCCAGTTTTCTAGTTAGGCTGACATGCCTAAGATTATTTAAACTTGTCCTTTCACCAATTCAAACGCAGGATCCTCAACTTGTCCTCTTTTGTTCTAACCCTCATATTATATGACTTGCGTATCTATATAAATATCTCTTTCCACTTATCATTTAACTGACCTTTATTTTTCTTTCCTCCTGCAAAAGAGTCTTATGATGAAAAGGAAGTTTTATTTTCTTTTGAAGACATTCACATAATGCCCTTTATCTTTAATGGAAGTAACCAGTTAAAGTTAGGATTGGGCTCCCCCGACTTCCCTCTATTTTCATCTTGTATTTCTGATGGGTGTGAGGGTAGACATGAAGCTCTTGTTCTGATAAAATGAAATGTGATTTGTGTCTTTGGTAACTGAAATGTAATAGATTAATTGCATAAAAAAGTTTAACCTAACTCAATTCTTAGCTTCTGGTTTCTTTCTTATCACATTAGAAAGTCAGAACATTTCCTTTCCATCACCATTTCCATCTGTACTTGTCTTCCAATGCTGTCCAAAAATCTATTAAGTTAGGACTCTCCGTGAATACAAATTCAGTTTTAGAGTTGCATACCTTCCATCTTTAGCTTTAAGATACCATGAAAGCTTTATACTGTTTTACTTATTACTTCCTTATACCTTGAAAAGCAAATTAAATCTCTCTCTCTCACTGATGATAAATCCTTGTACTTTGCCAGGGAAATTAATGTTGTGGATCACACATTCAAACAGCATCTCCCACTTTTTTTTTTTAATTTACATTCCTTCACATAATTTTGGTCTTTGGGTATAGATTGCTGTAAGAAATTATTGAACTTTTTCTAGAAGTAGGTAGTTGAAATAATGGAAGAAGTCACAAAACCAAAAATGAAGACATGTCTCTGTCAAAGCAATAGCAAATGAAAGGTTGCCAAGAAATTTGAATTGAATTTTGTTGAATTAAATTGGCTGAATCTTGTTTTGAGTGTGTATGAGAAACTCCATTTGAAAAGCACAGGCACAGAAACAGAGAAAGGTCCAGTAGGTTGACCTGAGGAAATGTAAGATCTTGCAGATATAATCATCAGCTGAATACGGTCAAGCTGGTGAGAAAGAACAGAACAAACAGATTCACTTTGGGCTTGTTCTGCAGTAGCTCCTAGTGAAGGGGTGGGCAAAATGCGGCCCGGGGGCCGGATGTGGCCCGCCAGGCCATTCTATCTGGCCTGCAGGGCCCCTAAAAAATTTAGAAAATTAATATTTATCTGCCCTGGCTGCCTATCACGTGGTCTTCGATAGCTTGCCAAAACTCAGTAAGCGGCCCTCCACCCAAAATAATTCTCCACCTCTGTCCTAGTGGATCCTTCAAAACCTCAATAAGTCTTCTGAACCCCAGTTAGTAACCTGATCCAAAAAGGGAAGACCCAAAGACTGTGTTCCTATAAATCAGGTGGTGTCAAATATCTGGCCCATGCAGCCATATGACCTGTGGGTCACTTGATGGACCCCCATGCACCAGCCCTGGCTTCTCATGCTGCATGTGATGCATGGGCTAGACCCAGTGCTGTGTGCCCTGTGCACAGCACAAGGGTCAAGTACAGGGCATGTGTTGCATGTGGCACTGGCTCTAGGGCTGGTCCAGATCAGGTCGTGCCAGAACCATGTGAAGGGCTGGTCTAGTGGGGTACCACATGCAGTGCACATCCTGTGACTGCATGCAGTGCACTGTGCTGCATACAGTGCACATGAACAGTGCATCCCCGCATACCATGCACTGGTCTCAGGGCTTACTCAGTACGCGGCAGTGGGCCTGGCATAGGGCATGCACTGCAGGCTGGACCCGGTGCGGCACGTGCCACAGGGACCCAGGTTACAAGCTGCATGCAGCACCCCAGACCAATCCCCTGTCTTGCTTGCAGCACCATTTCCTACCTGTTCACTGTGGGCAGCACATGCCCTGGGCTGGCCCTGTGTGCTTTGTACACAAGCCCTGGGGTCAGCATGTGCAGCGCAGAGTTGGACCTAGTACCACAGGTGCTCCACAGCAGGTTGGTCCCAGCCTGGCCCACAGACTGGCTCAGAGACCCAGGGGGCCAGATGAGTTTGAAATCCCTGCCATAAAAAGGGTCATCAGTTATTTTTCCTGTCTTTAGACATGTAGCTTCAGATGGAATACCCATTGAAATACCCATTGAAGGAATTCCCCTCTATACACCCCCCCCAAAAAAAAAGCATGTTATGCTTCTTTTAACCGCAGGGCCTCAAAAAAAAAAAAAGCATAACATGCAGCAAGTGTGTGTTTATCAGGAAAATCTTATTTAGCCCTTGTCACAGTTCAAACTAAGAGCTAGTCACAATTCTACCACTGTCCAAAATAAGCAGAAACAGACCTTAAAACCAAGTACTAGATTGAAGCAATCATTAAAAAAAAAAAAAAAAAGGAACTCCCAATGCTATAGCTAAGAGGGCAAATGGGATCTATGAATATCTTGGTCATGTCTTGTTGTATGACAGAAGTCACGATTTCACTAATTTCATATAAGACATTACTGGAATATCATGGCAAAGTATAGTGTCCAAATTTAAAAAAGGCTGGTGACAATAAGAAACAAGGTATAAAAATATTTCAGGGTCTGGCAATAGGCATTACATACAGTGAGACTAAAGCAGCTGTGTACTTAGTTGATCCTTGAGAAGGTCAAGAGGTGACTTGATTGGTTTAAGTACTTATTTAAGCACTACTTAAGGGAAGATATTTCTGACAGAAGGCAACTCTTTAGCAGAAAGTCAACATCCAGTGGTTAGAAGCAGAGGCTTGACAAATTCAAATTAGAAACTTAAGCATCAATTTTACCTGGGAGTAATTAAGCATCTGAACATTTACCTACGGTTGTAGTCAATTCTTCCTTACTTGAATGTTTTAAATTGCAACTGCATATTATATGCTATAGCGTAAAACTTATACGCTTGATGACCGTTTTACAAATGAGGTATTCTGTTCCTGTTATGCAGAAGATCGGACTAAGGACCATTATGATCCACATCTTGCTTTAAAACTTAAGTCTCATGAAAAAAAAGATTTCTCTCTTCTCCAAAAACAATTAACAGCCTGTCAATACACAAACAGCCAGCAAAATTATAAATCAGCCCAAGTATTTATTGCTGAAACCAAGTATCTATATAAAAAAGTAATTTGCTATAGTCTCACTTTAAAATTTTAGTGTTCCGGTGAAATTACTGCTTTAAAATTCATACTTGAAATGTAGGCAGGCAAGCTCCTTTGGCTAGATGTAATATCTTTTATTAGAGCAATGGAGTAGTTAGAAAAACCTTATTTGCAAGCTTTTGGACACGAACACCCTTCTTGAGGCATGAAGAGTCTCTGCTGTTCTAAGACTCTAAGCAATTAAAAGCTAAGCGTGACAGGATGTCAGTGAGAATGTAAATAGGTGAAAATTAGGAAAACAAAGGGTAGAGCAGGGAAGGGAGGACAGGAAAACGGAGATGGAAATAATGCCAAAGGTAAGTAAGGGAGACTACCATAGTTGAGCTCTCCAAGGTAGAAAAGAGGAAGTCTGTGAAAAAAGTAAATAGCTAGAAATTAGAAAGAAAGGATAGAAAAGCAGGGGAGGGAAGGAAGGAGGGGAAAAAGAGAAAAGTGTAAATGGTAAGGTCAGGCAGGTACCTGGTGAATCAGATGTCAGGCAGGTTGGAATGCGTCATAAATCCAATGTCTATATTGAGTCCATAATTTTTTGTATCCAGTAGACTTATGAAGTGAAGTTCATAGGCTTGTCTACAAAATGTGTTTTGTAAATTCCCTTTGAGAATTAGAACTGAGAGATTGGAGAGAGTGGTTGTCTTGTGAGAAGTGTACCCCCCACACAGGTAATTGGATATTTTTGTCTTTGATGGATTTTTGGTGTGTGTTCATTCTGGTGCACAGTTGTTAGATTTCTCTGTAGGACAGCAGAAACTCCCAATGCCTGAAGAAGGGTGCTTGTGCCTGAAAGCTTGCAAATAACTTATTTCCAACTACCCAATTGGTCTTAAAAAAAAAAAAAAAAAAAGATATCACATCTACCCAAAGAAGCTTGCTTGCCTTTGTCTTTAGACCAGGGGTTGTCTAAAGTAGGTACTTGGGAAGGGGGTACGCGTGGGTGGATGAGGACAGTACCACCACCCAGCTCTGCTGCCTCCCAGGAGCAGGGCCAGGGTGCGAGGGCAGCATTGCCCCTCTGCGGGCCACGCAGGTGCCAGCTGGCTGGCCAGACACTTGCGGGGTGGGGGCTGGAGCTTGCACACGACAGCTACCGCCACCACCCATACTGCTGCCACTCTGCCATGCACCACACCCCCTCCCCACATCCAGCCGCCAGGGGTACACTTATTAAAAAAAAAGGTTGAAAACCCCTGCCTTAAAGTCAACACAGCTACAACCAAAAACCCTGCTACTTGGAATGTAGTTTCTTGCAGAAAACATTTAAAATAGAAATTTCAAAGAGGAAGAGCCAATGTAGGAGTGGGATACAGAAAACATATTCCAACTACTGGAAATGCATAAAAGACATTTGTACCAGCACCATAGAGACTGTGAGCTGGGAAAAGTTAATGGACAGATTTAAAAACAAAAGGAAGTAGTTGAAAATGAATACTGAAAAGGGGAGACCAGTGATCTTATTGGATGATGCATGCCAGAAATGTATTACTTTCCACCAGAAGTAGCATCGTGTACATGGTGGAACAAGTCAGGGAAAGTTGCAATTTCAGGAGGCCATCAAGACAATTGCAATAGGCAAAGCAAACAGGAATGATTACTGCTGCAGAGCCAAGTTCCTTACATACTTAGTCATGATGTGGAAGTGGCTATGTGATAGATTTAAAATGCAGGAAGTTATAAGAAAAGTGAAAGAGGGAGGAGGTAAAGGTCAGTAGGAATTCAGTCAAGAACTCAATACAAATGGAAAGTAGTAGCTGAAAGGAAAAAGCAGGATGTTGTTTCACTTTCCAAATATTTGTCATTTAATTGAAAGAAGCCAGGCTGACCTGTTAAACACTGTGGAAAGTCAAAAAGCTCTTGCTGCCAAGTACTGGCAGCTTAAATGGGCTAAAGATACCAATAAGGGGAGCAGAAAGGATAAGATAGAAAAGCTCATCCTGTGGCTGGAGACCAGCTTCATTGAGAGCCATACAGACTATGGCAAGGCTATGGTGGAGGCAGCCTAGCTAAGTAATGCAGTCCAGTGTTAGAAGGGACAGTACTGAGAAATCAGGGATAAGGGAAAAGCATAGTTATCAGGCTGAAAAATGCTAAGGAAAGCAACTTACATGTTTATAGGAGATGAGGCCCTGATTCATCATACGTTGTTTAAGTGGTAAAAGGAAAGGTACTTTTCTAAGTACTTTTAAGAAAATTTAGGTTAAAATGATGTGTTACAAAGTTACCTGCCAGGTACTCCCAAAGCTTTTCTCCCCAGCTATCCCATGAACAGACTGTTTGCTCTGAAATAACTCCTCACTGCAAGCCTCAGCTCCACTGCTCATATACCAAACCTCAGCTGCAGCAGGGGAACCTCTGCCAGATCCAGGTGGTTTTCCCTTGGGTTATGAAAGAAATGTTAGGTCCCCCTTTTATAGGATAGGCTAGCCTGGATATTCACTCTCCCTTTACCTTCTCAACTGGCTACCACCTACCTGTCCCCAGTCCTGCCAGTGCTTTTT
>NW_005842113.1:1510239-1515742 GCF_000455745.1 Alligator sinensis | reverse complement strand
TCCTGCTGATTCTACCTTACCTGGCTGCTAGGATCTTGGATCCTTCTCCAGCCTGAGAAAAATCCAAATGACCAGGCATTTCAGACAGAGCGCCTCCTAAATAACTCCAAGCCAGATCCCCACCCCCCTGATGTCCCTAATCAATGTTGTCCTAATTGCTTCACGGGTCTCAGAATTCCCTAAAAACTTCATCTGGCATTCCTCTAGCTGACGAGCAGGGACTCGGGTTTTCTGCTTCCCATGGGAAACACAAAAAAATATGCATTCCCCACTTTACCCAAGGAAAACATGGAAGTTTTCATTTTAAAGGAGAAACCCATGGATTTTGTATTTTTGCGAACAGCTCTCTGAAGGCTGGCAGAGTTGCAACGTGCAAGGGGCTGGGAGGAATGGGAGGAGGGTCGTCAGGCAGGAGGCACAATATGCATGTACATGCACATGGCTACTAGGCAGCCTGGAGAGCAGCTCCTGCAGGTAAGGTTGGGGGGAGGGGTGTGGAAATTGAGGCCCCCATAGGGAGAGGAGTGAGTTGGGCAGGGCTGGGGCTGCTGCCCAGCCAGGGGGTGATGGGGCTTGGGGCCCGGAGTTGGAATGCGTGGCTGCAGGGCCCTGGCAAGGAGCAGGAGGGGACTACGGGCAGTTCATCTGTGGGGTGGGGCTGGCTTCCCACCGCTGCATGCTCTTCCATAGGAGGTTGAGGGGTCCCGTGCACCTGATCTGTATGTAGGGCGGGCACGAGCTGACTGCTGAAGGCTTGGGCTGCCCATCCTGCTGCCCTCCCCTGGGGTCTCTATGGCCCAGTGGGTGGGACCCGGTGCTGCAGGGCAAAGCAGGGCTGCGCGGGAAAGCTCCTTGCTGCTGCGAGCTCCACACTGCCCTGGCAAGGTATCTCCTGCCCACGCCACTGGCCCCACTGCTGCATCTACAGAAGGCAGCATGCCTCCACCCTGCACACAAATAGGGGGGTGGGGGGGCATGTGCTCCCTATGCCTCCCCCAGGGGTGTGCAGTGGCAGGGAGCTGTGCCCCCAGCACCTCTGGATAAGTTGTCCACATCTCCATCCCATGACCCGCCCTAGCCCCCCATTCCCCCCAGCCCCTGCCTCGCTCTCTCCCTCACCATGGGGCCCCTTGATCTGCCCCTCCCCCTCCACAGACTTACTGGCACAATGCTGCTCTACACCCAGCGTGCAGTCTGCATGCAGCTGCTCGTGTGCATCTGCGTCTGTGTGCTTGCACACCCACCCTCCCATTGCAGCTGCCTGGAGCCTGCGCCTGGGTTGTCCGGCAGTCCTCTGTGTTGATGGGCTCCAGAAACACGTTTTTTTTAACACTAACATGTTAAAAAAATAACACAAGATCCAATTAACACGTTAATCACACATATTAACTGCAATTGACAGGTCTATAAAAAACCCAAATTCAAATACCAAGATTTATAGATATTTAGAATTTATTATGGAGACTGAGGCACTGGTAGGCTTCCAAACTGCTTTAAAATTGTAAATATGTCCAGAAAAAATGGTGTTCAACTGATACCTATATATGGTATCAGTAAAAGTGATACCTTTTACTTTAATTACCAAGTGGCCTTTTACTTTAATTACCAATTTTGGGGGGTTTAATCAAAGAATTTGCAATTTTTTATCAGGGCTCCCTGCTGAGCCATTTCTCTGATGCCATTCACATAGGGGTTGGGTGCCAAACCCAGTAATGTCGTTTTCTGCCTGCATGTCTGGGAGTGGCAATTCTTTTTGCTACAGAAACACAACAGGAAGAGGTATTTAGTAGTTCTACCCATTCCCTTTTCTCTAAGTATGCACCCCTTAGTTCCTTGGCTAGACCGTGTCCAAAATCATAGAGACAGCGTAACAATCTATACCAGGGGTAGGCAACCCCTGGCACGGGTGCCGAAGAGTGGCACATGAAGGCATTTTGCTTGACACGCATGCCTCAGGGTGGACGGTAGAGAAAAGGTCTCCACAAGGATTGGGCCCTTTGCGGCTCCCCTGTTGCCCACCCCTGGCATACACGTTGTTGCAAGTTGAGGGTGTGGGTGTTTTTGGCATTCTGCCCTAAAATGTTGCTGACCCAATCTATAGTGAAAAAAGCAACATAAATTGATAGGCAACATGGGCTTTTCAAGGAGACCACACACCCTCTCAGTGAAATAAACACAGGAAAACACGATGCCCCATGAACCCATGTATCATAGTGGGGTTTGTATCACGGCAGTATAGCATTTCTGTGATGATGGATGTTGTGTGCACACAAACAGAAACAGCTGATAATAGAAGTAACATGCTAAAGGTAAGGAAGCAACTAGAGGAGTTAGAGGATGAGTATCCAAGGTAAAATGGCTGGCTAAAATGGTAGCTGTGCAGCTACTTATTTGCATTACTTCTCTACATTAGAGTTCTGCAAAGTGAAAAAAAAAATACAAGGACTTCCACATATTGGTAACTGAACCCTAATCCACCTACTGAATCATCTTGACTTAACACAGAAGTTAGCATATGGCCATACAGCCACCTTGCTGAAAGATTTCTAAAAGGTTTGATGCATCTGCCAAAGATTGTTTGGAATATAGACATCAGTCCTACAATAGTATAGAGTGATGCAAAGAAGGTAATATTATAGGAACTGGTTCTCATCACAAATGTGCTTTATTCATTTTCAAAATACCACATGAAAATGAACTTCATACAGCATAGTAAGTTAACAAGCCAACTGACTTTTTTTTGCTGGATCTAGGATAAAAACAAACTGAAACAACAAAACTGCAACTTTAGGGCATACCAAAAACTAACAGTCTTTCTTTTTGGGATGGGACAGCATGGAAAAGTGGTCTTTTTTAAGTAAACATTTGTTTCTAAAGACTTTACCTGAGCAGATTTCTGTTGCACCTTCAATGTGAGCTCCAGAGCACAGCTTTAAATCAGAATACATACACACACAATATTTACATGCAGCACAGGGGGAGGAAGCTGATGTTTAGCAAGCAGTAGAAGGTCTTTATTTGCAAAACAACTGAAAGCATTAAGCTAGCAGCTTTCTAGCTGGTGAGCCGTGGTAAAATCGCAGATTTTAAAAAAACTTCCTCTCTTCCACATCTCCAGGGATCATAATGTCAACATTCATTGTGAAAAATACAAGTATTGAATTTTGTTAGAAGACATGCAATGAGCAGACTTGTCAGTTATATCGAGTCATTATTAGACAATGCAGTGGCTACAAAGGCAACATTCTTTTATAAACCAAGATTTATTTGCCTCTTGTTTGATCATTAGTACACAGACACACTATGAACAATTTGTACAATTTTGTATTCTTGTAGATTTTAAATCTAAAAACCACAACATTTCCGTTTTTCTAAATTTTGTCCAGTGACTTTTCACCTTAACCTTTGAAGATGACCTGTCCCTTAAAAGTGGACACGAAGTACCAGTATCTCAAACACTGCCATATGAAGTTGTTAGAAGTCTGCTAAGCAGAAAGTTCCTATTCAGTGTTTAATGACACACTCACTACACACCCAGTACAGATTTCCAAAGTTTCACAGCACAGTTACAAGCTTGTTAAAAAAAATAAAACTACTACTACCAAAAATAAATTTTGTCACAGATAATACACAATTCTGAAAGGGAGATCCAACACCAGGGAGCAGTTTTATTAGGTAAGTAATTCTACTGATGATACAGTGGGTATAGATGATATGTAATTAAAATGTTAAGACATTTTCAACCCATTATGATTCCAAAATTTAATCTGTGTTATGCTTCATTTAATAGGATACAAAAACTGTCCCTCACAGCTCATGGAATGTTAAGTCTAATCAAGACTTCAAAGCCTCCCCCTAATCTCACATTCCATTAATGTCTGGTTGCACAGAAAACAGACAACCGGTACATGATTTTACCTCTTAAAAAAAGCATTTACACTTATCTAAATATGTAAAAAAATGGGATGTGTTGGGATTCCCTCTTCTTTAAAAATGTGTTTTCTAGAACTACTAAAAAACTTGCATTTACAAAATAGTTGATAAAAATATTCCTCTGAATTGTACAAGAAGGAAAATACAGGGACCACCAATAAAAGACTTGGTACAAGATATTACTCAGACTTGGGTTCTTTTTCTCCTGCTGCATCAGATACTGGGGCCTGAAAAAGAGGAAGGGAAAGAGAGAAATCTTAGTTTTACAATGTCTTCAAAACCTCAACATCTTTATACCAAAGATCCAAAATGAAAATTATAAAAAGGCTCTTTTAAAACCACCATAACATGTATTTCTAGTACACGAAGGTTGTTATTACTCCATATCTAGTCTCACATTTTGAGCCATGATCTTACTGGACAATTAAAGATACTCATCTCACAACCTACTCATCTGTTTTTGACAATGGTCTATCCAAACAATTCAACCTCTGGAGAAATGGTACCTGGCTTGTTCTAAAACAGAATGGCATTAGTCCACCTCCACTGGTCTCAATTCTGGGATTCGTGCTTAAACTTAAAGGGAAACTAAAATGCCTGTTTTGGTAACTGCTGTCTTTGAAGCCCAAAGTTTCAAGAATGAAGGACTTAATGTTTTCCTACTAGGTAAGCTAAATCCTCCACAGAGAGTGTCATCTCATCTTAGAAACAATCTGGCTCTGAACAAGATTAATAGCACTGTATCTCCTATAAAGCATTACAGTATTTCCCCTTTTGGTGAGGGAAAGTTGTGTGAGAGTCCCTCCCCTGAGCAAAGTGCATTGTGAGCACTGTAGTCTACCTGGGGGTTTCAGGCCATCTGAGGACACTAAACTTCCACCAGACAACCTTCCAATTTGGGGCTGAAATGTTTAATTTTTGAGTTTTCAGTGAACATAAGAACTGACATTCACTGAGTCAGACCGTAGGTCCATCTTGCCCAGTATCGCATACCACACAATGGGAGAGAGTGGATACTGAAAGGGAGAGTAAACAGGTTATGACCAGTTTTTTTTCCCCACTGTTCCTCTCTCACTTGCAGCCTCCAGCATTTAAGGTCTAGGAAGTTCTGAGGCTGTACCCCTAACTCTCATGCTCAACAGCTACTGATGCCCCTTGTCTAAAACAGTGTGTACAATCCCTTTTTGAATCTGGTTATACACAACATCTTGGGGCAATGATTTTCACACTTTAATTACATGCTATGTGAAAAAGTCCCTTTGGTTCATTTGAAAGCTACCTTCTAGTTTCACTTTATGATTCCTAGTCCTTGCATTGAGAGAGAGTGTAAATAATAAATCCCTACCTACTTTTTCTTCGCCTGCTAATATTTTGTAAACTCCTGTTGTGTGCCCTCGCAAGCATCTCTTCTGTAAACTGAATAGGCCTAGCCTCTTCAATCTCTCCTCATATGACTCTGTCACGGCGGGGTCAGTCAGGAGGGCCGTGATCTCCTTAAGGCCCTCTCTCCGTGCCAATTCGGCCCAAGGGCACCCTCGATTCTCGCCCGCCACGTCTTGCTGGTAAATAT
>NW_005842113.1:1506449-1509127 GCF_000455745.1 Alligator sinensis | reverse complement strand
AGGGAACTGCCAGCCTGGTCTCAGCCCTGGGCTTTATAAGGGCCAGGCCCTGCCTCCTACAGGCAGCTGGCTCTCCTTAGTTGCCCCGGCAACCTGCAGCTGTGCCCGTTACCCTGACAACCCTCATCTGGGCTCGTTATGTCCTGCCAGGGCTCTCTCTCCCTGGCAGTTTCTACTCCCTAGGAGCAGGCACTGAGGTGCTCTGCGACAGACTCATACCACTAATCATCCTTGTTGCCATTCTCTGTACCTTCTCTATTTCTTTTATATCCTTTTTGAGGTGTAGGGACCAGAAATGGGCACAATATTCAAGGTATGGATGCACCATGGATTTATAAACAGGGCATAATGACACTTTCTATTTTGGTCACAATTCCCTTAAGAATATAATATCTAACATTTTGTTTGCCCTTTTGATGGCTGTTAAGCCCTAAGCTGAAGTTTTTAGTGAGCTGTCCACAATGACTCCCAGATCTCTCTCCTGTGTGGTAACAGCTAATGTTGAGCCCATCATAGTGTAGGTAGAGTTTGGGCTATTTTTACGCATGCACATCACTTTACATTTATCTACATTTAATTTAATCTGCCATTTAGTTGCCCATTCACTGAATAGTGTCAAATCCTTCTGTAGTTCCTCAGTCCACCTTCGTCTTGACCATGTGAAATAATTGTGTCATCTGCAAACTTAGCTACGTTACTACTCATTCCCTTTTCCAGATCCTTCATCCTCATACGTTAAACAGTACTAGTCCTAACACAGATCGCTGTGGACCTCTACTGTTTACTTCTTTTCTCTCTCTAAACCAATTTAGTTAATTTCATAAAATAAAGTAACGCTTGGTGTAGGAATTTTAAGTAAAAAATGCCTGTGCCTGCATAGGGAGTGGAGGGGAAATAACACTAGCTCTGGAGATGCACATATTCCATTAAAGTTTAAACATGCCACATAAATCCAGTAAACTGAAGAAAACTGCAGCAATATGCATATAATAATGGCTGCAGCTTCACTAATCATGTTTCCTGAAGACAAGGAACCTCAAGGCAAAAGCCGGGACGTTAACTACCTTAGGGTAGGTGTGCAGACACCAACAGCTGTCCCAGGAACAAGTTACACTGGACTGAATTTCCCAGGTTAGGGCAATTTCTTTCTATTTAAGGGATTTCATCACAGAGTCAGAATGTTTCCCCTTCAGGGTAGCTGGAGTTTCTTCTGGGATAACATGTTCATATGTCCATGATCCATATTTTGCACTAAGCAAAGGACTGGATAAATTCAGCTTGGACAAAATGTTTGAGAAATATTTAAACAAATGCATTAAACTATACAATTTTTTTTTTTAAATAAAGAAAGAGAGACTACATGGATCATTAAAGACCAGAAAACTATCTTACCTCCTCACTTTTAGCTTCTCCATTTTCTGCAGGCAAGTTGTCCTTTGTCTGTTCTTGGTTAGTCTCCTCAGTCTGTTTTCCTTTTGGTCCTTTTTTTCCCTTTGATTGAATTTTCTTGTCCTCAGATTTATTCTATAGTAAAAAGCATTTAAGAAAGATTGCATTAATTTAGTTATTAGGTAAACTAAAAAGAAGCAAAATGAAGTTGTCATATAACAAATTTGGGATTACATGCTCAGTTAACAATAAAAGGAAGAAAAGCATCTCTACTTTAGAAAAAAAATTCTCTCTACTCCAGAAAGTTAGGAAAATAAGACAGAATAGCCAGGTGGGGATCAGGTCCCAGAACAGCTATAAAAGGCTACATCTCACAGAAGGCATTATACACACACACACACACGTATGTTTTTATATATATATATATATATAGCTTAATCCATCTCTTTGTTTGTCCGTAACGTTCCTTGGAGCACTCTGTTTGGCTGTTTTGGCATCCAATTGCAATGTTTATGTAGCCGTCTTACCGTTTTGGAGTTTGGGTTGAGTCCCAGGATCGAGGGTCTGCTGTTTGATTGGTGGAGCTTGCCCACCAATCCGGAGGCAGCACAAGGGACGCAATGCCCTGCCCTTTTCCGAAGGGAGGGGGCAAGGAGCAGCTGGACCTGAATCGGAACCGCACCAGTCAGGTCCGGAGAACTTCGGGGCTGGAGCCCCTGAAGAGTATAAAAAGGGAGCACGCTCAAGAGGCTGGGGAGAGATGATGAGCGACGGCAAGGAGGAGCTCCAGAGACGGCCATCCGACGGGACCCTGCTTGAGCGCTTCAGCGGTGCTCAAATCGGCACATGTTTGAGGCAGCTTTAACCTGTGAACCCAGCAAGTAGCCGGGCAGTTGGTGTGCAGATCGGCACATGGAGAGCTGGCCCTGGGAACAGCTCGCGGCCACTTCAGCTCACCTCACGCGCAGGTTGATGCATGGAAAACCACTTTGGAAGCAGCTCGCAGCTGCTCACATTAGCCCCAGCCCGAGTGACCAGAGCCCCACAGTGTGGCTCCACTTGTAACTAAAAGAGCCCCAGTGCCCAGAGCATGGCCTGGGAAAGGGAAGAACCCCCAGTGTGAGACTGGGGAGTTGGAGCCTGCAAGGGCTTGGCTCCCACGAGAGAGAGCGAGCCCTGGGTGCCCAGTGCAGGGCACCAGGCTGTTGAGGAGAGCTGAAGGCGCCGTTGGGGAGAGGCTCTTATGAGATTGGCCACCAGGGGGCGAGCCCTGACTTCTCCAGAGAGGG
>NW_005842113.1:1503016-1506412 GCF_000455745.1 Alligator sinensis | reverse complement strand
TAGGGTCTGCCACCTCCACCCTCTATTGCGGGAGGGGTGTGTCCACATCCCAGGGCCCAAAAGGGGAGGTGCTGAGTGCACTCCCTATATTGAGGTTGTCATGTCAAGGGCTGTATAGCTAGGGATATTCTTTAAGGGGGTTTATATGATATGATTTATATGTTTTAATGTCTCAATGTGTATATTATTGGCATTGTTATTTGTGAAGGTTTAAAGAAATACTATGGTTATGTTACTTGGGTTATATAGGTTAATATCCCTATGTGTTAATTGTGTTGTATAGGTTGTAAGTTATTTGGTTCATATTTGGCATTATATGTGAATTGTGATATATTATATATAGTATTATATGTTAAGCCTTGTAAAAATTCTGTTTTATATTAAGTGTCTGTATTTATTCTTGTAATAAAGTGTACATAGTTAAGTATTTGGTTTTTGCCTAGCTCTACAGAGAGGGGAAGAAGCTGCTCTAGTAGCTGACCCCTTCCTCAGCACCCTGCCTGACCACCACCACTGTCATCAGAGGACAGGACACCCCCCCAGGTGTACCCAGGCTACACTTACAACAACAACCAGAGTACTCCACACAGACAAGATGGTCCAACATTGGGGGGGTGGGGTGGGGTGGAGAATGACGGAGGGGACAGACCAGTGAGGTGAAGCACCACTGGCTTCGCCCCATCCCTCCCCTCAACCCTGCTCCTTGGAGGCAGCACAGCACTGGCGTTGCCCCCCTGCACTCCGTCCCCACCATCATTCTTGATGGGCAATTTGCTAGTCATTGCTATAAACTGTACCATGCACCCAGTATACTATTTGACAGCACCATGTTTAAGACCTAGTACTGCAAAGCATTCTCAGTAGAAAACAAACCTGAAAAGGACTGGCAAAATTAGATGCAGAGATCTCCAAAATGCTTAACCTGACCATTAGCACTGGATTAGGACTAGTAATGCAGTCCTGCTATACAAGCAAAAAAACCCTCAAGATGTTACCCTTTTATATATGATGGGTGATTTTTTTCAATGCAAAAAGTGCTTTGAAGTGCTTACTCAAGGCAGCTGAAGGTTGTCTTATTATTTTAACATTACATCTTCTGTGCATCTAACATTACATCCTTTCCGCTACAAACTGCCATTTCATACAAATAATTTAGAATGTCAATCCATACAAACTTTGTATCAGAAAGAAACTGCTTTTCAAACTGCATACTGACCACAGTGCTGATAACATCTGGTGTAGCAATTTGGATTTATACTGCAGCACTTTTCATCACGTTTTACTGCATCAGCTTTATTATTGAGAATGCCATTAACTTAAACCAATATTAAAGATGAAGGGCAATTGTTCTTAGCAGCAAAATTAAGGAATTCTGCATTAGAATCCTGCAATAGGATGAGATACAGAAAAGAGGATGCAACACCTTCACATATCTTGGCAGATTCTTTAGTTAGAAAAACCTTACACCTCAAACCTTGCATAAAACGTGCAAAGTACAGCATTATGCAATTAAAAACAGGATTTATCACATAGCAATTAGTCAAGCTTTTTTATCAAATATGATATAATAAACCCTAGAGAAAGGGCTTATGGATCAAGTAATGATTAAAATGAAAATAATAACTGGCGTATAAACCAAAAAGACACATTTAGCAATTATTCACAGCTTTCATACTTTTGATAGCAGAACACTCCTTTACATAACAAGTTTTTATTTGTCACTTTCTTTCTAAAGTTAATCCTGAGATCAAAATAAAAATAGGATATTGTTTCTAATATTTATGTACAATATGAAATAAATAAAATTATGGTTGATAATCTTACTAATTAGAACCATCACACAGTTCAAACAAACAGATCAGGAAACTGACAAGAGAAAGTAGTGGAATGAGAAAATATTTGCTGGACTAGAGAGGAACAAGGTAAAAAGTAGAAAGAAACTGTAGATGAAAGAAAAAAAAAATGTGATCACCACAAGGAAAAGGTGTTTTGCATTAAAATGGGACAAAAACTGTGGAGATTAAGTGAAGGAAAAGTTTTTGACAAGGGTGTCAGTGTTGCAGAATAAGGGAAATTATCAAATGCAGTACAGGTTTTAAATCTGCAGAAATGACTGCAAAATTAATATTGATCAGAAAACAGAGAAAGAACTTTTTTTGTTTATATTACAAGAATGCTTATCAGCACCCTCAAGACACTGCTGTATTAGAGGATGTAAAACCCATGGGAAGGAGATTCCCCAATCTGAAGACTTTACAATCAAGATTAACAACAAAGTATATGAAAACAGTTAGTGGGGAAGGAAACTAAAAATGAGGTTACAACTCTAAGAACATGTTCTCATAAAGGCTAACTCCATCAAAAACGAAGATTTCCCAGCTACCCTAGTATTTATCAAATGGCAGTGTCTTGACATTATGAGGAAATGCCTCATTCCTTCCCCCTTGTGGAAGCAGGACAACAATGAATGCCTGCAAGGTGACTTCTACGGGGAACCCCTGGTAGCATGTGCACAAACACCTCTGAACTGTGCAAACTGTGAACCAGTCCCCATCCAGTGACATTCTTGAAATGGTTTGTTATGTGCATGTCCATGCCCTTAGGGTGCAGACACGTGTTAATTGGGAGAGGCAGTTAGTCATATTAGTCTTAAATCAGGCAGAAAGCAAGGAAGATGCAGTTAAAACAATTTAAATTAGGAACAGGCAATTATTCTGGCTTGAGGGCCACTTACCGAGTTTTGGTGAGCTGTCAAGGGCCAAAAGGGTAGCCCCACCCCTCAACAAGTGCCCCACCCCATGGCCATTATCTTGGGACCAGAAGTACTACCCCTAACCCCCTGACCTTTGCCACCAGAAGTCCCTCCCCTTGTGCCACAGGTATTCCTTTTGGAGAGGACTGCAATCTTGAAACAAAGAAAAAAAACCCCAAACAAATCTTATACTAAAAATCAAACATCTACTATAACTAGGGGTGCACTGATAAAGACTTTCCTGGCTGATACCAACAGCCAATGATTAACCAAACATATTGGCCGATGCTGATTCGATAACCAGTATTTAGTAATAGTGCAAGGCATTTTACACTACTGACATAAATAAACCTTTTTTACATTTGTTTTGCATTTATAACACACACACCTCCTGCCTGCTTTGGCCCTTGATGAGGAAGGTGACAACTACCTTATTCCCATGCACGTTGCTCCCTCGCCCATGGCTCCTACTCGCAACCCTGCTCCTCATGCAGCCATCCCAGACAGGCGGAGTGGATCCTTGTGCAGACAGTGGTGCTGGGTGGGTCTGAAGCCCCAGAGCATGCTGCTGCTTCAGCAGTGGGTTCCGCGCAGCCAAGCTCTCACAACCGCCAAGAAGCTGCTTTTGCCAAGGTGCCTAGTGC
>NW_005842113.1:1494671-1501818 GCF_000455745.1 Alligator sinensis | reverse complement strand
GATCGGCACATGGAGAGCTGGCCCTGGGAACAGCTCGCGGCCACTTCAGCTCACCTCACGCGCAGGTTGATGCATGGAAAACCACTTTGGAAGCAGCTCGCAGCTGCTCACATTAGCCCCAGCCCGAGTGACCAGAGCCCCACAGTGTGGCTCCACTTGTAACTAAAAGAGGCCCAGGTGTGGCTCCACTTGTAACTAAAAGAGCCCCAGTGCCCAGAGCATGGCCTGGGAAAGGGAAGAACCCCCAGTGTGAGACTGGGGAGTTGGAGCCTGCAAGGGCTTGGCTCCCACGAGAGAGAGCGAGCCCTGGGTGCCCAGTGCAGGGCACCAGGCTGTTGAGGAGAGCTGAAGGCGCCGTTGGGGAGAGGCTCTTATGAGATTGGCCACCAGGGGACGAGCCTTGACTTCTCCAGAGAGGAAGCATGAGTTACTGGGGAAGCGGGCCCCGCAGGGGAGGCTGACATGGGTGAGGAGGGTCTGCCACCTCCACCCTCTATTGCGGGAGGGGTGTGTCCACATCCCAGGGCCCAAAAGGGGAGGTGCTGAGTGCACTCCCTATATTGAGGTTGTCATGTCAAGGGCTGTATAGCTAGGGATATTCTTTAAGGGGGTTTATATGATATGATTTATATGTTTTAATGTCTCAATGTGTATATTATTGGCATTGTTATTTGTGAAGGTTTAAAGAAATACTATGGTTATGTTACTTGGGTTATATAGGTTAATATCCCTATGTGTTAATTGTGTTGTATAGGTTGTAAGTTATTTGGTTCATATTTGGCATTATATGTGAATTGTGATATATTATATATAGTATTATATGTTAAGCCTTGTAAAAATTCTGTTTTATATTAAGTGTCTGTATTTATTCTTGTAATAAAGTGTACATAGTTAAGTATTTGGTTTTTGCCTAGCTCTACAGAGAGGGGAAGAAGCTGCTCTAGTAGCTGACCCCTTCCTCAGCACCCTGCCTGACCACCACCACTGTCATCAGAGGACAGGACACCCCCCCAGGTGTACCCAGGCTACACTTACAACAACAACCAGAGTACTCCACACAGACAAGATGGTCCAACATTGGGGGGGTGGGGTGGGGTGGAGAATGACGGAGGGGACAGACCAGTGAGGTGAAGCACCACTGGCTTCGCCCCATCCCTCCCCTCAACCCTGCTCCTTGGAGGCAGCACAGCACTGGCGTTGCCCCCCTGCACTCCGTCCCCACCATCATTCTTGATGGGCAATTTGCTAGTCATTGCTATAAACTGTACCATGCACCCAGTATACTATTTGACAGCACCATGTTTAAGACCTAGTACTGCAAAGCATTCTCAGTAGAAAACAAACCTGAAAAGGACTGGCAAAATTAGATGCAGAGATCTCCAAAATGCTTAACCTGACCATTAGCACTGGATTAGGACTAGTAATGCAGTCCTGCTATACAAGCAAAAAAACCCTCAAGATGTTACCCTTTTATATATGATGGGTGATTTTTTTCAATGCAAAAAGTGCTTTGAAGTGCTTACTCAAGGCAGCTGAAGGTTGTCTTATTATTTTAACATTACATCTTCTGTGCATCTAACATTACATCCTTTCCGCTACAAACTGCCATTTCATACAAATAATTTAGAATGTCAATCCATACAAACTTTGTATCAGAAAGAAACTGCTTTTCAAACTGCATACTGACCACAGTGCTGATAACATCTGGTGTAGCAATTTGGATTTATACTGCAGCACTTTTCATCACGTTTTACTGCATCAGCTTTATTATTGAGAATGCCATTAACTTAAACCAATATTAAAGATGAAGGGCAATTGTTCTTAGCAGCAAAATTAAGGAATTCTGCATTAGAATCCTGCAATAGGATGAGATACAGAAAAGAGGATGCAACACCTTCACATATCTTGGCAGATTCTTTAGTTAGAAAAACCTTACACCTCAAACCTTGCATAAAACGTGCAAAGTACAGCATTATGCAATTAAAAACAGGATTTATCACATAGCAATTAGTCAAGCTTTTTTATCAAATATGATATAATAAACCCTAGAGAAAGGGCTTATGGATCAAGTAATGATTAAAATGAAAATAATAACTGGCGTATAAACCAAAAAGACACATTTAGCAATTATTCACAGCTTTCATACTTTTGATAGCAGAACACTCCTTTACATAACAAGTTTTTATTTGTCACTTTCTTTCTAAAGTTAATCCTGAGATCAAAATAAAAATAGGATATTGTTTCTAATATTTATGTACAATATGAAATAAATAAAATTATGGTTGATAATCTTACTAATTAGAACCATCACACAGTTCAAACAAACAGATCAGGAAACTGACAAGAGAAAGTAGTGGAATGAGAAAATATTTGCTGGACTAGAGAGGAACAAGGTAAAAAGTAGAAAGAAACTGTAGATGAAAGAAAAAAAAAATGTGATCACCACAAGGAAAAGGTGTTTTGCATTAAAATGGGACAAAAACTGTGGAGATTAAGTGAAGGAAAAGTTTTTGACAAGGGTGTCAGTGTTGCAGAATAAGGGAAATTATCAAATGCAGTACAGGTTTTAAATCTGCAGAAATGACTGCAAAATTAATATTGATCAGAAAACAGAGAAAGAACTTTTTTTGTTTATATTACAAGAATGCTTATCAGCACCCTCAAGACACTGCTGTATTAGAGGATGTAAAACCCATGGGAAGGAGATTCCCCAATCTGAAGACTTTACAATCAAGATTAACAACAAAGTATATGAAAACAGTTAGTGGGGAAGGAAACTAAAAATGAGGTTACAACTCTAAGAACATGTTCTCATAAAGGCTAACTCCATCAAAAACGAAGATTTCCCAGCTACCCTAGTATTTATCAAATGGCAGTGTCTTGACATTATGAGGAAATGCCTCATTCCTTCCCCCTTGTGGAAGCAGGACAACAATGAATGCCTGCAAGGTGACTTCTACGGGGAACCCCTGGTAGCATGTGCACAAACACCTCTGAACTGTGGCAACTGTGAACCAGTTCCCATCCAGTGACATTCTTGAAATGGTTTGTTATGTGCATGTCCATGCCCTTAGGGTGCAGACACGTGTTAATTGGGAGAGGCAGTTAGTCATATTAGTCTTAAATCAGGCAGAAAGCAAGGAAGATGCAGTTAAAACAATTTAAATTAGGAACAGGCAATTATTCTGGCTTGAGGGCCACTTACCGAGTTTTGGTGAGCTGTCAAGGGCCAAAAGGGTAGCCCCACCCCTCAACAAGTGCCCCACCCCATGGCCATTATCTTGGGACCAGAAGTACTACCCCTAACCCCCTGACCTTTGCCACCAGAAGTCCCTCCCCTTGTGCCACAGGTATTCCTTTTGGAGAGGACTGCAATCTTGAAACAAAGAAAAAAAACCCCAAACAAATCTTATACTAAAAATCAAACATCTACTATAACTAGGGGTGCACTGATAAAGACTTTCCTGGCTGATACCAACAGCCAATGATTAACCAAACATATTGGCCGATGCTGATTCGATAACCAGTATTTAGTAATAGTGCAAGGCATTTTACACTACTGACATAAATAAACCTTTTTTACATTTGTTTTGCATTTATAACACACACACCTCCTGCCTGCTTTGGCCCTTGATGAGGAAGGTGACAACTACCTTATTCCCATGCACGTTGCTCCCTCGCCCATGGCTCCTACTCGCAACCCTGCTCCTCATGCAGCCATCCCAGACAGGCGGAGTGGATCCTTGTGCAGACAGTGGTGCTGGGTGGGTCTGAAGCCCCAGAGCATGCTGCTGCTTCAGCAGTGGGTTCCGCGCAGCCAAGCTCTCACAACCGCCAAGAAGCTGCTTTTGCAAAGGTGCCTAGTGCCCAGTGGAGGCAGTGCCTTACCCTGCCCGCACGCAGCCCAACATCTCTGCAGCAGTGCCAGCGCTCAGGCCCCTGCTGCACATTACCATGGCAGCAGCAGAAGCCGGTAATGGTCCCTTTATTACTGAGCACGGTGTCCTATGACTGCTCCCCAGCGTCCCTCCCCCTCCCACTGCTTGCCAGGATCTGTAGTCTGTCATAGGCTCGGGCCAGCAGCAGGGACCGGACTATGCTCACCAGGTTGCTCTGCGTACACAGCCATAATGATCAGCTACAACGACCAAAAAAAGCCAATAACCAATAAACACAAATTTCTCCTTTTATAGGTACCGATCTGACAGTCAACCGATATACCAGCACACCCCTAACCATAACTTATTTTAATTTTATTTTAAAATATATCTTTGTCCTGATTTGTGTGTGTTTGCATAGTGTATCGAGAGGCAATTGCATAACAGCTCAAAATACAGTCTTACTCTTGCATACTGTGTGTAGGGAGTAAGGGGGTTTATATGGGGGTGTTTGGCTGGGGGGTGTGTGCGCAGTGTGGAGGAAGTGGGGGCTGTGGGTGTGTGAGGTTATGGTGGTGGGATGGGGGGGCGGCTCCTTGGAATCCCAAGAGGGTATGGTACAGTGTAGGAGTGTGTATAGGGGTGTGGAAGTGTGCGTGGGGGCTGGGTCCTGGGAGGGTGCGAGTCCCTGGATCTGCACGTGATGGTAGCAAGCAGGGCCAGCCTTACCTGGCCCCATAGCACGCAGCTCCCCATGCTCACACCCCAGTCCCTGGTTGCAGGTGGTGGCAGTGTGGGCCAGCTCCACCCAGCCCCACAGCGCACAGCTGTCTGCGCTCCCGCTCCTTTCCCCCAGCGGGCATCCATGGCCCCAGCCTAGTAGGGCCCTTACCTGCATTTCCAGGCTCACAGGCAAGGAAGCTGGAAACAGCCACAGGGTTGCCAGAAAAAGCCTGTGCCAGGCAGAAGCTTCTTGTCTCTAGCGCCCCCTGGCCTCGAGGCTGGGGCAGGTCAGGCCAGGCTGGGGTGAGGGTGCTTGCTTAGCAACCAGTGCTGCACCTCCTGCATGGAGCCATTGGTTTGGCCCAAGCCCAGGGCTTACTGAGTTGCCTGGCGGGTCGCATTTGGCCTGCAGGCCATATTTTGCCCGCCCCTGATTTAAATGGAGTTTTACACCTGAAGCAGATAAACACAAACCCATTAAATTGGTTTAAAGCTGCCAGGAATGACTTATAAGTGTACCTGAAAAAGTCAAGTACAATTTTGAACCAGTTCGGTTATGTGTGGACACCAAGCATTTTGTAACAGAGGTCTGGTTGATCCCCCAAGCATCCCACACTGCATCACTCCTCATCCCTGTCCCCCATTGCTACAACAGGTCACTCTGGTAAAATGCCTGATCTCTACACTCCCACCCCCATCCCTTTTGTTGGCACTTTTTATCCATGGTTTCCCTTGCTACTTAATCAATAAGCACTACCTTTCCAACAACTAGCTGTGGCCTCACTCCCTAGTCAACCATCATGTGCCCCACTCTGATCACTGGACACCTAAAATCATGGGTCCAAGCACTCCCCAGCCAAGTCAGTGCCCCACTCTGATCACTGGACACCTAAAATCATGGGTCCAAGCACTGCCAAGCCAAGTCAGACAAGTGCAGTGGTCACCTACCTCCTGGGATCCCCAGCAAGGCATAGGTGTAAGTGCTCCCTCCCAACCACCCACTGCAAGCTGGCTCCCAATCAGTGACATTTGGGAACAGTTCAGTTGTGTGTATGTATACCCCAAGTTACCTTCCGGCCCCATCTTCTGACTAACATAAATCTGGGAACGGCAGATTCAGGTGTCTGGCACACCCCAGTAGGGTTGGCCTGGGCCATGCGCACTCACATCACTTGCTCACCTTTGCTGCTGGCTTTTTTGGCTTTGGCTCCTCTTTGGCAGGGGCAGGTTTCTGGAAAGAAACCAATGGTCGTTAGAAACGTGTTACCCATCACACAGCTACTGGGGAGGGAAAAAAGAGCTGGGCCTATACTTACAGCAGACAAGCGGGCAGATCGCCTCTTGGGCTGGAGAGGAAGAGACATACAGATTGTGAACTTCCATCACTGGATGTTTTCAAAAAAAGGCCAATGGATAAGTGCTAGCCAGGGATGACCTAAGCGCAGCTATACCTGGAGCACATTGAGAAAAGCAACAGCAGGGAGCCCAGGACCCAGTCCCTCTCCCACCAGATCATGGGGAGAATGTGAAGAGCTCTGCTGCCTAGAGCAGGTGAATATTGGAGGACTGTGCTCAGCAAAAGCATGAGGCAGAGCTCCACAACCAGCTTAGTTATACGAGCAACTTTAATCGTTAAATTTATGGAAAAGATCCAGAAAGAGGAGTGCTGGCTAGCTAGCTAGAAGCTATGATGTCTGGAATTATGCTAGCCATCCCCAGTCTACAAAACACAACGGAGGATGCTTTTTTCCCCCCTGTTTCTGGAGTTTTGTGGTTGCCAAGTGGGGTTGAGAATGAAAACCTCCATCACCCCTTGCCTGCTGCTACAGGTGACAGCACTTTTTGTTTGTTTGTTTGTTTTTGGCTTTCCTCAAAAGCCTTGACACTGGCTGCAGCCAAGGCTGGGGAGGTTTTGACTGGAGCATGCCAGTGCTCCCGCTGGGACTGAAACACAAGAGGTTTCTAGTTAGACAGGCTTGGCTCCTCTCCCTGCCCAAGGATTATGCCAATAATCCCATAGGGTGTCAGGAACAAACTTTACTGCCTGGCCAGATTGGCACTGCCTTCCTCTACAGCGAGTGGCAGCAGCAGGACACTAACAGCCCAAGCTCCCCCAGCTTTACCTGCCTTCAAGGCTCCTTGGGCAGCTAGCCTTGCAGCAGGGGCTGCCTGCACCCTTTCAGGCCAGGGCTTAAACCCCAATTTAAGTGATGAGCAGGAGCATGCTGAGCTGGATGAGGCTAGAGATCCCTCCCTTCCCTATGAGTGCGTAAGAGGGGAGCAGAGTCGGGACCCCCACCCCCGGGCCCCGCACTCACCTCCTCGCGGACCTCCCCTTCCACCGTGTTCACCTGCAAGCAAACATGAGTGAGCAACGCAGAACGCATGCGCACCTCCCAGGCGTTCTGGACACACACCCCCCTCCCCGCAGAAAGGGAGGGTTCGCGGGCGTGACGTCAGGGCGGGACCACCTCCCGCCCCTTCCCGCCGCCGCATTTGGATTTCGAACGCGGAGCAGCGCGGCGTTCCACCAGCGGCTACAGAAA
>NW_005842113.1:1486513-1494339 GCF_000455745.1 Alligator sinensis | reverse complement strand
GCGCCCGCAGCCCGCGCGCGCCCCGCCCCCTGCCCGCGCGCCTGGCGGCGCCGCAACAGGATCCAGCCGGATTCCGGGGGGGGAGGGACACCGCTGCCCAGTCAAGGGCGGGCGTGACCATTAGGGCGAATTTCTCTACACAAGGGAATGGCCAACTCCACCCCCCCGTAGCAATGGATCTTTCCACTTGGCGCCCCTCCCAAGGGGCGGGGCTAGCACGTCCAGTCCACTGCTAGGAAAGCGGGCGGCCCCTCCTGATTGGTTGGGGCTACTCACCTGGCCTCTGAGGAGAATGGTGGCGAGCATGGAGGGGGAAGGGACCGAGTAGCGGTGAGCTGGGAGCGCATGCGTAGTGCGGGGGACGCGTGCGACGTTCGGTGGCTGAGCAGCGGACCCGCCTGGCGGAGGCCAGAGGAAGGGCGAGCCCCTGGAGGTATGGCCGAGAGCGGCGCGTGGTTGCTCGTGCTGAGCTCGGTTTTCTTGTGTAACCTCCTCAAAATCCTCCTGCCCTCCTGCTCGTCCATTGTAAGTGACGTCAGTCGTCGGGGGGGAGGGCAGGGCAGGGGGGCAGTTCCAAAGCTCGTTGTGAGGGGGTTGTTCCACACGGGCGGTTGGGCCGGAGCGTTCCACGCCGCGGGCGGGGGCGTCAGGGGACCCAGCTCCGCGCGCGGTGAGTGACTTGGAATGTCCCACCCCGCGCTGCGGCGCTCCCCTGGCGGGGCACCCTGGGGGTTTAAAAACCGAAAAGCTTGTCAATAATTTTTTTCCAGCTATTTGGGTTGGTCTAATAAAAGGTATCGGATTTATCCAAAGACCCTTGTCTTCCTATGTCCTTAGACCAGTGGCTCCCAACCTCAGGTCATGACCCAAATCAGGGTCGCAGCAGCTCTTTCCCTCGCTCAGCCCCTCCCACCTGCAGGGCTCTCCCAGGGCATGGTCCACAGGACTCCCCGCTGTGCTTCATGATTCCAGCCCAGCCCGGGCTCTGCTGCTGCCACCGGGCATGAGTGAGTCAGCAGGGGTGGGAGTCGTGACCCAGATTTAGGGTTGCAGCAAAAAAAGGTTGTGCGCCATTGCCTTAGACCAACACAGCTACAACCTGGATGGAGATGTGCTTTTCTTTCTGGCTGTCAGGGACAGGACTAGAACACCAAGGGCCTCAAGCTTCAGCAGGGGAAATTTAAGCTGGAGATGGGAGGAGCTGTCTGACTCTGAGGGCAATCAGGCATTGAAATAAGCTGCTTGGAGAAGTACAATCTCCATCTTTGGCAGTTTTCAGCCTGTTAGACAGATGGCCGGGATGGTTTAGTGGAGGACAGTCCTGCCTTGAACAAGGCAGTGCACTAAATGACCTTGTGAGGTTCCTTCCAAGCCCGCTGCAAAGCAAGGCATTGAAACCTGTTGGCCTCAGGGACTACCAGGGTCCTGGTGGGGAACTTTACAGCCTGCTCTTTTGGCAGACTGTTTTGAGCATTGGGCCTATGCCAGCCTTCTTCCCCATGCTGACAGTCAGCTGATTGTAAGCATTGGCATGGGGTGCTACATGTTCATTTTAGGGCATCATACAAATGAGTTGCGAAGATATATTTATGGGTGATCTTTGTGGCTGGTTTGCCACTTCATGACATGGTAAATTGGCTGTATAGCACTGTTACTATGATGTGATTAATGGGTTAATTGCATAATAATTGAAATGTGATGGGGGCCTCCAATACATTTAAAGGGAGACTTAGATTGTGGATTCTTTTTTAACTTAGGCAGAGGTGGTTGATCACTGCAGAGATGATGCCCTTGTTTTTGCTCTGTTTTTACAGAGCCAGTTGTTCAAATGGTGAAGCACTTGATGAGGCTTTCTAAAATTCTTAGTAAATTGATGCATTGTAAGTAAAAACACAGATGACCAATGGTTGTTGGCTTTACCTCTGTCCCCTCCTACTCTAAGTCAGTGATTCTCAACCAGGGTGCCTTGAGTTTCTTTCAAGGGTGCTGCACAATGTTAACAGTGTTAGGTCTGCAAACATGATTAACGAGGTAGAATGAAGGGTTTCAAATAGGAATTCATAGTGGTAAGACCATTCTGCCCTGTTGTGCTTTCTCTGAGTTGTTTGCAATGGAGCAGTTGCTCTGTTTTTCTGTAGTCAAAAAATATGTGAAAATTAAGAGCTGAAATTTTCCAAGAGGTGCTTTGACTCTACAAAAGTTGAGAACCACTGTTCTAAGTCAGTGGCTCCAAACCTGTTTTTGCTGCGACCCTAAATCCGAGTTGTGACCCTGCTGCCAACTTACCCATGCCTGGCAGTGCCAGCAGAGCTCGGGCTGGGTTGGGATCAGGAGGGGCAGCGGCAACAAGAGCACCTTTCTTCAGGCATAGGGAGTCTCTCCTATGAAAAAAGCTAGACGTGTGACAGGATGTCAGTGAAAATGTAAATATCCTGTCACACGTCTAGCTTCTTTCATTCCTTGGAGTCTCAGAACAGCAGAGACTCCCTATGCCTGAAGAAAGGTACTTGTGCCCAAAAGCTTGCAAAGAACTTTTTTCCAACTACACAGTTGGTCTAATAAAAGATATTGCATCTACCTGAAGAAGCTTGCCTGTCTCTGTCCTTAGACCAACATGGTTACAACCCCAAACCCTGCAAAAATGTGTATATATGTTACTATGGCTATACATTTGATCTCTTTCAAGAACAGAAAAGTGAGCATAAAATGTTGCGAGAAATTGGAAGCAGTGAAATCTAAAATGATAGTGGAAGGTTTTCAGCTACCCATGTACCAACTGGTCACCAAAATTTGAGCACTTTAACAGGCTGCTAAAGGAGCTAAGTATTTGAGAGGTATTGTGATTCAAACGCTGGTTAGGAAACAGAAAGCCGAGGAGGAGTAAAGGGTCATTCATTATGGCAGAATATTAATTGTAGGTACTTCTAGCTTCCATATTTAAATGTATTCATCAATGATTGGAAGGGTGGCAGTGAAGTGGTGGTGGGGGAATGGGAGGATGGGAATTAGTAGCAAGGTAGCAAATTTGCAGATGACCAAGTTTATTTAGATTGGTCTACACCAGAGAGGACTATGAAGCCTCAGATACTTGTATGGGCAACGTGGTAGTAAATTAATTTCAGTGTTAGTCGATACACAGTAACTTGCACTGAAGAAGAAAATGTAGCTTGTCTACATTTGAAATGATCATAAGGCATAAATTATTTGTAACAACTCAGAAAAATGATCCATGTAGCTCAATAAAAACTGCTCATTTTGCTCCTGTGGCATATCCCTTACATATTAGGATATCTAAGAAATAGAATAATAAACAGAACATGAAATTTTGTAATATCATAATATAAAAGCAATAATGCTTCCAGAATACCATGATAGGAACCTGGAAAATAGTTTAGATGAAGCAGTTGAGAAGACTGGGATTGTTTATTTTAGGATAGAGCCAAATAAGAGGTGACTTGAGAAAATGTATAAAATAACTATTGTTATTAGGAAGGTGGCAATCTCTTGGAAAACAGGACAAATTCCAGTGTAAGGGATGGGTAGACTATCCAAGATCTGGTCTGCGGCCTCTGAAATAGCTGCTACCGGCTACTGCTGAAGATGGAATACTAGAGGTAGAATGGACTTCAGGTCTAATTCTGTACAGCAATTCCTGCCTTGATAGGAACTCATGCTAACAAGTCTTCTGTAGGAAAAGAATGTCTCAGCAATAGGCTCTGCTCTAGAATTCCTGTATCTCAGTTGAACCAAGAAAGAAAAAACATGACAATGTTGATGACATGCTATCAAAGTGCCTGTTCACTTAATCGCCTTTTCTCCAACCCCTCAGAAAAAGCTTAGTTTTCTAGGAGGTTGAATTGTTAGCTGATGATGTACATTTTAGAGAAAGCAAGATGCATGCTTTTTTAGACACTTAAAAAAGCTCAACATTCTGACAAAATATCTAGTTGAACTTCTTTTATTTTTAGATATCCAGGTTGCTACAGCAGGATGCAGAGCAGGAATCCCAGATGAGAGCTGAAATTCAGAACATGAAGCAAGAACTCTCAACTATTAGCATGATGGATGAGTTTGCTAGATATGCCCGACTGGAAAGAAAGATTAACAAAATGACAGACAAGCTTAAAACTCATGGTAGAGTGCAACATTTATACTTGTCCAATTTATTTGAAAAACATTTCATTTTTCAAAAATATTTATATTTTGCCCATATTAGCTCTTACATTTTTATTCATCCCTTTCAGTGCTCTACCTTTTCCTTTTAAGTTGTAGAGGGTTTTATTTAATTACTTTGTATTTTTCAGTTGTACATAACATCCAGGGCATTGGTAGGGGCTGGGACTTAGAAGTAAAATTATTATATAAAGACTCTCCCTGAGCTGCAGTATGGAATATAACAAGCTTTCAGAGGAATTCCCAAACAACTCAGGCAGCAGGCAAGTTTTCATTTTCTTTCTCTGCACAGACATTCCAGATACCTACAACTTTTTTAATTGAAATCAAATAAGCATCTTGCCCATAAGACAAGAAACAAACCACTGAGCCTGTGTCTTCACTCTAAAAATGTGTTTGGTGTATTAAGGTTCTTTTTGTTTCATTTATTGTGTTTACTGCAGGATAGTTAGTACCGGTTGGCTGTCCTGTTGTAAAAGCCAAACAGACAAGACACCATAATATTTACTGAATGGTAGCTGGTCAAAGCCAGTGCTCTTATCCCCTGCTCTCTTCTAACTTACCTTGTGGTAAAATGACAGTCTGCATTAGGATTTTACAGTGGTATAGATAACGTGCATTCTAACTCTCATATAGTAGAAACACATCTTATTTTGGCAGCGAAGATGGCCTTAGTGCACACCTCTATCCTTAGCCTGCTTGACTCTCAGCATCAGACCTCTGCATTTCAGCTTCCATTTTCCCCCCATATCCTTTATCACATGCTTTGTATTTTCCTAGTCAGAAACAACACACAAGAGGAAATATGAATGTTCTTGTTTTGTCTCTTGGTGACCTGTGCCTATGATGTGTGTGTTTATTTCTTGTATTTTCTACAGGTTGTAGCCGTATTGGCTTACAGGCAAAAGGAATCGGAACTCATAGCAGAGGTGATATCTAGTTGGTCTAATAAAATATATCACTTCTGCCATGACTTCTGATTGTTTATTTCTTTGTTGTCTATGCAGTAGAAGTGTTTAAAAATTGACAGCCTTGGATCACTTCTCACAAGTGTTACTCTCAGTAAAATAACTCTTTTAACTATTAGAGTAGTTTACATGATAGTCAACAAAGCTGTTTAATGAGCTTTTAGCCACTACATGTATTCATTGGTTTCTATCAAAATTCTTTACTTTGCAATAAAACACTACCTTGGTGGGAAAATATGGGCAAACTTTTTATTTTCTTGTTGGACAGTTGAATATTATATCGAAACTTTACCTTTGGATAGCTTGGTTTAAGATGACTTTTCTGCCCTGATGCTGACAGATTTCTTCCCTCTGGGGAAGAATTTATTTTGCTAATCCTCCCATGAGACTTTTTAAAATGAGGCAGACATAAGATGTGCCCTGTTGATAAGCACCCCTTGTTTCAGGGGCACCTGGCTAAACCCCTAGGGACAGAAGTAGGGCTGGAAGCCATGTCCAGCAGAGATCCCTTGAACTTTTACTATGCATTTTCTACTTCAGGAACAGCTTTGTGTTCTGAAAAAGTATTTTATCTAACCAAGGACACAGAGTAGGTTGTTTAGGCTGGGGGAGATTGCTTGTTGCTTAGTTGTTTAATTGCTGGCCTCGCTAGAGGAAAAGCTGTATCAACAAAGTTCCGGAGCTGGAAGGGGGGTTACTTGGGGGGGGGATGGAAGGGGGGCTACTTGCTGGGCTTGCTACACATTTCATCACATCAGCAAGTTTAACCTGTTACGTAGCTATATAAGGCAGACACCCACTGGGGTGTGGGTGCTTGCTTTGCGAATGATTGCCAAGCGCCACTTTCTGCGCAGAAATAAAGATTAAGTTGGATCCTTCACCCCTGTGTGTTTATTGGCACAAGCGCACCGGGCACGAACTCGCTGTCCTTTGGGGACAACACTGTCATAGCCTGACTGCTAAAGAGATTGTACTTTACCTTTTGGAATAGTGTTATTAATCTCTTTTGCACATAGTCCAAAAGAAGCTTTAACAGGTTTTCCATCTTGGGTGCTTCTTTAGGTTTGAGATATGGACTGCGGTTGCAGGTGACATGTTCATCAAGTATGTCCTTATTTCATAAAATTATTTGTTTTAAGAATCCATATAACAATTCAGATACGTCATGGATATTCTGTAGCATATGCGTTCAAATTTTGGGTTGTGAAAACTTACTTCTGGTTTTCCAATAATAAATTGCTATTGACAGTACTTAAACAGGTATATAATATTTAAGCAGAATGTTTTCATTTAGACAATGAAATAATTCACCAGTTTCATGTAAATATATTTACTGTTTTATAAATAAGATGCTAATATATATATTTTCTTTTAACAGTGAAAGCACGGACTGCTCAATTAGCCAAAATAAAGTGGGTTATAAATATTGTATTTTATATCTTACAAGTAAGTAAACGCTATCATCATTGAAAGTTTACTTTAATTTTCTACTGTTATGCAGTTATTAGCCAATAATTAGTTAAGGATGTATTGTCTATCTTGAAGAAAACATGGAAAAACCATTGACTAATTCCAGACCTGTTGCTTATTGATATGGAGGCGGGGGGAATGTTGCCTGGGCTCAGATATCTGTGAGTGAGAAGGGATGGTTGAGTTTCGTTTAGCCTCTGGTCAGTTATTTTCTGGTTTTGGGGGAAAGGGAGACTTGGTTTTCTCTTATTTGTCAGTTTCCCAGGGTATAAGTGCTGTTTTTCTGTGTTGATGATGATGATAGATTTTTAAAAATATACACACAATCCTTTATCTCTGGCAATCATAGCAGGCAGGAAGCAGCTTTGCAAGCTTCCCTACATTGCTTCACCATAAAGGGTTTGATCTTCTAAAGAACCCAAATTCAAACTTTTGTTTTAAATAGTTCAGATTTAATACTAATGTACACATGAGCATCTCTGTTATGACTTGTAATAGAAGAGACAACCCATTGTGAGGATAGTTTTTGGTGATGTGGGATGGCGGTCTGTTTCATAGTAGGCTAAATTGACTCAGTTTATTGTGTAGGGTAAAACAGCATTTGGAATTTACTTTATTTCTGGATGAGTTTTGAATGCGTCTAACAATAAAAGCTCCATTTCACCTTTGACAGGAAGTCACCCAAAAAGCATAGTTTGAAGTTGATATTTTAATATTAGTCCTGTAGTTAAGAAATTTGTTGTATCCAAACTGCAACAGTATTTTTAGGTGTATGGGGATGATGTTGCATTAATAAATTAACTACACTTTGTAACGGGAGTGCATAATTTACTGCTCCAAAATAAAAAACTGCATGTACTTTGTGATTTCTTGTCCTGGCTAATAAGAATATCTGTTCTAGGCTGCCTTGATGATCTCGTTAATTTGGAAATATTATTCTGAACCAGTTACGGTGCTCCCAAGCAAATGGCTAGCCCCACTGGAGCGTTTAGTAGCCTTTCCTACAGGAGTGGCAGGTAGGACTATTTATTCAAGAGAGAAGTTTTTGTCTCCTCTCCAAATTAATGTGGATGCTTGAATATAATAATAAAGGGTCACAGAAGTTAAAAGAACATGTTTCTTACCAACATTTTCAATTGTATTCAGTATTATGACAGTGAGAAATTTAATTTGCTTTTACATTATGCGGTTTTTCCTTCTAATCAGCAGTGAAAT